>NC_044980.1:169489202-169805407 GCF_008728515.1 Papio anubis
CAAAGCAGCCAAACTGAGCAGAAAAGAGCCTTCCTTTCCTGTATATCAAACCTCACCTCCCCAATTCAAATCCCAGAGTAGAAACTATAGCAGGAGGAAAGATGAGGACATGGACATTGAAATCAAACCTCCCAAGGACGTATCTTAGCTACCCCAGTAGTCTATTGAATAAGGTTGGCCCTGAGCAATCAGGCGCTACCTCTCCTTATGCCTCAACTACTGCATCTGCATAATGGGGATAATCATGTTTCTTTAATAGTACTGCGTGTGAGGATCAAGCCAAATTATAAATGTATGCAAGGACATAGTGGTGTCCAGCATACACTCTTTTTTTTTTTTTTTTTTTTTTTTACTGAGTCTTGCTTTGTCACCCAGGCTGGAGTGCAATGGCATGACCTTGGCTCACTGCAACCTCCGCATCCCAGGTTAAAGCAATTCTCCCTGGTTCAGCCTCCTGAGTATCTGGGATTACAGGCGCCCACCACCACATCTGGCTGTGTGACCTCAAGTGATCCACCCACCTCAGACTCCCAAAGTGCTGGGATGATGGTGTGACCCACCACACCCAGCCATCCCTTTAGACAGAGCATACACTACTATAATGCCGTCTTATACTCCAGCCCTCAATCCTGCTCCTTCATCCTCAACCACCAGCCTCCAGTGCCCAATCCTGGTTCCTAATCATCTCCCCTATACCATGAGCCCCAAGGGCAGATCCTGCTGCTGACTCACCTCTCCCTCCCACCTCTTTCCTGCAGATGCTGAAGAGGGGTGTTATGGTGCCAATAGGAGCAGCCTGGATACGAACTGCTCATACACACACACACACAGACATGTGAGTAGATCAGGCCCCGACACTGTGTACATTCAAACAGCCCCCAAAGCAGAGTTCCCAAACAAGAAGGTGGTGGACATTCTCCCCTGGGCTCACATGAAATCTAAAAAATTATTTTTTACCAGTTAAAAATTTTAAATCAGAATATTTCACATACGACGGCTTCTGTTGAAAATTTGGAAGAGGGGGCTATACTGTGCCCCGGACCCCTCCCCCGACAACCAGCACCTGGAGCAGAAGAGACAGCTGTCCCTTCAGATGGGATCCTTGTGCCCTGTCCCCAGCGCTGCCCTTTGCCTCCCTGGCGATGGAGCCCAGCGTCTGTATGGTTGCCTCTGGAGCTTTAGCTGGTGTTTTTTATAGTAGACTTAAGAGGAAAGCAAAACATTTTTCATAACCCTTCTCTCGAAAGTGGGAAACAAAAGACAGACCGAGAGAGGGCCTCGTGTCTCAAGAAATATAGGAGAGCTCATATCTCTTTGTGGAAGCAAGACCATTCCTTATATCGCCTAGCCTGCAGCGCCAATTTATATTATCGACCGGCCCCGTAGGCGTTTGAGTTTGCGACCCTGCCCTCACCCTTCTCATTCCCCTCCCGACCCAGACTAGGACCCTCTCTTTTTCCGATCACTCGCCGCAAGGCACACGGCGTGCAGCTGTCATTTTCTTTCTCCTTCAAGGCAGCCCTCTGTTTATTTTAGCCGGATTAGGGAATGGGGGTGGGGCGCAGGAGACTCCAGCAGCGGTCACTGCTGGAGGCTCCAGGAGAAGACGTGACTTGCCCAAGGTCACAGAGCTAGAAGGTGAAGTCGCCTAGACCCTACCCCCGATTTCTCTAGCTGCCAAAGCCCAGCTCGTTCCTTCCCGCCCACGTCGCGGGCGCCGTGCGCTCTCGGGGCTCAAACACCTCGCGCCCAGTCGGGTGCTCTGCGCCCAAAGGTTGTTTTCCTTCGGCGAACTGCGCCGAGGGGTTAGGGAAACCTTGGGTCATGGTGGAAGGCGCGCCCCTGGAATCCACCAGGCTGCGAGACTGGGATTGCGGGAGTCCCCGAGTCTGGCCTGCCAGCTGTGGTGGCCACCTCTGCGCGCGGGCCGGGGCCCCGGCGCTCTCCGCAGTCCCCTAACCAAGCCGCGGGCTGGCAGCATACCGCGGCGCCCGGACAGTCCCGGAGCGCGGCCGCGAGGAAGGGGCGGGGAAGAAGACTGCAGCGGAACCTGCCTGGGGCACCCCTGCCGTGGGCGGCTCTCCGCAGGCTGGCGCCGCGCCGGGGTCGCCGCAGCCCCAGGCCCCTCCCGGGCCACCTGTGCGCAGACTGGCGGGCCTGCGAGAGCCCGGATCCGGAGCACCGATCCACTCCGGGTTTCAGACTCTTGCCCCTGTCCCTGGAGACCGCGCGGGGCGGTGGGAGGCCTCCACGCCCACCACCCCAAGCCCCTCCCTGGGGGAGCCTCAGGCATCGCCCAGAGGGATTCCCGGTGCTGGGGGTGGCCCGCGCGCGCGTCGCGGGGCGGCCCGGCCCCTCCTTCCCTCTCCAGCCCCTCCCAGCCGCCGCCCCGCTCCGTTGCTCCAGTCCGGGTTTTGCGGCGCCCACCGGCCGGCTCTCCGGCTGCGGGCTCCGCGGCGCGGCTGGCTCGCTGCGCGGCGCGGCTGGCGCTGCGCTCCGCCCCGGCTGCATTGCTGCGCTCCCGTGCCCAGGGGAGCCACGCGCCGCGTGCGCCCGGCAGCCGGCCGCCCGGAGGCAGCGCAGTCCGCTGGCATGGGCCCCGGGGGCGCCCCGAGCTGGGGCTCCGGGCTGAGGCGCTGAAAGCCGCCCTCCCGCCCGCGGGGCCCCGCGCCCGGCCCGCCCGCCCGCGGCCATGGCCGTCCGGCCCGGCCTGTGGCCAGCGCTTCTGGGCATAGTCCTCGCCGCCTGGCTCCGCGGCTCGGGTGAGTCACGCCGCGCGCGCTCTGGGGAGGCTTGCGGGGGACCGTGCGCGTGAACGCTCGCTACTCTGGGGGGTCCCTGACCCGCGCTGCCAGACTCGGCTAGGAGCCCCCCGAGGCCAAACTTTGCGAGGCGGGACGCGGGGGCCTCTTCTTGCTGCTGCGCAGCTTCCCCGCGCGCTCTCCCGGAAGCCTGGGTTCTGCCAAGTCCAGGAGCAGCTGTCAGCGCACGGGGCTGGCGAGTGTAGACACCCCACGCCTCCGGGTGGGGGAAGTTTGCTGGTTGCCTGGGCCCGAAGCAGGGCTGGGGGTTTTGATCAACCCCAGGGAGACTGACTTTCAGGATTCGAAGATTAGAGGGTTTTGATCCTATCCCCGTGCCCAGAATATGGGGGGTGCGGGGAGCGGTTAAGATACCTCTTCCCGGTAGCATCTGCCCTAAACAGCCACTCACAATCTCCCAGCTTGGCACCTGGCCTCTGCCCACGTCCAGAACACAGTGTCCTCCTCTGTCCCCGCCACACACGCTCGCACACGCACACACTCAGGCGTGGAGGCGCATACACCAGTCCCCAGTCCTTGCAGCCAGCACAGTCAAAGCGCCGCGGTCCGGATGGCCGGGGCTGTGGCTCCTGGTCTCCCTGGTGCTGGGGGCCAGAGTTGTGTGCGGTTGGTCCGCCAGCTTCCCCTTCTTCCTTAAACTCCATAGCCTTTCTTGGTCCCTGCATGCCCCATTGGTCACCCTAACCCGCTGCTAACTCAGCCCTCACCCCACCTGGTTCCCTTGGGAGGGGGTTTGGGGGGAGGAGGTTCCCCTGCATCCTTTGTCTGCTGTCCCTGAGCCTTCACCTAGGCTGAGCTGTGGGGGCCTCCTGATCTCTGCCCCCCATGCACTAAGCTGAGCTAAGCTTATGTGTCTGTGGTCGGGGGGAGGGGGGACGGGTGCCATTTGTGTGGTCAAGGGGGCTTGAGGCTTACCTGGCAATTCTCGATTCTTGCTGCCCCTAGAACCTGGGCGGTGACTCCCCAGCCTGGCCAGGCCACTGCTTATAACAGGGGTGTTGGAAGGGAGCATTGGGGTTTCTGAGCTGCCAAGCCAGATTGATCAGAGATCAGTGAGTGAGAGCTCGGGGACCAGCCTGATGATTGAGGCTGATGGCTGTTTCCTTAAAGGGTGTCTCTGCACAGCGCATCCTGCACCCACCACTGCCTGTCCGCCCGCCCCATTCTGCCTCCTCAATACCCCTCTCTACTCCATCCCACCCCCTCTATCTCCCTTCTCCATCAGCACCCCTCTTCTTCCCCAGGGCCTCTCTTTCTAATCCTGACCACGCTGAGAGGCTGAACTGTTGGGTGTGTGTCCGTGTCCCACACGTGTGTGTGTTAGGGGCGTGTGTGTGGCTCTCCAGATGGGGGTGCAGGTTGCACTGTTGTCCGTGATGAGGTGGGGGTATTAGTGCCCTACACACAGGTGAGGTGTTGCCCGGCACCCAGTAGGTGCCCTGGAAACGTTTTCTGAGTTGATGCATGTGAGGGCTGGGTGGTCATAGCTGCATGTCGCCCACGTGAGCACGTGTGAAGGCTCTGGGTTGACATGTGTGCCCGGGTGACGAAGGGGGTTGGCATAGTCTGTGCAGCATTGGTATGTGTGCCCTGATGAATGTGTGTGATGGCCAGCATGCCACACATGTGTGACGGCTGTGTGCAGTTGCACAGGTGAGCGTGTACAGATAAGGGGGCACAGGTACCGGTGAATCAGGGCCCCGCAGCCTGGAGCGGGGAGTTGCCAGATGGACTCCTCAGGAGGCTGTGGGGTGGGGAAACTGCATCCCTGGTTGGCAGGGCATCTGTTCAGGCCTGGCCCAAGGTTGCCTAGGGAGTTGGCAGGTGGGCACAGGTGCTGCAGGGGCTGAAGCAGAGCCTGCCCCCAAGCATCAACTCTGCCCATGGGCCTGCGGGAGGAGCTGCTGAAGGCCATGGGAAGGGGGGGCTGGCCCTACTTCTTTGGGACTCCCTTCCCCCTGTGCCCCACAGGCACGGGGCACATGTGGACGCCCAGGCAGGCTGGCCCTGCGGTGACCCCGGCTCCTCCCGCGCTGCCTTTTGCCTCCGTGGCAACAGCCTCCAGTGAAAAATGTGTCTGTGAGCCGCTGAAGGAGGGATGGCCAGTGGGCAGCAGGGGGCGCCGGGGGCCAGCGTGACCGACTGCAGCCGCCTGCTCCCCAGGCCACCCGCCCACCCTCTGTTGTTGGACATCACACAAAAGCCTGTCCCTTCATCATGCTCGCACCTGCAGGCCCTCTCTGTGCCCGTGCACGCAAGCACCCATCTGTCTCACAGGATTTTCCCTCTCAAACCCCGTCACACGCAGCTGGCATGCACACTCCCACCCTGCCCCTGTGGTCTCCCTGTCACCCAGACCTCTGCAGTCCTGGGCAGGAAGGGCTTGGGAGCTGGCTCCCTTGAAGATGGGGCTCAGGGGTGCCATGCTCTGGCACTGCCGCATTGCCTAATCTGACCCCAACCATCTAGCCTTGCTCCTCCTTCTCAGACCCCTATCCTCATACTTAGGGCTGACCTAGGACCTGTCTGTCCACCCCCACACCTGGGAGAATGCAGCTGGCTGAGGGGGTCTTAATCCTCCAGGGCTAGGAGATACCCTGCTCCTGCTCACCCTGCCTTGTGGGTGGGGTGGCCTGGGCTTTGGGGTCCCTAGGTCCCCCCAGGGGAGAGCTGGTCCTCTTGTTGCTTGCCTGCTCCCCACTTGCCTGTGTTGGGAGGGGCTTCTCTCAGGAACCAGGGATAGGCATTGATCCAGGTACCAAGCCCACAACCAAAAGTCACAGCTCTGGTTCCCAGGAGCAGCCAACTTCGGCCTCAGCCAGGGGCCAGAGAGCCCCTGTCCTCACAACCCTTCTTCCTGCCTAGTGCTGCTCTGGGCCCAGACCTGCAGGCTGGAGCTCTGGGGCTTCAGAAGGCGGGAGCCTGCCCTGAGCTTGGGGTGGGGCTTCCCTGCTCTGGTGCTGGGCCTAGCTGCCACTTGGGAACCTGTGTGTCCACGCACATGCATGTGGTGCCTCCTGTTCTAGGCCACCCCTCTCCTGATGCCCCCTCTTCCCAAGGGCCCTGTCATCTCTTCCTCCTATTCTCCCAGCCTGGGGCTGGAAGCCTTAGAGTCTCCCTTGGTTCTCCCTTCTCTTTCACGCTTCACGTCTAATATGTCACTAAGTCCTCCAGCTCAGGCCTACTTGTGACATTGCTCATGTCCCTCGACTTCTTTGTCTTCCTCCACTCCTTTCTCCCTCACCTGGACCACTGCAGCAACCACCACCACCCATCCCCCTCGGGCCTCCTCCACTCAGACTAAGGCATCCCCTGGCATCCAGGCTGGAAATCTGCTAGAAAGCTTTTGGTGACTCCCAGTGCCTGCAGGTCAGTCCAAACCTTGAGCCCCCTTGGGCCCTTAGAAAAATACCTTCCTCCCTCGTCATCACCCCACATCAGCTCTGGGCTGGTCTACCTGGAGGTCGGGTGCCCTCCCTGGCTCTGACTGCTGGTGGGGTGGGCACCCCCAGGCAAGCTCTGGCTTCCAGACTGTAACTCCCTTGCCTTGCAAAGCCTCGTGCCACTGACCCTGCCAGCATGCTCCCCACCCAACACCCCCACGTTGGTTCTGTCCAGACCTGGGACACACCCCTTTGCTGCTGCCAGTCCCTGCACTGTGAAGCCTGCAGCTTCAGTCCAGCCCCTCCCAAAGGCCTCCCACCTCCTCTGCTGCAAAGGGGCCCTGGCATACTGCTGTGCTTTGGGGGGGCTAAAGAAAGACGGAGGCACTGAGTCCTCAGCCCTGGGGCAGCTGCCAGAAGCCTCTGACCTGAGCCGACCTGAGCCGCCGCCTTCTCCTCCAGTGCCTCCCTCAGGTATTGCCATTGTTTATGGCGCGATGACCCTGTTCTCCGCCCCAGCTTGCTCCGAGTCACTGCTGACCAGGTGCTGTTTCTCTTCACTTCCTCGTTGGGAGTTTGGGTTCTCTGTTCAGGCAGGGAGGGTGCTGTTGCTGGGGACAGGGAGAGATGTTTGCTCTGCCCCTCTCAGCAACCACCCCATCCCTGTCCCTGAACACAGACTGCCGTACTCCAGGGAGGCTGGAAAGGGCCTCCTGTCCAGGGTGGGAACCAGGAAAAGGAGGCCCCATCATGGAGTGGGGAGTGCTGTACCCCAGCCACACGTATGGACAGCAAACCAGCTCACATTGGTGCATGCTTGTAGGCCACTCACACAAGTTGTATGCCCATATCTGTTGAGTAGGAACCCCCATCCCCACCCTGACATGGATTTTCCCAGAGTGAATGTTTTCTTGAGCAAATAGTGTCATTCACAGAGTCACGTCATGACGTGGGCTGCTCTGCACAGCTCCTACGTGGGGTGGGACTCCTGGTTCCTGAGGCTGAGCCCCAGGGCCCAACCACGCTCAGACAGGAGCTCAGCTTCCTGCAATCAGTTCTACCAGCCCACCCCTTCGTTCCTCATCTGCTCCTGTGGGAGTGGCATTGAAGGGTCCTCCTGCCTTCTGGAGAGTCTCACCCTATATTCTCTCCAGGTGGAACAGAAAGGACAGGGGCTTAGGAGGCAGTCAGGGCCAACTTCCAACCCAAGCCTCGTGTTCTTGGACAAGCAACTTGCAGTCCCCAGCCTGTTTCTACATTGATAGAATGGGTCATGCTTGCTTTCTGGGGTTATAGTAACAGATTGATGGGCAATGTGGAGAGGGCACTCAGGATGAACTCCGACACCCAGTAGGTGCCATAGCTTCTCTGTCTCCGTCTGTGTTCCCTTGCATTTGTGGGGGAGTGGCGTGAGTTAGGACAGAGGTGGGGACTTAAGCTGCATCAGGGCCCGAGCCCAGACACAGGAGAAAGATGAGTCTCAGTGTGAGCCGCTTCATTTCCCTCTGCCCCAGGCCCAGGCAGTGGCCCCTTCTGGTTGGAAGAAGCGCCCCCGCTCCCCCGCCATCTACGTACACCACCCACCGCAGGGGCTTGGGCCTGATTCAGACGTCGGTGCTTCCAGTGCACAAGGGGCAGCTGTTTGGAGGTTCTGGAGATGAAGAGTTGGGTTCAGCTTGTCATGCAACTGTGTGTTGATGATCATCTCTGACTCTCAGGACATGGCACAGAGTGGGGCAGGAGCCCTGAACAGAACTAAATTCTAGTCCTCTCTCTGCTATTTGATTGCTGTGTGATCTTAGACAAATCATTTAACCTCTCTGGGCTGTTTGCCTCTCTGTATACTAAAGGGTGTAAACCCAATGATGCCTGTATTGGAGCCTGGGGTGGACTCTGCACTCAGCAGCAGGCTCCCCCAGGAACTGCTCACACCTGCCCAGCACCTGCCACAGACATCAGCCGCCCTGGCAGGGGCTGTGTGCATTGCTGGAGAGCCAGGTGGCTGCTGGGGCAGAGCCAAAAGTGGCTGTGAGGCAGAGCTGGGGACTGTGAGTCCCAATCCCTAGGCCAGGAATTGAGGGCCCACTTCTGCTGGCAGATACCTCCTATGTCAGAAACAGGCCTTCTCAGGGCACCCAGGTCAGGGTCCCAGTGCCCAAGGCCCACCCCTTTCCTGGGCACTGGTGTCAGGTGTGGCAGGCAGCTTCAGACCCCAGGGGCCCAGAACCCCAGGCACATGGAGAAGGTAGTGAAACAGGTGAGTTGGCAAGCTCAGTAGCTGGGTTTGGACCAGTACTAGGGTGAGGCTGGGCAGGTGCCTAGGCACACAGGTAGGGCCAGCTCCCAAGAGTGAACGCCTCCTGGCCCTGCATCCAGCTCCTCCCTGCACGGCTTCAGTTTCCTTGTCTGAACAACGTACTCAAAAGAACCCACCTCCTAGGTTTTTGTGCAGATTAGGCGGGCTGAAGCGTGTCAGTGCTGGCACACAGTGGGCACTCAATACATGTTAACAATTGATGATGACATGGCAGAGGGCACTGTTCAGCCCTCTCCTTCGGGAAGTGGGGGAGTCCTCGGCTGAATTTGTGGAAGATGGTGCGGCTGGGGAGCCAGCGGGGAGGCAAAAGGCCTGGGGTGAGATTCCCATTCTGGGCTGGGGGCAGGCCTGGCTTCCTTTCTGTTTCTTGTCATGCCGAGGGCAGGTGGTCCTTGACTGGCCCTCCCAGCCCTGTTTGAGGTGGGAGAGGGGGAGCCGCACAGACCTCTGGGAGGTCTGAGTGGCAGCTGCTCAGCCCCAGAGTAACTGGGGAAGGGGAAGTTTTAGGTACTATTTTGATGGGGGAGGGGCCTTGAGGCCCCTGCTTCTGTGCTGTGGTGGGAGCGCCAAGGGCCAGTGTCACCCTGACTGGTGGGGCCCCCAGAGCCGGGCCTGTCCCACGCTGGGATATCAGAGCTGTGTCCATCTGGAAGGCTCAGGGTCACCTTGAGCTCCAGGCAAATATGTAGCTCAGAGGGGGAGGGGGTGTGGGGGAAGACCGGGGGAGTCTGTCTAGATTGACAGCACCTGAAGGGCCTTGGGGAGGGAGGTCCGGAGCCTGCGTCCCACCTCTGCCCTAGGTGTCCCCAGCCAGGGTGGCAGGTGGAACTCCCGTGCCCCAGGCCAGCAGGTCCAGTGGAGAGGCTGCGGGGTTCTGGGGGAGTACTCCCTGAATTAGACTCTACCCCTCCTAATCGGGGCAGGGGCCAAGTGGAGCTGAGGGGCCAGTGGTTTTTCCCAGGTCTGCATCTTTCCAGCACCGCCCCCCCCCCCGCCCCCCCCCCCCCCCCAAAACAAATGTGCCCGTCACTGGCGGGTAGCAGCCCCTCCTCAGCGTGTGCCTCGGGCCTCGGCAGCCCCCGCCCCGCTGTCTAGGTGGCTCGGTACGCGGGGGCCCTTAGGCCGGCGGATCTGCGGGGCACGTGAGCGGCCGTGGGGCGCGGGTGCCGGAGCCCACGGCAGCCGGGGGCCGAGGGGCTTCGCCATTCGCCGCGGCGCCCGTCGGGCGGGGCTGCGGGAAGCTCGCGCCCAGGGGCGTCCAGGCCGGGGGCGGGTGCCGTGGGGCCGCCGGGCGCGGGGTAATTAACGCGCTGCAAACTCTGGCGGCCAAGCCGGGAAGGGGCGGGATCCCTCCGCCCGCCAGCCCGCCCGCGGCCGCCCGCCGGATTAGCGGCTCTTTGTTCGGGGCCTGTTAACAAGTTCCTGGCTGAGCGCTCGGCTGCCGCCCGGGGAGCGGGCGTCCAGCCTCCGGGCACAGCCGCGCGGCCGCCTCCACCCCGCCTCCGTGCTCTAGCCCAGCTGCAGCCCCCGCCCTTGCCCGCCCTTCCCGGGCCCCCTGAGAAGTGGGTGGGCGCAGGGCTTGTCAGGCGATCTTGTGCCTGGGGCTTCCGAAGACCACGGGCTGATACCGCCGCGAAAGGGAGGAGAACGTGCCCATATCCCGAGCACCTCCTGCAGGCGGGGCTTCCGATGCACCGGTGTCGCCATTCCCGTTTTACAGATGAGGTCGAGCACCGACTTGCCCCAGGTCCCGGCTGTCCTCTGCAGGCTGGGGCTCCACTCCAGCCCCAGACACCCAAATGCATTCTCCTGCTAAGTAGAGAGGCTGTGTGGCAGGAAGAGGAGGAGCCCCTGGGGGCTATACACTGTTACGTTTTTTATTCTTAATTAACTTGATGATGGTAGTAATCATGCCATTGCTGGGCTCCGCCTACATCATCTGATCAAAATCTCAGGACAACCCACAGGTGGGTGAGGTTAGCCCCATGCGTCAGATGAGGACACATATCAGGGGAGGTCACACCACAGGAAGTGGCAGAGCTGGGACCTTACTGGGCAGCTACTGCTCTGCCCGATCTCCCCCACCACACTCCACCCCCACCTTGTGGGCTCTCCTGTGTGGCTGTTTACTGCCAGGGCCTCTCTGTTTTCCTATGGACTTGATGGGAGAAAGTATGGAGACCCTGATTCTCTGTGTGGCCTCGAGTGACCTCCCTCACAGCCTGGAGCCCATTCCCCATCGCCATGCTGCCTCCTGACCCCAACCTAGTGTGCTTCCAGCCTGAGAACGGCTGTCCAGGCCACCAGACGTTGATTATTAACTTCCTCTGGTGGTGTTGGCTTTCCTCACCCATAGCCCTGAGCTTTAAGCCAAAGGGACTTGCCCGGACCACACATCTTCAGGCGACTGGGACTGTTCAAAACCACTTTCTTATAATGAGGGGGACTCTTTCCCAGTAAGCTCCCCAGATGGTTCTGGGCCCTTCCTTCTGGGGCCGCACAGGATGGAGGAACCCTTTCAGTTATTTAAGACAAGGCTCTCACCTGGCCACATCTGCCCCTTTCCTGGCCAGCCCTCCCCAGCCCTCTCAGCTGCTCCTCACCCAAGCTGGAATCCCAACCCCCCACATCTTTGTTACCTGCCTCTGGGTGGCGGCCCAATTGTCACAGCCTCCCCAGCCCTGGGAGTTCACCACAATGCCCCAGCTTGAAGTGACATAGGACACTAAGTGTATCTGTTGCAAATATTGGAACCCAACTCACACTGGCTTAAGAAAAAAAAAAGTAAGAAGGAGACTATAATGGCACATGGAACTGAACTCGGGGTGGCTGTGGCTTCAGGCATGGTTGTACCCAGGGAGAACGGCATGGCCAAGATCCTTGCCTCATCTCTGCTCTTGGGGATTTGGCACCACTCTCCAACAGCCTCTTCCCTTGATCCCAAGGTGGCTGCCAGTAACTCCTGGGACTACATCTTTACAGGCCCAGGCCCAGGCCCAGGCCTGGCAGGGGTGGGGGAGAAGAGCACATCTCTTCCCTCCACCATCCAACAAATGTCCAGTCTTCCATCACTGGTCTACCTCCAGTGCCCTGCCCAGTGTGTGAGCCAATCACCACAGCCAGGGGTATGATTATGCAGATTAGGTTGGGCTGGAGCCAGTGAGGCCATTGTCCTGTGTTTACCCAGGCTATGTGCTGCTCCTCTCAGCTTCTTGTCCACCAGGAAGGGTGGGCACAATCATCCTCAGATGTCATCAACACATTTTGCCAGGTATTAAATGAGCATACTGAATAGCATCAAGCACAGCCTGTGGCTCAGAAGCAAAGCAGGATCTGGATCAACACTATTTTGTTGGCAGCATTAGAAAACAAGGCTGGCCAGGCCAGGCGCGGTGGCTCACGCTTATAATCCCAGCACTTTGGGAGGCCGAGGCGGGCGGATCATGAGGTCAGGAGATCGAGACCATCCTAGCTAACACGATGAAACCCCGTCTCTACTAAAAATACAAAAAATTAGCCAGGTGTGGTGGCAGGCACCTGTAGTCCCAGCTACTCAGGAGGCCGAGGCAGGAGAATGGCATGAATCTGGGAGATGGAGCTTGCAGTGAGCCAAGATTGCTCCACTGCTCTCCAGCCTGGGTGACAGAGTGAGAAAGGAAGGAAGGGAGGGAAGGAGGTAGGGAGGGAAGAAAAAAGAGGCCGGGCACGATGGCTCATGCCTGTAATCCCAGCACTTTGGGAGGCCGAGATGGCTGGATCACGAGGTCAGGTGATCGAGACCATCCTGGCTAACACGGTGAAAACCCTGTCTCTACTAAAAATACAAAAAATTAGCCGGGCATGGTGGCAGGCACCTGTAGTCCCAGCTACTAAGGAGACTGAGGCAGGAGAATGGCATGAACCCGGGAGGCAGAGCTTGCAGTGAGCCGAGATCATGCCACTGCACTCCAGCATGGGCAACAGAGCGAGACTCCATCTCAAAAAAAAAAAAAAAAAAAGGAGAAAAAAGAAAACAAGGCTGGCCATTCAACAGGTTTTGCCTCCCCTTCATTGTGCTGTCATCTGCTCATATATCTGCATTTAGCCATCTAAGATATTTTATCAGGTGCCTGGCTAGAATCCAGACATGCTGTGTTTCTACTAGTCCATCCTTAATCTACCGTGGGACAGTAACCCCATAATAAGGGAAGCTGGTCTGGTGTGACTGGTCCATGGGGATCCCAGCAGGCCTCTCATGGTCCCTCCTTCCTTTGGTCATCTGCAGCTCATTGAGAACAGTGCCTAGAGTTTGCATAAGGCTCACTGGGCTGTGGCTACTCCAGTGGATGTTTGTTAGGTTTTGTATCTGCTCCAGCTTCCATTCCAGTCTTAGTGGGGTGTTTTGGGGGCCCCTTCATTCCGGCCACAGGGCCCAGGTGAGCTAGGTAAGTATTTCTCTTGGCCTGGTTCTTTTCCAGCTACAGAGCCTGCTCTTTAAGCCTCTGTTCCTTCTCTTAACAACCCAGTCTTCCGCCACTACTACTTCTTTCCTAAATGTGTGAGAATTGTTTTTTTCTTGCTAACCTTCAAAGAACCCTAAGTGATACATTCACCAAACCAAACTTTCTTCCTTATGACGACTAGACTACAGCTCCTGCCCCACAGCCGCCCCCATGCCACTTTCTCAGAGGTCAGCAGCACGGCTCAGCTCTTCCAGGCTCCCTCCTCCGAGCCCCGCCCCTGCCCTGTGTTTCTCTGGCACTGCCCACGAGCCTCACGCCGCTGCACCTGTGCTCCGCTTCCCAGCGTGGTTTCTCCGTCCGTGCCTCTCACCTGTGGCTTGTCCTTGGTTTCGGGCCGTCTTTCTACACTGGGCGTGTCTGGTCAGAGTCTGCGCCTACCTGCCTGGATGTCTTGCAGTTGCCCTGGCACTTTTCTAGGGACCTTCCTCCTCCAGTTCCTTCAGGATCACACAATGAGAGGTCCATTTTTGATACCCACTTGGTCTTCTCAAGACCTCTTTCCTTTCAGATCCCTGGCTCCACTGGAGGCCCGTCTTGAGGGTGAATTCCTGAAGCCCACCACCCAAATGCCAGGACGCCTTCTGAGAGTGGTCAGCATTCTGCCTCCCCCCGCACCAGCGTGGCGTCCTGTTGAATGGTTAACAATTGGCTCTTCAGGCAGGGCTGGGGGACTAATTTGCCAATTTCCATGGTGTAAATACTCCCACCACGGCCTATTTCAAGCTACCAATGTGATGTCAACTGACTTGCAAAATTCTAGAAATTGTAGCGATTGGCTGTCCTGAGCCAGGACGAGCTGGCTCCATACACCACTGCTCCTGACCAAGGTCACTCCCAGCCCTCTGAAATGACCACAGGCAAGGAGTGGACAAAGGCATCTCAGGCCTTCCCCTGCAGGACCAATTGACTTCCCAGGCCAGAAGGGGCAGCTTCCCTCCTGGACTTTAGACTCTGGTGGGTCGAAAGGTAGAGCGTCAGCTAGGACCTGGGAGGACTGTGCTTAAGAGCCAGGGCTTTGATGTGGATTAGAATCCTAAACTGGGTGAACTTGGGCAGGTTATTTAAGCTCTCTGTGACTCAGTTTGCTCACCTGGAAAATGCGGACAATGAAAGGTTCCTACCTCACAGGGCTGCAAGGAATAAACGAGTCATGCCACGTGGCGCACGCTGCCTGATGCCAGCTCACAGTAAATGCTCTGCAGGTGTGAGCTGCGTGGCCTGCGGGGCGGGGGACGCTCACTTTTGGCCCCTCTCTGTGACACGCCCTTGAAGGGTTGGTGTGGAGCAGGATCTTCGGTTGATAAAACTGGCAGCAGCATGCGTCAAGGGCAGGGCCTGCAGGCCTGGAATCTTGGGAAGGTGCTCATTCTTGGATAATGAGCATTCATGGGGGGCCTGAGAAGGAAGATTGGCGTGGTGGTGAGTCACCAGAGTGACTTGGCTGAGTAGGACTTCTGACACCTGAGAGCTGGGATGTGTCTCCAGGACATGCAGAGCAGAGAGGTGGCAGAGGCCACAGCCACATTGGAGAGCCCAGACAGGCCCAGCAAGGACAGCCCACCTGCTGGCCTCAGGCCAACCTGTGACTTCAGAGCTGGTCCCTGGGCACCCCCTGCCTCTGCCCTAGAGTTCTGGGAGCCCTGAGGCCAGAACAGGAGAGGGACTCAGGCTGGGACCTTGGCATGTGGTGGAATTTGGCCAGACAATGAGGGGAGGAGGAGTGGACGGGCAATGCCAGTGGCAGCATGTGTACAGGGCAGTCGGGAGGTGTGCAGCCCCGCTGGAGCAGACGGTGCCTGTGGGGTGCCAGCAAGCGACAGGGCTGTGACCACATCTCTGAGCTGGGGAGTGACAGGCAGTGAGCAGTGTTTAAGGAAGATTAATCTGGCAGCCCATGGAGGATGGATGGGAGCAGGGAGAGGCTGGAGGCAAGGAGACCAGCCGGGAGGCTGCTGCGGTCATCCAGGCAAGAAATGACGAGGCGTCCCTCCCTGGTGGCAGGCAGGCGGCGGGGATGGAGTAAGAGAGATGGATGTGGGAGACGCTGCAAAGGGGGAAATGTTGCATCTGGATGCTGCATGTGGGGGGGCGAGGGAGGGGGAGGAGGCAAACATGATTCAGAGCTCTCAAGCCTGGGGAAGTGATGTCAGAAACAGAAAATAGATGGGGAGCTGGGCTGGGGGAGAAGCCGAAAGAGCAAGAGGCTCCACCCAGGGAGCTCCACCCTGCCAGGCTATGTGTAGAGTGTGGACAGGGCGTTTGGGTCACAAGCAACAGAAACTGGCTGTGGTCACATGAAGCCAAGGGAGCGGAACAGCCCTGTCGGGTCAGGCAGGCACTGGGGGTGACAGGCAGACTTAAACCCAGCCGTGGCCCAGGAGAGACGTCCAACAGGTCCTGGTGGTGTGGGGCCATCCTGTTTCCTTTAGGGCACTGGGAAAGGTGGATTTACTCGGTTCTGTGAAGCCCTCCAGGGTAGGTCAGGACCAGCAGGGAGAGACACAGGGAGGCTGAGGGAGACCCTCCCAGCAAGCAGAGGCACGGAGGTCTGGGTGCAATGAGAGTCCCCACAGGGGGACTGCTGGAAACGGGCTCTGTGGGACAGTCAGGGAGACTGTGGACAGGGGCAGGTGGCCGCGGCGAGGCTCGGTGGGAAAAGAGAAAGGATGGCTGGGCACTGACTTGGACTCCCCTCAGGTCCACCCTACTTGGTCTCGAGAAGTTTCTTACGCTTTGGGAACTGGGCTTTCTGGAGGGATGGCTCCATCTCGAGGGGTTTGGTAGTTTCTCTGCCGCCCATTGTTTTGGCTGCTGAAATACTTTCTCAGGGCACAGCACCTCCACCTTCCTTTGGTGACCTCCCGCCATGGAGCCCTGGTGGGACGGTCAGTTATGGGGGCCCAGCCTCTCCCTAGGGAAAGGACCTGCCCCAGCTGGTGAATGGTTCCGGAGATCCTGGGCACATGATTGGGCCAGGCTGGCCACATGGCCTGAGTTGAGCCAGTCAGGATCCTTCCCAGGGCTTCTCCGGCCTGGAGGCAGAGGTGCAACCCTGATACCTCCCAGGTTGGTGGCAGTGTTGATGCAGGTTCTGACGCTGGCCCAGAACTAGTTCTCCCTCGTATGGAAAGCAGCCGTGGGGCGGAGGCGGGTGAGGCCAGCGCACAGGGAGATCAGGGACAAGCGGAAGGAGGAGGCTGTCCCAGTGGCCCCGAGGCCCTGAGGCTCTGGTCCCTGCAGCTTTTCTCAGTCCTGTGAGCTGCTCTTAACAGCCTTCCTGGCCCTAGATCCAAGAACTTCCCACTTTAACGCCCGTGTGAGTTGGGTTTCTGTGTCCTGCACCTGAAAGGGGCCTGGCCCAGGGTCTCAGGAGAAAGATGATGATGTGGGCAAAGCGCCCACCCAGAGGTAGCCAGGTGGCAGCAGGCAGGGCACTGAGCCCCCACGCGGCAGATAGAACATTCTAAAAAAAGAGAGAGAGAGAGATAATTCACATAAAAATCCAAATGTCAGGCTTCTCCCGAAAAAGCAAAAGATCTGGGCTGGGCCCAGCGAGCCCATTTTCCTGGGTGGCTGGGGCTGGAACCTGGATGCCACTTTGGCAGATGAGCACCCCCACTGCTAGGTGCCCCCATGCCCATGCACAACCAGTGCCTCTGCACCCCTGCCCTGTGCACCCCCACCACCTGTGTACTCCCTGCCCTGTGCACCCCCACCACCTGTGTACTCCCTGCCCTGTGCACCCCCACCACCTGTGCACCCCCACCACCTGTGTACCCCCACCACCTGTGTACCTCCACCTGTGCATTCCCACTACCTGTGTACTCAGCTGCCCCACTCCCTCACCACCTGTGCACCCCACCACCTGTACTTCTGCCTGTGCACCTTCCCACCACTCCCAGCACCTGGCCCCTGCCTGCCCCTGTCCCCAGTGCCCCCCTGCCCACCCTGTCTCCTGCCTGTGCACCCCCTGTAATTGCCCAGTGCATCCCCATTCCACCCTGTGTACTTCCCTGCCTCCACCATTCCTGTGCACCCCCACCACCTGTGTACCCCCCACCACCTGTGTACCCCCTGCCCTGTGCACCCTAAGCACCACCTGTGTACCCCCACCATCTGTGTGTACCCCCACCACCGTAATCCTGCTGCCCTGCACCCCCACTCACCTGTGTACCCTCACCTCACTCCTGCAACCCCTGCACCTGTGTACCCCCACCACCTATGCATCCCAGCACCTCTGCACCCCCACCCTCACCTGTGTACCCCCACCACCTGTGCACCCCCACCACCTGTGTACCCCCGCCACCTGTGCATCCCCAACACCTGTGTACCCCCACCACCTGTGCATCCCCAACACCTGTGTACCCCCACCACCTGTGCATCCCCAGCACCTCTGCACCCCCACCACCTGTGTACCCCCACCACCTGTGTGTGTACCCCCTGCCCTGTGCACCTCCACCACCTGTGCATTCCCACCACCTGTGTACCCCCTGCCCTGGGCACTCCCACCACCTGTGTACCCCCCACCATCTGTGTACCCTGCCCTGGGCACTCCCACCACCTGTGTACCCCCACCATCTGTGTACCCCCTGCCCTGTGTACCTCCACCTGTGCATTCCCACTACCTGTGCACCCCCTGCCCTGTGCACCCCCACCACCTGTGTACCCCCTGCCCTGTGCACCCCCACCACCTGTGCACCCCCACCATCTGTATACTCCCTGCCCTGTGCAGCCCCACCACCTGTGCACACCCACCACCTGTGCACCCCCTGCCTTGTGTACCCCCACCACTTATACAGCCCAGTGCCTGTGCAGCCCCCTGCCCTGTGCACCCCCTACCTTGTGTACCCTCTGTCCCGGGCACTCTCACACTCCGTGTCCCCCTCTGCCCCCTGCCCTGTGCAGTACCACCACCTGTGCACCAGCCTGCCCTGCCCTGCACACCCCTACCCTGTGTACTCCCTGCTTTGTGTACTCTCTGTCCCGGGCACTCTCACCACTCCGTATGCCCTGCCCCATGCACCCCCAGTGCCTGTGCACTGCCCTCTCTTTGCCACTCACCCCCGCTCCCATGCACACCAAGGCTGCATCCCCTACCCTATGCACAGTGCTTGGTCGGTGTCAGGTACTGAGGCTATGGGCAGGGCCATCCCTCTCCTTCCCTCCCTTCCAGCTCTCGGAGCCTGCGTTTGGGGCCTTAGATTTCACCTGTTCAGTTTGAAGTGATGGAGGATATAGTCAGGTGGAAACATCTAAAAGATAATTGGAAACCGTGACTGGCACTTTCAGATGCAGTAAGGGTGGGAAATGGAGATGAGAGACCCTTTCATAAGGAGCTGATCACGGACATACGTGAGCTCGAATCCCATTCTAAGAAGATGATTAGGGAATGGCCATGGCTGGGGTGGAAAGGAGGATTCAGGGGACAATTTTGAGGAAGCCAAAAGGAGGCCCAGGAGAGAGCAGTGGGGGCCCAGGAGTGTGTGCAAGGTTTTAAGCTGGAGGGGAGGCAGCCTTGAGGAAGGCTTTGGCAAAGGCCCTGCTGATAAGGCCTGGAGGACACGCTGGGAGCAGGCAAGGAGAGCAGCCGGAGGAGGCTGTGCTCAGAAGCAGCAGGAGTGAGCTAGGACAGTGGCAACAGTGTGGACAGGCAGGACACAGAGGCCCTTTGGAATTTGCAGAGCATGGAAGGATACCAGGTAGAAAAGGCACAGGATGCAGTGAAGGTTTCAGGGAGAAACTTGGGAAATGGGGGTGAGGGCAGGACAAGCATATATTGCTGGGCGCTGGCAATGTACTTGCACAAAAGCTCTCGATGGGTAGCTCAGAGGCGAGTGACGTGCCCACATCCCACGGCTGCCAGGGCAGAGCTAGGTGCCAACCCCAGCTCCATGGCAGGCAAAATGAGCAGAAGGCCCAGAGCCTCAGCAAGCTTTTAAGAGAAGCAGAGGGGATGGACTGAGGGACAGAGCTAGGTGGCGACGGCACCTGGGCCATTAAATAAGCATGTATTGAGCACTGGCTGGGGCCAGGCCCGGCGTCAGGCGCCACAGATGAGCATGAGGGCCATGGGACCATGGAAGCAGGGGCATTCTGTGTAGCCAGTGAGACAGGACAGTCCTGGAAGAGGTGACACTTGAACTGAGACCTGAATGAACTGAGACCGGCTGCGGGTGCAGCAAAGGGCCTACTGTGGTCTGGTTACAGGGAATGTGGAGCTGGGTGAGGAGAGGTGTGATGACTTGTGTCTGTGTCCATTTATGCACGCGTAGAAGCCACCTCCACTTCCAGAGACGCACAGCGGGAGCGGCTGAGGGCACATTTTTTTTTTTTTTTTTTTGAGACGGAGTCTCGCTCTGTCACCCAGGCTGGACTGCAGTGGCCGGATCTCAGCTCACTGCAAGCTCCGCCTCCCGGGTTCACGCCATTCTCCGGCCTCAGCCTCCCGAGTAGCTGGGACTACAGGCGCCCGCCACCTCGCCCGGCTAGTTTTTTTTTTTTTTTTTTTTTTTTTCTAGATGGGGAGTTGTTTCACCCTGTTAGGCAGGATGGTCTCGATCTCCTGACCTCGTGATCCGCCCGTCTCGGCCTCCCAAAGTGCTGGGATTACAGGCTTGAGCCACCGCGCCCGGCCCTGAGGGCACATTTGCTAGGGTTAGCTGGTTGGAGGACGTCAGGGGGCCTGGGTCCCAGACCTGCTCTGCTGCTACAGCACAAGCCCAGGCCAGACACGCTCCCCTGCCCCATCTACGGAAGGGAAGAATGACTGGGCCTGGGCTCTCATGGAGCTGATCCTGAGCCTGGGACAGGGGCAAGGGTAGAAGCCTTGGGAGGGTGCGTCCGCCCTTCGCAGGCCTCAGCAACCCCAGGATCAAACAGTAACTGGTAAAACGAGCTTAGTCCAATGGAGTTGGACTTTGATGCATATATATTTTTTTTTCATTTTTTTAATTCTTCTTTGCCATTTTTTAATCAAGGTGAGATTCACATAACATAAAATTAACCATTTTAAGTGCACAATTCATTGGCATTGAGTACATTCACAATGTTACGTGACCATCACTTCTATCTAGTTTCTAAACATTTTCATCAAACCAAAGGAGACGCCGTTAAGCAGTCACTCCCATGCTCCCCTTGCCCCAGCTCCTGGCAAACGGCAGCTTGCTTTCTGTCTCTGTGGACTTATCTGTGACGCTATTTCATGTAAATGGAATCATATAATTCGTGGTCCTCTGTGCCTGGCTTCTTTCACTTGGCATAATGTGCCCCAGGTTCATCCATGTGTAGCATGCATCACTGCTTCAACTGCTTCATTCCTTTTTTTTCTCTCTCTCTCTTTTTTTTCTGAGACAGAGCCTCACTCTGTCACCCAGGCTGGAGTGCAGTGGCACAATATTGGCTCACTGCAACCGCCACCTCCCAGGTTCAAGCGATTCTCCTGCCTCAGCCTCCGGAATAGCTGGGATTACAGGCATGCACCACCACGCCTGGCCAATTTTTGTATTTTTAGTAGAGATGGGGTTTCACCATGTTGGCCAGGTTGGTCTCAAACTCTTGACCTCAAGTGATCCACCCACCTTGGCCTCTGAAAGTGCTGGGATTACAGGTGTGAGCCACCGCACCCAGCCTTCATTCCTTTTTGTGGTTAAATACTATTTCATTGTATGGATGGACCACATCTGGTTTATCCCTTCACCCATTGGTAGACATTTGGGTCGTTTCTACCTTTTGGCGACTGAATAATGCTGTTTTGAACACTTGGGTACAGGAACCTGTTTAAAGACCTGTTTTCGGTTCTGTTGGGTGTAGGCCTGGGAGTGGAATTGCTGGGTCATATGGTAACTCTATGTTGAACTTCTTGAGGAACTGCCAAACTATTTTCCTTAACAACTGCACCGTTTTACATTCTCACCAGCAATAATGAGGGTTCCAGTTTCTCCACGTCCTGATTCTTATTTTTGAAATGTTAAATTCTTGCAAAAATTTTTCTCATCTCTTGGGGCTCCTGTTTTGCTGGTGCTTGAATCTGTGTGTGGCCATCAGGTTAGCCTGGTGTAGGTCTCGTGGTTCAAGATTGGTGACAGAAGATGGGAGAGGGGACCAGACGGCTGGGAGCCCCCAGAGTGCAGCTAGCGGTAGGGTCAGAGCGGGTCTGGGCCTCTCACAGCCCTCTTGGACCCCTGTGGACCCCTGTTTCCCTCTGAAAGCCCCCTTTGGTCCTCCTTCCCCCTCCTCCACACCCACCCCCAGCCAGGAGCTGCCCTCTCTGCCCCTCTGCACCGCCGTTTTGTGTGTGTGTCTCGTCACCAGGATAAATGTAGCTACAAACAATGCGGCGGGCTGGGTGCTAATTTGTCAGACGCAGTGCGCGGCTGTGATTCCGAATACATTAACATTTTCACATGAAATCATTTCAATTTTTAGTGATTAAGAGGTATTTGTTTTAAAGCATCAGGATGATTTGCTGCAGACCTGGGGGGCAGTGGGGGTGAGGGAGCCCCTGGGTGTGATGTCATTCATGGCACCAGTGCAAGCAGTCACCACTCCACACCCACCTGTGCCCACCCTGCACTTCCTGGGCATGGGGCTGGAGGTGGCAGGACCAGGGAGTAGGGATCATGGGACGCAAGAGTCCCTTGAGGGCATGGAGGCCCAGAAGCTTCAGCCCCCCTATCTTCCTCTGGCTTCCCTGGGTTATTTGGTCTCACTCAAATATCACCTCCTCAGGGAGGTTCCCCCTGGGCCTCCAACCTCAAGTAGCAGCCTGCCACTCTCTAATTTAGCTTCTTCTTGGCATTTATCAACATTGGAGATGACTTTCTTGACTTGCTTACTTGTTGATGTTCTGCACCACCCCCAGTTAAAACACACGCTTCTTGAGGGCAGGGACTATGGCCTGCTCATGCTCACTGCTCATTCATGATGGATGGATGGATGGATGGATGGATGGATGGATACAGTGGGTGGATGGATGGGTGGGTGGATGGATGGGTGGATGTATGAAAGATGGATGGATGCGTGGATGGATGGATGGAGTGAGTGGATGGGTGGATGGATGAAGGATGGATGGATGGATGGATGGATGAAGTGGGTGGATGGATGGGTGGGTGGGTGAATGGGTGGATGTATGAAAGATGGATGGATGGATGGATGGATGGAGTGGGTGGATGGGTGGGAGGTGGATGGATGGATGGATGGATTGGTGGATGGATGGGTGGGTGGATGAATGGGTGGAGTGGGTGGATGAGTGGTGGATGGATGGATGGATGGATGGGATGGAGTGGGTGGATGAGTGGGAGGTGGATGGATGGATGGATGGATGGGTGGATAGACAGGTAGATATATGGATGGATGGATCAGTGGGAGGGAAGGTGGATGATTATTCAGGGGACACAGAAGACTCCCTCACCTTATCAGGCATCCTATCATCCCTGAATCAGTCCCTCAAGTCCCCAGCCCTGGGCAGGCCACCTTGGGTGTGCCAGGCTTCTCTACACCTGGGAAGTACAAGTTCATTACCATGGGACTGGTACCCACAGGCCTCCAACCCTCTCACTTCCATATCACTGCTACTCTTTTTTTTTTTTTTTTTTTTGAGATGGAGTCTTGTTCTGTCTCCTGCACTGGAGTGCAATGGCTTACCCTCGCTCACTGCAACCTCACTCCTCCCGGGTTCAAACGACTCTCCTACCCTCAGCTCCTCCTGCATGGCCACCATGCCCAGCTAACTTTTGTATTTTTAGTAGAGATGCTGTTTTGCCATGTTGGACAGGCTGGTCACAAAACTTCTACTCTTTAGAGCCTGTCCCTGTCACCTTCCTCTCTGGGTCCCATGAGAGCCGCTCTAAGGGGCTCCCAGGCCTTCAGACAGACCAGCCCCGCCAGGTCTCAGCTGTTGCCAGTCTTCTTGGCTGTAACTCTCACCTTCCCAGGACTCTGTAAGCAGGGTGGCCTCTTCTCTGGAGCCACAGCCAAAGCCTGGGCTGGAGGACGCCCTACCACATGGGTGCAAGGCAGTGTACTACTCTTAGGGCAGGCGACCAAAGTCACCAGGTGGTGGCTGGAGGTGGTCTAGGGGATGAAAGGTGGTTGAGGAAATGGACAAGAACAGGAATGGACTGAGGGAGGCTGGATGGCCGAGACAAGGAATGGAAGCCGGAAGGGGACATGGAATGGAATGAAATGGAGACAATGGATGGATGGAGGCATGTGCGGTGGTCCGGCATGCCTGGTGCATGGGTGGCTTCAGGCAGGTGGCCTGGCGCAGGTGCACGCTGGCGTGGTGGCTGGTGGCAGCTGGTGCGTGGCTGCGGCTGGTGGCACCAGGTGGTGGTTCAGGTGACCGCTTTAGTGGTGGAACCGGGTGGGTGGTGGTGGTGGCATGTGGCTGGTAAAGTGGAAGAGTGGTTGGTGGTGGCTGGTGGTACGAGGGCAGGCCAGGCATGGTGAAGGAGTGGTGGTGGCTGGTGAAGGTGGTGGGAGGATTCCAGATCTTGGTTCACGAGATCTCAGCCCTGCCCGGAAGAAATAGAAGTCTCCCCTCATCATTCCCTGGCCCTGAATTCCAGCCTCCCCCGATCAAACCCTCCTCACCTACCCCAGTAAAGGAAAAGGTCCATGATCGTTTCTGCAGAAGCAACATCAGAAAACAATTATTGTTTTAATTACCTGCTGTCGCCATACAAGACAGGGAGGTTGTAAAGTGTGATAAAATCTTTCATGTCAATGGACTGCCAGCCTGGGCCAGGGCTCGATTTATGGGGCTGCAGCTGGTAACTCCAGGCAGCTGTATGGAACCCCCAGAGCCCCTCTCCCTGTCCCTGGGGCCAGGGCTCCAATGCCAGGGGCCTGGCACCCCTTTTGTTCATCACATTTTACCCAGCACAGCGGGATACTGGCCTTCTCTGTACAGGAATGCTCAAGGCCAGCACACATCCAGGTGTGACCTGGGGGCTCCATTCCTTAGGGGGGCGAGCCTTGGGCTGGCCCTTCTTTCTGCCCCATAGAAGGGGGCTAGCCGTGGGCTGGACTGGTTTTCCCTGACAGGCCCTCTCCCATCACTCGGCTCTGCTGCACCACCTTGGACTCTCGTGCACTGCCCAGAGCTGGGCTTCCCTATAAGCCCAGTGTGCTCACACCTGTCTCCTCCTGTCCTGCCCACCTCCACCTCCCAGAGCTGACCCCTGGCCACTGCTTCCTGGCTGAAGTCCTCCTCTGTCCTGCCCTCAACCCACCCATCCCCACTACTGTACCCACCGTCTTCCCAAAGCCCACTCAAGCTGGTCTCTCCTCAGGTACCAACCTTATTTTCTCCTAAGCACTTTCACACACTTTCTCTTTTTTTTATTTTTCTTTTTGAGACAGAGTCTCACTCTGTTGCCCAGGAGGCTGGAGGGCAGTGGTGCAATTTCGGCTCACTGCAATCTCGGCTCCCTGGTTCAAGCAATTCTCATACCTCAGCCTCCCGAGTAGCTGGGATTACAGGTGCCTGCAACCATGCCAGGCTGTTTTGTATTTTCAGTAGAGATGAGGTTTCATCATGTTGGCCAGGCTGGTCTCGAACTCCTGACCTCAGGCGATCCACCTGCCTCAGCCTCCCAAAGTGCTGGGATTGCAGGCGTGCGCCACCGTGCCTGGCCTCACACTTTCTCATTGAAGCCTCAACGCAGTTTGGAGGAGGTGCCGTTATTATGCTCCCATTTTACAGATGCAGTAAATGAGCTGTGGAGAAGTTGGGCGTTTGGCTGGCAGTCTGATTTCACAGGGCTGGAGTGAGGACTCACTGGGGTGACAGTTGTGAAATGCTTAGAACAACGCCAGGAGCAAAGTCCACGCCTGATCCAAGCTAGCTCTCATAATGATTCTTTTTGCTTCTATTGCTGTTCACCCTGGAGCAAGTCACTTATCTGCTTGAATCGTGCCTCACTTTCCTCATCTGTAGGATGGGGACAGCAGTCACCTAGCCTCTAGGATGAGAGGATCAAGGCCTTGTGTGGTGTGTGGTGAGAACCCGGGACCCTCAGCTGCCGCTGCTGCTGTGACCATATAATGGTGGGGGAAGCTCAGGGTGGGAAGCTAAGTTGGGTCTACCTTCTATAAGGCCCTTCATGGCACGCTGAGGGGTGTTGAGCCATTCTGGGGATGGTAGGGATCTGCTGAAGATTTTCAATCAGGAAAGCGGCGGACTCAGATCTGGGTTTTAGAATAATGGCAGTGGCAAGCAGAAGCTGGTTCGGCAAGAGGGAGCCGTCGGTACTGGAGTGATCCAGATGAGGACTGACGAGGCCATGACAGGCAGAGGTGGAGGCAGGGACAGAACTGGATGGCCAGGGCTTGGTCACCCCTTGGGCAGAGGAGGAATGAGAGGGGGCTCGTGCCTTCTTAAATCCTCCGTTCCCTCCCCAGTGCCACACACAGGACTGGCACGTGTGGTAGCCACTCTCAAACCCAGGGTGCAGGTAGCTGGCCAAGGCCAGGAAACAGCAAGGCCCTCTCAGGCCGAGGCCAAGTTGGAGTCGAGAGGAACCCGACTCAGAATCTTTTTTCTCCTTGTAACTTTTACTCGGGGTTCCAGGTGGTGCATGTGCAGATTGTTACATGGGTACATTGTGTGTGCTGGGGTTTGGCATGTGAGTGATGTAGTTGCCTATGTAGTGAGCACAGTGCCCGATGGGTAGTTTTTCTGTCCTCACCCTCCTCCCACCCTCCACCCTCAAGTGAGCCCTGGTGTCTGTTGTTTCCCTCTTTGTGTCCATGCGTACTCAATATTTAGCTCCCACTTAAGTGAGAACATGGTTTTCCCTTCCTGCATTAATTCACTTAGGATAATGGCCTCCAGCTGCATCCATGTGGCTGCAAAGGACAGGATTTCATTCTTTTTTAGGACTGTGTAGTATTCCATGGTGTATATGTACCACGTGTTCTTTATCCAGGCAACGCCAGCTCAGAATCTTTAGGCCATGGCCTGGGACTCAGGTGGGGCCTCCCTAGGCACCCGCAGGGCCCCGGCTTCCTCTCCCTGACAGGTTCAAGCATAGCCCGTGAGTCTGCCCTTTGTGGCAGAACTCATTAGTTCAGTCACACAGCCTCTCATTCTCTCATTCATCAACTTAGGTCTTCAGTAAATGCTTGTGGAATGCCGCATCTGTGCCGGGCTCTAAGCCAGCACTGGGGAGGTGGAGCACTGCGGAGCTGTGCGTGTGCCCTCATGGAGCTGACACTCTAGTGGAGGGGATGCCGTGCACCAGTGAACCAATGAAGAAATGAAATAATTACACACTGCCGGGAGTATGGAAGAGAACAAAGACGGAGCTGAGACAGGGCGCCCCGCCTGTCGCTGTCCTGTCTGCACAGGAGAAGTGGCTCCCAGCTCCCCAGCCCTGCCGAGATGCATGGTTGGCATTAGCCGCCCAGCCGGCCCGATCCGTCTCCCTGTCTTCCCGGGATTACTTCCCCCGTTTTGGCCATCACTTCCAAACTCTAATTTATTCCCCAGGGCCCAGGAGAGGCCATTCATTTAAAGAGTTTTCTATGGAGTCTTCTCCTCTGAGGACCCTAAGGGGAAGAAAAATGCCAGAAAAGGACGAAAAAGAGAAGAAGAGGGATCTGGTTTCAGAACTCCCAGGCAGCAGGACAGATGTGGAAGGAGCAGGGCCCTGTTTGCCGAGAGACGTATTTACCCAGCAGCGCAAGTGCCCTCCCACCTCTCTCCACTCTCTGCAGGTTTCTCTCTCAATCTCTCTCTCTCCCCCACCCCAACCTCTCCCTCTCTCTCTCCCTCTCCCTGTGTCGCTGCAGGAGTCTGAGCCTGCCCCACCCTCCCAGAGAGAAGCTGTCTCCCGGTGCTAGGAGATGGTGTCCCTGATTACAGTTCAATCTGCCACTGTCCCTCTTCCTTCCCTCCAAGTTCTTAGAGGAGCAGTGTGTGCACTGTCTGGGCTCCTGCAGGGACCAGCCTCACTCTTCTCATCCCCATAGCTGGGCCAGAGGAGTTGGCAGGCTGGGTCCATCCTGTGCCAGGTGGCTATGGGAGACACATGCCTGCGTGCAGCCACAAGCTCCATGAAAACATTCAGAAATTCCTGGCACTGTGGGCAGCCCCTGCACTCTGCAGGCAGCGTGGCCAGGGAGAGAGGCGGTCTCAGGGTGGCTTCTTAAAGTGCCAGGTGTTCTCACATCCCATCAGCCAGGGAATGGGGCCTCTGGCCAGGGGCTGGCTTGTGCACCTGGAGGTGAACATTGGCACTGGTGTGACTGAGGAAGTATGTGCCCATGGGTGAAGGTGACCTTCCTGCAGGCTTGGAAAGCAGGCCCTGGGGGCTCAGGGCCACCTGCCAGGCCTGCCTCTGGCTAAGTCTGAACAGAGGCCGCCTGCCTAGTCCAGTGTGTGTGTCTCCCAGGAATGTTCCTGGGGGTGCCTGCCTGTGGCTGGGAGAAATTCCCATCCCGGATTCTGTAACCATCCTGTCCAAATTTCAGGAAATTCCCTGATTCCTTCCCAACAGTTCCAGATGCTCCAGAGCCTCCGACTCATCGCTCCCTGTGCTGGCATTTCCCTGCCTGGCTCTGGCCCCTTCCCGCCTGTCAAACACGTGAAACCAAGGGCCCTTCAAAGAGTGGCTCCGGATCCCTCCCCAGCGTGCAGGTGTGCCAGTGAGGAAGGAGTGTGGGCATGGGTGTGAATTCTTGTGCGCATGAGCATGAGTGTAGAGGTACCAGCATCTGTGTAAATGATGCCTTTGATAAAGGGTGTGTGTATGTGTGCCTGTGTGTGTGTGCGCCTGTGCGTGTGTGCCTGTGTATGTGTGTGTGCTGTGTGTGTGTGTCCCTGTGTGTGTGTGCTTGTGTGTGTGTGCCTGTGCCTGTGTGTGTGCCTATGTGTACTTTAGTAATGCACCTATGTATGTAATGCCCAATGTGTAATGCCTAATATATGTATGTGTGTGCCTGTGTATGTGTCTCTGTGCCTGTGTGTTTGTGTGTGCCTGTGTATGTATACCTGTAATAATGTCACAATGTGCCTGTATGTGTGTACCTGTATGTAGCCTGTGTGTGTCGCCTGTATGTGTCTAATACCTAATATGTATGTGTGCACCTGTATATGTGTCTAATGTGCCTGTGTGTGTGTGTACCTATGTGTAATGCGCCTATGTGTGTGTCACCTAATGTATGTGTCTGTGTGTGTGTGCACAATATATGTATCTGTAATACCCTGTGTGTGTGCCACAATGTATGTGTCTGTGTACCTAATGTGTGTGTGCAATAATATGTGTGTCGCGCCTGTGTGTGTGTGTGTATGTCTGTGTGTGTGTGTGCCTGTGTATGTGTCTGTGTGCTTGTGTGTGTGTGCCTGTGTATGTGTCTGTGTGCCTGTGTGTGTGTGCCTGTGTATGTGTCTGTGTGCTTGTGTGTGTGCCTGTGTGTGTGTCAGTGTGCCTGTGTGTGTGTGCCTGTGTGTGTGTGTGTGCCTGTGTGTGTGCCTATGTATGCATGTGTGTGTGTGCCTGTGTATGTGTGTGCCTGTGTGTGTGTGCCTGTGTGTGTGTGTGTGTCTGTGTATGTGTGTGTGCCTGTGTCTGTGTGCCTGTGTGTGTGCCTGTGTCTGTGTGCCTGTGCCTGTGTGTGCACGCGCCTGTGTATGTGCCTGTGCCTGTGTGTGTGTGCCTGTGTGTGTGTGTGTGCCTGTGTGCCTGTGTATGTGTGTGCCTGTGTGTGTGTGTCTGTGTGTGTACCTGTGTGTGTGCCTGTGTGTGTATACCTGTGTGTGTGTCCTGCAATGGTGTGCACATCCTAAGTATCCTGGGGTGTAGGTCTCCTGTGTAAGTGTCTTAACAGATTCATCTGGAATTTGAAGCCACTGTTTTCTCTTGATAAAGAGCTGACAAAGAAAGGAAACAAAAGGCCTGGGTGAATAAACAGTCTTCTGGATAGAGAAATGGAAGATGTGAGCTCAGGCAAGAATTGGGGCTAATCTTTTTTTAACATTTAAATAAAAGATCTGAAGAGGATGTGTATAGTGAAATCACCAAGTTTGCAGTTAAATCGAAACTCTCCTGGGTGGCAGTGAAATGCCGAACTGGTGAGGGATGAGCTTTAGGAAGATGTTATCTTGAAAGGCCGTGAGCTGGACAGAGAATGGCCAGCAGGCCTTAGTTTGGGGAGAATGATGTGGACGGTGTCTGGGGGAAGGCAACTTTCCTAAGGCAGGGCCCAGGAGGGCAACAGCAGGCCGGGCATGATGGGGAGGGGAGATTGCAGCAAGCCATAGATGTTCCCTTCTCCCAACAGGTGAGTGAGGGATACCTGCACCCAACAATCCCGCATGCTTGTGGTTACACCTCCTTAGGGGAGCCCCAGCCGAGAGGGGGCAGAACCTGATTATATTACAGACTTATGTGATCTGCATAATTCATTTCCCTCGATTGCACATCTGTGAAATGGAAGTAGCGATCCCTGGGGGCCTGCTCCACAGGGGAGCGACAGCCACTGAGATCTCACAGAGACCACAGTGTGTAGGCACCTGTAAAGTTCAGTGCCAGGTGAGTGGTTACGGAGAGAGTTGCGATGAGAAGGGAGCGGCCATAGAAAATCAGACCGGCCCACCTGGGACAGCCTCAGTCAGAGAGAGGCCGAGAGGGAGTGTCGCGGAGATCTGGGAAACCAGAAAGGGCTGGGAGAAGGCAGCTTGGGCCCCAGCCTGACAGAGCGAACCCCTCCCCCAGCCCCCAGCAAAGCTCAGGAGAGGTATGTTTAAAACCAATCACAGGAAATCCTGCTGCACTCAGCAGGGAATAAACTTTGAAAATCATTTCCCCTAGAGGTGATACAGGCTGGAAATATAAATTGCTTCCAGAAAGGTTTAGATAAGTTCATGGATGGCAGAGCCAAAGTAGTTCTTGGGCAAAATTAGAATGTTAGGAGGCATCTTCCTCTCTGATGTCAGAGGAAGTCCCTGCCAGAGCCAGCACACAGGCCAGACAGAACAACCTGATACCCCGTCTCTGTGTATGTGTGAGTCTGCCTTTGGGAACAACTTGTCCCTGTCTGACGAGGGTGCCTTCCCTCTCACCAGCCTCACTGTGCCGTGAAATTGCCTTTCCTCCCTCCCCAGTCCCTCACCCCCATTGCTGCTCCCATAGCCCCCTTAAACTCCATGCTGTGGGGTTCCCCAGCCCCACTCCCAGACCTCACTCTCACAGTGCCAACTTCTATCTCCAGCTTGCCCCTGCCATCTCACCTGCCATCACAGAGCAGCCACCCCTCCCTCTGTGTACTGTCTTCTAGCACAGGCACCTTGCCTGGCAGTGCCCATGAGTCGGTGAGGACAGGAGCCTCTTGCCAGGCCCTCCAGTGAATGCTGTTGGCTTGCAGTCTCTCTCTCCGGCTGACTGCCCAGAGCCCATCTCTGCCTGGCTGCTTCTCCCAGGGTCCCTAGCAGAGGCTGGCTGAATAGGGGCTGAGGTATGAACCCTTCAGGGACCCACACCCTGGAGAACTTGGGTACCCAAGGCCAGACCGATATCCACACCAGGGACAGGGTCACCATCGGGAAATAGGCACGCTCGGGTGTGTGCCAGGTTATCTGAGTCGTGCAGAAGGTCTTCAGGGAATGGGATTAGCAAGGGAGGTAAGGTTATGGAGTATGCTTTCCCGCCGCTGTTCCTAAGATGCCTTGGGCCCTTTCCAAGCTGCCATGGATGAGCTGTGTAGCTAGCTGGGAACTCTGTTTTAGCACCACAGATAGCGGTCCTGGACGTGGCACGTTTTCAGCACCGTGGACAGCCCCAGACGCCTCTCCGGAGGCTGCTTCCTAACCTCTGCTAGCTCCTGATGGAGGTCCCCGCCACCACCTCTAGAGACCTCTAGAGAATTCATTTATCCATCTGCAAAGATTAACTGAGCACATATACATCCAGTCACTGTTGTGCAAGAGTACACTAGTGAACGGAATAGTCAGAAACTTGCCCTTCAGGGCCTCCATTCTTTGTGGTGGAGACTCCTGCCCCATCGGCTTCCGTTGAAATTCCCAGAACTCATTCCGGGCAACGTGGCCCTGCAGAATCATGAAGAGTGAACTATTTATTATTTCTTGCAAACCTGATTCTACTGATTAACTCTGGGGGGAAGGAGCTGGAGCGGTGAGAAGTTGGAATTGGCGAGGCCTAATTCAGATGGTATTTTAGGATTTTAGGAAGCCACTCCCCTGCTGAAAAGCCTGTGATGGTTCCCCAATGCCTGTAGATATAAGTATAGTTCCCCAACCTGTCATTCAAGTCCCGCGGTAAAATCTTCCTGATCTATCTTGCCAGTCTTGTCTTCTTACCTCTCCTCATGTTCCCTTCACTCCAGCCAAACTGGATTCTCAGTTAACAATCTTTCGGTTGCAGTTTGAAAGAAAACTTGACTCACACAGACTTAAACACATTTACTAAGTGGATGTTATTGACTTGCAACTGAAAATCCCAAAGGTACAGCTGACTTCGGGCAAAGCCTGATGCGCTGGCTCAGACACCACCACTCGGGAGCTACCCTGGCTCGCTGTTCCACTCTGGCTTCCCTGGTGTTGGCCATATCCTCTGCTTCCCCAGGGCATCCCCTAACATCTCCACACTCTTCCTGTCTTGGTACTGGGATGAGTGCAGCAGCACAGCCCTCACGTCCTCACCCCACACCTTCCAGGGGAAAGATACCTCCTCTCTTGAAAAGCCCTGGGGAATGTCTCCTGGGACCTCGGTGGCTGGCCCACATGCCCATCTCAAACCAATCACCAGAGCCAGGGCAAGAGATAGCATTGGTTTAAGCCAATCAGGGTCCATCCCTGAGGCTGCTAGAGGTCATGTCCACTCAAACCACATAGTTGAGTATGGAACAGGAGTGGATCTCCAAAGAAAATGGAGCTGTGATTTTGGGGAAAGGGGAGCTGGAGCTGGGAAAGCGGTCAGCAGGTGTCCAGTCATGGAGTGTGTTCTCCTGCCTCTGTGCGTTTGCACCTGCAGGTCTCTGCCTGACATGCCCTCTCCTATCATCCCACCTACTGATGCCCTGTGCCACCTTCAAGGCCCCTCTCAAAGGCAACTGTCTTCCTGACCCCACTCCTGTCACTCCCATCACGCGCACCTTCTCTGACCCCTCACAGCACCTAGCACATGCTCTTTGTCCTGAGGAGATACTGAAGGGGATAAGCGGATTAGCTGGGGAGCAGGTAGGGGGGCCAAGGCCACTCAGCCACAAGCACATCGGAAGAAGATGAACTGAAAGCCAGGAAAGCTACAGCTCTGTGGCAGCAAGATCCCTGATCCGCAGGCAGTAAGGAGAGTGGACATGCCTCCCAGGGCCCATGTGCAGGAGCCTGGTGACGGATGGCTGCTGTCACGTTGGCTCAGTGGGGTGGGATAACAGCATCGCAGAACCCAGGCAGGCCAGGAGGGCCGCTGTCTGGGCAGTCCCAGGCTGTCCCTGGTGCCCAGGTCACATGGCCTAGGCTGTCTCCTGCCCTCACCCCTAGGAAAGGGTTGAATTTCCCTGGTTTGTGGGTAGGAGCCTTGCCCCTGAAACTGCCCTGGCAGGGCCCGCAGCAGGAAGGCTGAGGATGCGCAGGGAGTGGGCGACCTGGCCTGAGTGGAGCACTCTGGGGAGGGCATGGGGGTCCTGGGAGAGCAGATGCTGGAAGCTAAGACAGAAGCAAGCAGCACCTGGACTCCTTTCCCTTTCCCCACTGTGGCTTCCCCACCACCTCCTTTTTTTTTCCTTTTCTTTTTTTTTTTTTTTTTTTTTTTTTTTTTTTGAGACAGAGTCTCACTCTGCCGCCCAGGCTGGAATGCAGTGGTGCAATCTCAGCTCACTGCAGCCTCTACCTCCTGGGTTCAAGCGATTCTACTGCCTCAGCCTTGCTTGTGGTCCATGCTTGTGGTCTACTGCCTCAGCCTCCTGAGTAGCTGGGACCACAGGCACGCTCGCCACCATGCCCTGCTAATTTTTGTACTTTTAGTAGAGATGGAGTTTCACCATGTTGGCCAGGCTAGTCTTGAGCTCCTCACCTCAAGCAGTCAGCACACCTTGGCCTCCCAAAGTGGTGGGATTACAGGCATGAGCCACGCGCCCAGCAGCCTCCTTCTTAAAGTGTGAACCTTCTTCATACCTTGCTGGCGTTGGCCCAGGATGTGGGGACTAGGACATGGTTGGGGAGAGCAGGGGCTTGTGAGGAACCCGCTGGAAGCCTAAGGGAGAGGAGACTGGAGCAGAGTGTCAGAGAGAGGAGAGAAGGAACTTCGAGGCGTGGGGCCCGCTGTGAGGGTGCAGGGACAGGCTGGGCTGTGAGGCAGGGGAGGGGCTGGGCGGCAGAGCCATTATTCATTCCCACCAGCCCGCAGCTTCCTAAATGAGATAACACTCGCATCAGCACTTTTCTCTTTTGTGCTCCTGTTTTAATAACACGTTGGGCTCCGCAAGGGAGTGACCACATCTCTATCTCTTCATGTCTTTCTCCCTCTGAGGGAACCCTCACCCTGTCTAGGATCCGCTGGTCCGGAGCAGAGCTCAGGGTGGCAGAGGGCTCGTGTGAGGGCCAGGGACCGTTCATCTGCAGATGCGCTTCCCAGAGGGAGCAAGTGGGCAGGACAAAAGGGGGCCTCTCCCCCACCCGGCCCAGGCGCCCCAGGTGCCCATCTTCTAACTCCGCAACGAAGAGGACTTGCAAAGTCCAGGCCAACTTCAGAGAAGCCTCATTCTGCAGTGGGACAAATGGGACCAGACGACAGGGAAACCTGCCCCCATGAGCCCACACTGACAGCCCTGGAAAGGGCTTCTGTGCCACCCTGTCCTGCCTTTCTTATGGGTCCCCCCACAACCCTTGAGCAGCACAGAGAGCTGCTGGCAATGGGGTGGCCTGGCTGGTGCTTCCATTTGATCCCCAAACTCTGGGTGTCTGGGCAAAGGTTTCGCCACTGGAAAACCATCCACCTCCTTCACCCGAGAAGGGGGAGGAACCACTCAGCGCTGAATGGAGGCAGCGTGACTTGGTCATGCATCAAAAGCTGTGGCAGGCAATGAGAGTGTCAGAAACTGTTCTCGTCTCTTCAGCTAAACTTGTAAGGTCAGGGGGTCAGGACCACATGGTAATGATCACGAGCTAAAGTTGCAGGGGGCGCCAGATGTCTGTTCTAATTTATTTCCTTTGAGCCACAGAGCTGCTTGGTGACATAGGTGATTGTGGGTGCCATTTGCAGACAGAGCTGTGCCAGAGTGAGCCGGCCAGAGGTGAAGTGGGGACTCGGACTCGGCTCCCAGCTTCCAGATCAGAGCTGTGCCCACCACCCCAGAGCCTCACCCAGGGCTGAGCCTAGAAGAGCTGTGAGCCGCAGCGTAGCGGGGGGCTTGGGGCGCAGACTCTGGAGCCCGGCTGCCTGGCTGTCCCATGTGCAGCAGTGTGGCTGTGGGCATATAACTGATTGAACCTCTCTGAGCCTCAGTTTGTCACCTGTAAAATGGGAATCTTGGTAGCACCTAACTCGTAACGTTGCTCTGAGGATGAAGTGAGAAGTTCTCTATAAACGTACGTAGCACAAACCACAAAGATAAAAGTTCCTATCAAATTAATCATGTGCTTACCATACGCCCCAGCAATCCCTCTCTCTGGAGAAGTCCCACTCCCAAGAGAAGTTCAGATATGTGTCCACCAAAGACCTGTCTGTGAAAGCTCTTCGCAGATTTACTGAAAATCATCAAAATCTCAGTTCTGAAAAGAAGATATACAAATGGCCAACAATCATGAAAAACTGCTCGACATCAGTGATGATCAGGAAAACGCAAGTCAAAACCACAGTGCGATAGCGCCTTACTCCTGCAAGAATGGCCACAATCAAAAAATCACAAAGCAGGAGATGTTGGTGTGGACGTGGTGATCAGGGAACACTTCCACCCTGCTGGTGGGAATGTAAACTAGCACAGCCACTACGGAAAACAGCGTGGAGATTCCTTAAACAGCTACCCTTTAATCCAGGGATCGCACTACTGGGTATCTACCCCGAGGAAAAGAAGTTATTATACACAAAAGATACTTGCACACACGTTTATAGCAGCACATTTCACAATTGCACAATCGTGGAACCAACTCAAATGCCCATCAATCAACAAGTGGAGAGACTGTGATATATATATGTGTGTGTGTGTGTGTGTGTGTATATATATGTGTGTGGTGGACTACCACTCAGCCATAAAAAGGAATGAATTAACAGTATTTGCAGTGACCTGGATGAGATTGGAGACTATTATTCTAAGTGAAGTAACTCAGGAATGGAAAACCAAACATCGTATGTCCTCACTGATATGTGGGAGCTGAGCTATGATGATGCGAAGGCATCAGAATGATACAAGGGACTTTGGGGACTTGGGGAGAAGAGTGGGAGGGGGCAAGGGATAAAAGACTACAAATAGGGTACAGCATATACTGCTCAGGGGATGGGTGCACTAAAATAAAATCTCACAGATCACCTCTAAATAACTTACTCATGTAACCAAATACCACCTGTACCCCAGTAACTTAAGGAAAAATAATTTCTTTTTTTTTTTTTTTTTTTAAAAGGGCTAGGCGCTGTGGCTCATGCCTATAATCCCAACAATTTGGGAGGCTGAGGCGGGTGGATCACCTGAGGTCAGGAGTTTGAGACCAGCCTGGCCAACATGGCAAACCCTGTCTCTACTAAAAATACAAAAATTAGCTGGGTGTGGTGGCGGGTACCTGTAATCCCAGCTACTCGGGAGGCTGAGGCAAGAGAATCACTTGAACCCAGGAGGCGGTGGTTGCAGTGAGTCGAGATCACGCCACTGCACTCCAGCCTGGGCGGTAAGAGTGAAACTCTGTCTCAAAAAAAGAAAAGAAAAAGAAAAGAAGAAAGAAAAAGAAAATCATCAGAATCTGGAAACAGCCCAGGTGAGGGGACGGATGCTGCGGTCCGTCCACACGGTGGGACGCTGCCCAGCAGGGGAAGGACACAGCCGTGGGTTCAAGCCACAGAGAGGGACTCTAAAGCACTGTGTTCCACGAAAGAAGCCAGACACAAGGACTCCATTCTGCATGATTCCATTGCAATAACATTCTAGAAAGGGCAAAACTCTAGTGACAGAAAGCAGAAGGGAGAAGGGATTGATGCAAAGGGGCTGGCGGGAACTTTAGGGGATGAAACTGCTCTGTATCTTGGTGCTGGTGGTGGATACATTTGTCCAAATTAATCAGGCTGTAGATTTAATGGGGATAAATTTTATTTTATGCTTTTAAAAAAACCAGATTTTTGAAAAACAGAGCCAGGGGTGTAGTAAGTATGTAAGTGCTCGCTGCTCTTATTATTATTACTGTTACCATTATTATTATTCGCAGAAGATTCTCTGGACTGGTCGCTTATCGTTTGCATCCCTAACCCACCGGGCTGCGCCCTGGAGCCCCCCTCTGCTCAGGCTGGCCGAGGAGGCACCTCTCCTCCCACTCGGCGGCTGGGCCCAGCCGTGGCATGTGATGGGCCATCTTGCCCAGCCCTGGCCCCTGGTGTCCTGACAGACATGCAGTGCGTGGGGAGGGCTCTCAGCAGCTCCCCGGAGTCTACTTTCCTCCCTTTGTCGTGTGGGGCATCCAGCGTGTATGTTATTGTAAGAAAAGATACCACAAAATAAAGTTTATTATGAATTATTCTACTCGGGGCTAATTATAGGCACAGAGGAGAGGATTATTTACAGAGACAGGAGGCAAGGCGGGGGGAGGGGGAGGAGGGAGGAGGAGGAGGGAGGAGGGAGGAGGGAGGAGGAGGAGGAGGGGAGGGGGCCCTGAGACATGGAAACCAGTGGAGGACTGTGAGTTCAGCAAGCAGGGCTTTTGAATAAGCTATGACTAAACTCGGAGTCCCGCAGCTGGCGGGGAAGCAGCTCAGGGGACAGATGAGAGGCCCCAGGCCTTGCCTGATCCTCAGGACAGAGCTGGGGAGAACGCTCCGTCCTGGGAGCCCATGGGCCACAGGGGTTCTCTTGGTGGGTGTGGCACAGCTAAGGAAGCCGCTCTGCTGGAGTCGCAGGTGGAGGTGGGCCCAGATCTGTGCAGGGCCCAGCCTCACTCTGTTCTCCTGGGCCTGCCTTGTGCCAAGGAAGGAGAGGCCAGGGGAGGTTTATGTCCACCCACAGGGTCCCGGCTGAGCGAGAAGGGACACGGGATGATCTAAGCCGGCATGGGTGCCCACTGCGTACAGCAGGTTGGTGAGGGAAGGTCCACTGGGGACTTAGCTGCACTGTGCCACACCGAAATGCACAGCCCACCGTGGCTCGGGGGAGCATGGGCTGGTGGGACCCTGGCTTCTGATTCTTCAACAGGAGGTGGGAAACCAGTGTTTCTGTGTAACTTCCTAGTCTTTAAATGCTGAGTTAAACCTCCTACATCACACCTGGGGCCTGTGGACCACAGCTCGCAGCCTCCGAAAGCCTCCTGTTGTTCCAGTTGGAACAGAGGACTCAGCGGGGCTGTGGCCCAACCACTCACCCCGAGACTCCTCTCCACCCCCCAGCACTGCCTGCAGTGGATCGTGGAAGCCGGTCCTCAGTGCCAGCCACAGACCTGCCCAGTGCTCGCGACAGACAGCAGCAGTTCCACACTTGGGTCTGGGTTGGTGGCTCGCAGCTTGCCGGAAGAGCCCCACCTTATCAGAGGGCAGTGGTCTTGCCCTCCCCTGAGAGTGAGCAGCAGGCCAAGGTTTCTCCAGTTATTTCTGCCCGGCTGCACCGCCATCTACTCACGCAACAACCAGGCAGGAAATGACAGAGGCATCTTCTGCGCCCGCCCCGCCTCCCTCCTGCCAGGAGAGTCACCCTTCATGCCCTGCCCCGGGGATGTTTTTCACGGCCGTTCCCCGTCTCCAGCAGCCTGTTCCAGGTCAGGCAGCTCCCTGTCCTCCTGTGACGATAGCCTCCACCACCCCCACGACAGAGCCCTCGCTCCAGAACTCTCTGATCTCCTCGTCCCTGCTCAAGTCTTTTGCCGCCCCTGCTTCCCCACGCTCAGTGTCCTGGCACGGATCCAAGCCTGTCTAATCCAGCCCGTGCTGCCACCAGATAGGTCCTGCCTCATATGCTTTGCGTATGCTGTTCATCGGCCTGGAATGCCCTTCCCTACCACCTCTTCTCAGCCCCCGCCTGTTCCCCGAGGCCCTGAGGCAGGGCGTATGCACTGCACCTGTGCCTGCTGGCTTCCCCTGTTGGACAGTGAGTGTCCCACAGACCCTCTGCAGCCCAGGGCTTGGGGCCTGGCACAGAGTAGGGCTTCCAGAAATGTCTGCATTCCCCCGTTCCGAAATCTGTACTGTGGTGAGCCAGGCCCTGGTCCAGGTGGATGAGACCGACAGCCCCCCTGCTCCTGGAGCTTCCCCTCTAGTTCCACGCAGACAGACAACAAAGAGACATGTCCAGCAGGGCACCACCAGGGTCACTAGGCACTACAGTGCAACAGGGCACTCTTTAATGGGGAGACAGAGAGGGCCTCCTCGGGGAGGTGCCACGAGCTGAGATCCAGGTGATGCGGAGTGCACGGTGGCATCAGTGAGAACAGCATTCTGGGCAGAGGGAACAGCAGATGCAAAGACCCTGAAGCAGGACTGAGCTCAGAGCGCTGGGAGAACCAACAAAGGGCTGGGTGCTGCATTGTGAAAGGGACAGTGGCCGTGGCATCTGAAGTGACAGGAGAAAAGGAGGTGGAAGGTCACATTCAGCAGGTTTCTGGCCACGTTGGTGACCATGCTATTTGCACAGGGAGCTGGTCATTTGTGGTAGCCACACAGGATGGCTGAGGCGAAATGTTCTGCTGTGGTGAGCCTGGAGGTCCTGATGAGGATGGAGGCAATTGCTGCCCTGAGGTCCTCGCTGGAGCCTGGCATTCTCCAGGAGAGAGGGGAGAGCAGAACAGAGCACAAAGGAGGGAGGAGCCCTGGAGGCCGGGCCAAAAGGAGCGTTGGAACCAGAGACAGAGGGGTCTTTTGGCAAATGGCTAGGCGGAGGTGGAAGCCAGACTGTAGGAGGTGGAGCCAGGAATGGGATTAAGGCGAGTCGGGGGAACTGAGTAGGGAAGGGAAAAGAGAAGAGAGACCCAGACCAGCAGGGACAAGAAAGCAAAGGAGTTTAATGAATGGCTTTCTTGTCCGTGATGGGGGACAGGTGAGCATCCTTGGAGACTCCTTGGCTATTGAGGCATCTTATACAGCTTGGTGACATCTCCTCCAGGAAGCCCTCCTGGATGCCCCAGATCGGGCCCCCCAGTTATGTGCTCATGCCATCAGCCCTTCTCTGACTGAACTCTAACTTTGGGCAGTAACCTTGGACTTACCATTTGGATGATCTCACCACCGTCTGCCTCCCACAAGTGGGCGGGCTCCGGAGAGGAACCAGGCCTGGTTTCGCGCTGCTTGGTGAATCTAAGCTGCTGCCCAGGACCTGGCCCACAGCCGGTGGTGGGAGAGGCTGAGGACAGCAGGGACAGCAGCCACAGTCCTGGCGCGGAGGCCCGGAGGGAGCTGGGGCTGCTGGGTGGTGAATTGGCCCAGAAGGAGGTCATGCCGACCTTGAAGCCAGCTGGCCTGTGGGCTGCTCTGAGCGGCTGGAGCGCATCTCAGCAGGGGCGGACGTGCTTGGGAGCAGGATGGATGCAGAGCCGTGCACATGCTCTGCCCTCCCAGAGCTTCCACGGGGAGCGCCCCTGCCAAGCCTAGGAGAGAGCCGCACAGCCCCTTGCCGCCCTCCCATCCCCCTCTCATTCCATTTGTGCCGCTCCGATGGGTGCCCCGCTCCCGCATGGGGGCAAATGAAAGTCTGCCTCGCCCCCCGTTTGTTGAAGTCGGGCTCCGGCTGATTCTCGGTGCCCGACTGCTGGAGCCAGGTCCTGGTGGTCTTCACTGATGAAAGGATGTTTGAATGAAAATGCCCCATTCCCCATCCAGGGCGTGACTCGGGGATGGGCGTTTGGGAGAGAGACAGGGCTGGCCTCAGGGACCGATGGGAGAGCCGGGCTTGGCGTTGTGCACACACATGTGGCCCGGCTGGCTGACCCCGCCCTCCCTCCAGGGCCTCCCTTCTAAGGGGACCCCTCCTGGGAACAGGCTGCCGAGGTGAGGGGCCCTCAGCATCCTCTGGCTTCCCTCAATTCATTAAGACCTGTAAATTTTCTCATTAATATACTTAAAGTTCGTTTTAAGGGGAACAAGCGCAGAGATAATTGATAATAAACCCTCAGTTAATGCCCTTGGTTTACTGTATGTAATTTATATCCACTGATAGCGTCTCTCACTCCCAATTACCCATTTAGCTGCGGCGATAACAGCAGTTCAGTCAGACTGATCCCAACTTTTATATATTCCAGCCCGATAGCCATAAATACCCACACAGGGAGACTCACGGGGCCCTCGGTGTTTTTTTATTAAGATTTAAATATTCATGCAATTATTAGTGATTTATTAAGAGCTAATGACCCCTTCAAGAGACTCTAAATCTTCACCCAAAGAGGCCCTGGCCCTCCCCTCCCCCCTTGTCCCTCTTCCCCTTTACCCTCCCCTGCCAAAACCAGAGAAATGGGCTGCCCTTCCACAGCCCAGATGGCATGGCAGCAGCGCCTGCGTTTCCATGGTGACAGCAGGCAGGTGGGGCGGATGCCCAGGATGGAGGTCAGGCCCAGGGAGGGGCTGGGCTTCTTAAGGGCAGAGGCTCCTGCTGCCTTCCCACACCAGACCTGGGGGCAAGAGGAAGAGGAGGCACACAGCAGCCCCTCCAGGCCCCTGTTGATCAGCTGCCCAGCAACCCCCACACTGCGGCCTCCTCCAGGCTGGTTTCCTAGAGCACCCCTCCCTGCCTCATTTTGGCTAGAGCACCCCTCCCTGCCTCATTTTGGCTAGAGCACCCCTCCCTGCCTCATTTTGGCGTTAGCACCACCCGCCCCCTCCCTGCACCCAGATCCCTCTGCCTCTCAGCCTGGTCTGATATCCTTCAGGGACCCTTGGGGAGGGGGTACCCCAGCTTCTCTCTCCCCTGCTACCCCAAAGCACAAGGAGGGTGGGTGTGCAGGGATCTGAGGCCCTGGGACTCAGGGCCCAGACAGGGCAGCGGTTCATCTGAGGCTGCACAGTGACGCTGAAGCCACCCCTGTCTCTTTCCTCCATGTTCCTCCAAGACCTTAGAGCACATTAAAGGGGCAGGAAAGATAATGAACAAACGAGGAAAACATGAAATCAATACCAGGAGAAAAAAGTACGGCTGCCATTAAGTGAAGTAAACAAGCTGGTAATTATTTGGACAGTGGGTAATTAAAACAGGGTGAGGGCTCATTACTGTCTCATCAGGGGTGTGATGGGAGCGGCCAGACACCCTATTCCCAGATGGAGGGTCGCAGCGGGGCCCAGACTCCTTCTCGCCCAAAATTGGAATAGGAAGGTGGGTGTCTCAGGGGTCTGCTCTCTGGAGTCCCGGCCCGGACCTGCCGGTGCTGCTGGCTGCAGGAGGCTTCAGCTGGCTCACCCAGGGGCAGGAGCTGAGGCTCAGACGATGGGCACACAAGGCGGGCAGCCACAGCCTGGGTCCTGCCCTTCTCGGGATTGCAGCTGCTCCCCTCTCAGCCTCTGGAAGGGACAGTGCCCTCAGGCCTCAGCTGAGAGGACACCTGGTGCTGACAGGTACATCCTGCTACCCGCCCAGATGCCTGGGGCGATGGACAGCCGACCCCTCCACCTCTGTCCAGGCCCAGAGGCCTTCTTTTGGGGGCTGTGATGAGGAGGATTCCCAGGAATGATGGGGTGCTGGCAAGAGCAGGAAGAGTCGGGCAGAGACTGGGAGGGCACAACAGGGACAGGGCTGGAGTGTGGGGCAGCGGGGATTCCCTTGCCTTGCTGTGACCCTGACTGGTAAAGTCGGAAGAGGCCTTGGACACTGTCCAGTCTGGCTTTGCCCTGCCGGCTTGTTTGCAGAGTGTTTAAAGTGTTTAAATTAGTTGTCAACATCTTTAAATGGGAGGTTTCACATAAAAATAGATTCTAGCTTCCCTTGAAAGAAAAAAAAAATCAGTGCAGGCAGGGCGCAGTGGCTCATGCCTGTAATCCCAGCACTTTGGGAGGCCAAGGCAGGTGGATCACTTGAGGTCAGGAGTTCAAGATCAGCCTGGCCAACATGGTGAAACCCCGTCTCTAATAAAAATACAAAAATTATCTGGGCATTGTGGCATGCGCCCGTAATCCTAGCTACTTGGGAGGCTGAGGCAGGAAAATCCCTTGAACCCGGGAAGTGGAGGTTGCAGTGAGCCAAGATCACATCATTGGTCTCCAGCCTGGGCAACTGTGTCTCAAAAAATAAAAAAACGGTGCATCTCTCGTCTGGCCTGCCCCCTTGGATGGACACCGTCACTGTCCACTTTTCCCGGCCCCACCCAGCCCCTGAAGGCACTGAACTTGCCACCTCTCACTCAGTCCGACTTCTCCTGAGGTCCAGAGAGGAAGTGGCTTGCCCGAGGCCGCGTGGCCAGCTGGAGGCAGAGTAGGGCCTGGGGACTCAACTTCCTGATGCCCGACTGAGGGCTGTGCCCCAGCCCCCAGCAAGTACACACCCTGGGCCAGTTGCCAGCAGGGACAGAGATGACACCCTACTGCCTGCTCTCGGAGCTTGTGGCAAGTTGAGGAGACATTTCAACTCCACCACCATCACTGGCCCCCGACTTGCCAGCCCCTGAGCTGGACACTGCTGAGAAGAGTTGGCTCCGAGCTGCTGCGTGTGCTGGAGGGTGCACAGGTTGACAGCGGAGGCAGGTGCCAGCCAGCTCTGCGTCAGCAGGATCTTGGGAGGCCGAGGAACAAGCTGTGCAGCCCATGTCCTCCAATCCCCGCCACGCCAGCCCAGAGGAGGCAACATCTTTAATTTTGAATGAACAGGGCTGAGTGCATTGGTAGTAGGCGGGGTGCCCTGTAGGTTTAGGAGGAAATCGGGGTGCGAGCCCTAACTTTAGTACATGCCCCTGGCTGAGCTGGCTGCAGGGTGTGGGTTGGTGACCAGGGATGGGATGCTGTGTTAGTTGTGTGGGGGTGTCAGGAGGGCCACCTTTCCCTGTGGCCACTGGGAACCATTGCAGGGGTTTGAAGTGTGGGATCAGATTCTCTTTCTAGAAATAGCGAGGTGGAGGATGGCACTGAGCTAGGAGGTGGCCAAGGGAAGGCATACTGTGGGTGGTGGGGCCAAGGGTGGGGGCTGGATGAGTTAGGTGGCTGCGAGGCAGGAGAGGAGGGAGGCTCCCTGGGAGGCGGGGGCCCTGCTGACTGCGAGAGGCAGAGGGAGAGTCAGGATGGCGCAGGCAGCGAGGGTGGGTGAGGAGCCTGGCTGGGGACCCCGGGGCAGGAGCTGGTGGGGGCCGCAGAAGCAGGGCTCAGGAGAGCGGAGCCTAGGGGACCGTTGGCAGCTTTGAGGAGTGGCTGCATGTGCTGGCCTCTGCCATCGCCCTAGGCTGGCGGGGCCCATGAGTGGGAGCTAGGTTTGTCCCTGGGTGACTGGGTTTTCCTGTGGGCCATCGTATGAGGAGGGGTCCAAGCGGGCTCATCTGCTGAGAATGGGAATCGAAGATTGGCTGGTGGCCTGTGGCTGCGGTCACCATCCTGGTGCGGGCAGTGGTGTATGTGCCCACAAATGTTAATGGATCGGGCTGCAGCAGGCATGATTCTGGAGGCTGTGCTCCCAGGACTTCCCAGTGCACCCAGGACTTCCCAGTGGGGTTGGGGTCCCTGGGCCACCCCATGGGAGCATGGATGTGGGTCCCTCTTGGGCTGCATTGGCTGGTGCCTAGCACGGTGCCAGGACACGTTGCCAGATGAATGCTTCTGGTTGAGAGCCCGGGGAACTGTAGCCAGCCTGCCTGGGCAGGAATCCATCGCTCTCGACTTACTGTGCCTTTCCGTGCCTCAGTTTCTTCATTGGTAGTTCAAATTAGTTCCTTGCCTCTTAGAATTGTTGTGAGGGTTAAATGAGAATATCCTGTCAAGGTCACCGTGGTTGTCATCGCTGTGACTGTGTGGGTGCTGTGACAGCTGTGGTTGTGGGCGTCTCCCACCAGCCAAGCGCAGGCGACTGTGTGACCTCCCGAGTGCCACTGGGCTCTGGTCCCCACCTTGCACAACCTGAGCTGCTGCCACTCCTGGACCACCCCAGCCCCAGCTGTGGCTGGGCACACATTAAACCAGTGAGATATGAAATGCTGCCATATCTGGGACAGGGTCTTTAATTAAATTAATTGCCAGCAACATTGTAAAAATGCTGATGGGGTCATAAACGGCGTAGGCAACGCTGTTCATCATCCCCACACCGGGGCCACACCTGGGCTGGGGGCGGGGCTGGCCATGACGGGCTGCAGCCTCTGAGGGAGCTCTGTGCACCCCCTCAGGTGGCCCCAGGAGAGGGGAGGGGAGCATGGCGGCAGGAGGCAGTGGGTGGGCGGGGGAATGTGCTCTTGGGAGGGGCTGCAGAGTGGCACTCCTAGTTGGGGCGGCTCCTGACTTTCCACCTGGCCTGTCTTGAGGGGCGTCTGTGGAACAGGTACACTGTCCTTACTCAGCCTGTGGGTGTGCCTGGGGAAGAACCCAGATGGAAATGGGGAGGGTGCCTCCAGAGCTGGCGGGGGTGGGGGCATCCTCCAGCCTCCTGGCCACTTAGAGTTACCTCCCTCTGTGGGCAGTCGGGCGATCGGCCCCAGCTCTGCCATGGTTGCTGTGTGTCCTTGAGCTAGTCCTTCCCCTCTCTGAGCCCATTTCCTCATTAGAAAGACAGAAGGACCTACCCACCTGCCTGCCTCTGTCGTGTTCTCAGTGCCCTGCCGGCCACCCTCCCTTGGCCTCTTGCCTTTCGGGAGCTGTGCCAGGAATCTTTGTCTCTCTCAGCAGGGGCAGGCACAGGCCTTGGCAGCGCTCAGAGCCTGCCTAGTGCCCCTACTGCTTGTGAGGCAGCTGGGCCGGCCACCTGCTTCTGCCAGGTGAGAGGTGAGGGAGGCTCACACACACTCACACACACCACACACGCAGAAACACACCACACAGAAACACACACACCACACACAGCACACAGAAACACACACATACCACAGAAACACACACACACACACCACACACGCAGAAACACACCACACAGAAACACACCACACACAGAAACACTGCACACAAAAACACACACACACACCACACAGAAACACACACACACACACACCACACACAGAAACACACATACACCACATGCAGAAACACACACACACACCACACAGAAGCACACACACACACAGAAGCACACATGTACACGCATGCACACGCGCGTACACACACACACACACTCTACAGCTATCAAAGCACAGGCACCGGCCAAGGATCCCAAGGCAGGAAAGCACCTTCCTTCCCCAGTTTTCCCTGGGCCGTGTGACCACATAATTACCCTGGATTCCATTCTATTTAATTGCAGCTTATTAAATTCTAACCAGCCAATTATCAGCCACAATTACAGCTTAATTCAGGGACACAATAGCTATTTTATCGTTTGTTAATCAAATGCTTATTTAGACCTCAGCTTTATTAACTATTTCTCTGGCCTGAGGCGAGGCCCCTTGGCAGGAAGGGGCCCCTGGGTGGGGCCCCAGGAGCCCGTCCCCCCATCACAGCACTCCCCCCGGGACTTTCTGAGTTCCCTTTGCGAGTGGGTTCAGGAACTTAGCGATGGCAACAGTGTCACACTAAGTGTGGGAAGGCCCAAGCCAGTTCACTCTGCATTTGGGACGTCTTGGCTCAGCTCCTACCCAGTGCTAGGCCCTGTGCCTGGTGCCGGCAAGACAGATGTGGTCTCTGCTGTTGTGACATGTTTTAGGGAAGAGTAACCAAGTACACAAACAAGATGACTTCAGATGGTGGCAGGTGTGAGGAGGAAAACAGACTGGGAAAGGGGAGGGGGAGGAAGAGCACCTTCACACAGGCCAGGTCCTGGGTGATGGTGACTCTGCCAGAGCGGAGATGGGAGGGGTTAGAGCAGGCAGCTGTGGGAAGATTGGGGGCAGCGTGTGCGGGCAGGGCAAGGGCAAAGGCCCTACGGTGGGGTGAGTGCAGAGGGTTTGAGAACGGATACAGGAGCCCTACCCCACGCCTGGCCCCAGCCATTTGGCTAAAGTCCTTGGTGGGTTGTACGACCTTAGGCAAGGCCTGAGCCTCACGTTCTTGTCTGTACGACCAGAGGCAGGAAGAAGGAGCCTGCGAGCAGTGGCCGGGGTGGAGGACATGCCTGGTCTGCAGCGGCTGGCGGGCAAGGGGCCGGTGGTGCGCCTGAGCAGCATAGTCATCCTCTGATCTGGGAGCAGTGCTGCCCCCGCCCTGCCTCACTTTGTTCTTTGTGGTTCAGCCTGTCTGCATGTCCTTCTTGTGATGCCCGTGTCTGTCCTTGTGACCAGGCCCCTGGAGCCCACTGGGGAAGAGGATGACTTTCCCCCGATCTCGGGGAGGTGGCTGCTGCTTCAGTGACACCTTCATGCAGACGTTACTATGGAAACCAGAGTGCCGTGCATGCCTGTGTGCGAGCGTAGGTCGGGGGAGCAGCCCTCCCTTCCGAGGAGCACTGAGAGGGGCTCTCACCCCCATCCGGTCACCTCCACGTCCAGCACCCTCCTAGACAGGAGACACTGCCCTCTCCCCACCTTCGTGCGTTCACCACACGCTGGGCATGGGCCCTGGGACGCTGGCACAGACCTGTCCCTGCCCTCCAGGGAGTCCTGTGCTATTGGGGGTGACTGCCTGGGAGACAGAGGATGGACGGAGGGATGGACCAAGCGGACTGGAAGTGGAAGAAGAGAAGCAAGTTCCGGGGTGGACTGCATTCCCGACCGACCTCATCCTCTATTTGCCCGTTTCACAAACGAGAACAATGAGGCTCTAGAAATAGGCGGTTCACACAAGGGGGCTGCAGTGGGGTCCAATAAGGTCAGGGAAGCAGCTGGCAGGCTGTACAGAGGGTTTCTGTGTTTTGGCTTTGAAAGAATTCAGGGGCGTGCACCCCAGCTTGCTGCTGGCTGAGTGGCACCCCATTGTTACCTCCAGGCAGGTTCATACCTGAGTTGCCGCCTGGACCCTCATGGCTCTTACTGTGCCACCCAGATCTGTAGTCTCTGGTAGAGACTGGAACCCAGATCACGGGACCTGCCACTCCCGCCTTGCACTCCCCACCAGAGGTGCTGTCTCTCTCTCTCTCTCTCTCTCTCAGCAAGTGCAGAATGTGTCCCTGCTTATCAGAGCCTCCTAGTGAAGCTCCCTCTTCACAGAATTGTGTATGTTTAAAAAATAAAAACTCAGCCAGGCATGGTGGCTCACGCCTGTAATCCCAACACTTTGGGAGGCCGAGGTGGGCGGATCACGAGGTCAGGAGATCGAGACCATCCTGGCTAACATGGTGAAACCCCCCCTCTACTAAAAATACAAAAAATTAGCCAGGCGTGGTGGCGGGTGCCCATCGTCCCAGCTCCTCAGGAGGCTGCGGCAGGAGAATGGCGTGAACCCGGGACGCGGAGCTTGCAGTGAGCCAAGATAGTGCCACTGCACTCCAGCCTGGGCAACAGAGCGAGACTCTGTCTCAAAAATAAATAAATAAATAAATAAATGTAAAAAATAAAAGTGTAAACTCATGCCGCCATCTCAGGCCGCAGGGATGCAGGTGGCAGGGAGTTCTCAGCCCCACTCACCTGCGTGTCTACAAGCCCGCCTGAGCCACACTGGGCTCCTGCACCCCCTGCCCCCTGCCACTGTGCCCAGTGGCTCCCTGACCCCTCTGCTTCCCCAGAGTCCAGCACTGGCATTTGAAGAACCTGGTTCCCTTCCCGTTGAACTGATGGGTTCACTGGTTGACTGGAAGGTGAGCAGAGCTGGCTCCCAGCCAGATTTGAGTTTCCTCCTCCACTTCTAGCCCTTCGATCCTGGGCTCTTGTCCCATTGCTGGGAATGACGTTCAGCATGCATCCCACAAAGCTCTCTGGCTGTGTGTCAGGCCTGGCCAGGCTGCGGGGATGGGCGGCCCCTGCCCTCAAGGCCCTGGCAATTTATATGGGAAGACACACGCAGAAATGGTGACAATATGATATTCTAGGCACAGGGTGACTTCAGTCAGGGACTGTGGGAGCTCGGACGGGGTTAGGGCAGGCTTCCTGGAGGAGGGAGTGTTTGAGCAGGCCTTGAAGGACGAGTAGTGGTCACCCAGGCAGATAGCAGATGGGCAGGTGGACCAATGAGATGGAAAGATCCTGACTCCAACTGGCTTCAGCCAAAAAAAGGAATGTACTGGCTCATGCTCTGGGGATCCAGAGCTAGCCCTGCCTCCAGGCCCATGGACCCTGAGGCCCCTGATGCTGGCAGGAGGAGCTGGCCTCTCCCTTGCACTGGTTGTCTCCACTCTTCACGCTCTTGCTTCAGACCTGTGAATGGCTTGCCTTTCCCCTCGGCCTCACCAGGGCCTACAATGCCTGAAGGACTGGCCCTTCCCTGTTGGGGCCCCCGGCAGCTCCACGGCTCCAGGCTCAGCACAGGGAGAGGCCCTCCCTTCCTAAAAGCCCAACAAAAATGCTGGAATCCCGTCTATTGGATGGGGCGGCCTGCAAGTCCTTCTGGGAACCACTCGTGGGGATGGGAGAGGGGGAGTGTGCCCACCTGTGGGGCCAGAGATGGGGTCAGTCCCTGGACCACGTGGTCAGCATGGTGGGAGGAGTTGAGAGGAAGGCATTCTTTAAAGAAAATCAGGCACTGTTAGCCAAAAAGTGAGAGGGAGGCAGAACCTGGGACAAACGGGCAGAAGCCCTGAGAATTGCACATGGTGAAGACACTGCCGGGTGTGGAGGGATCCCTAGAGGCAAGGCCAGCAGGGCCTCAAATGCCAGCCAGAGGCACGAGTGGCACGTCACCCTGTGGCACTCCCCATGCCCGGACATCCGAGCACCTGTGGAGCGGGGACCCCAGGCCCTGGTGGACCTACTGGGGTCAAACCTCTGTGGGGAGGCTGCCCAGGGGCTCCCCAAGGCCTGCTGGGCACCAGCCTCCTCCTCTACCCCGTTTCACATCCAGAACAGCTCTCAGGGAAGTAGAGGAAGGGGCTGCCGCCCTGGCCCCTGGCTGTGTTCCTCAACCACGCCGTGTGGCCTGCGGGGCGGGTGGCGCCTACCACCAGGCCGCGGGGAGGATGGAGGGAATGGCAGCCGCCTGGGGAAGTAGCACCCACCTCTCCCAGCTGAGTGAGACTGAGGGACGCCCTGCTGCACCCCTCCCCTGCCCCCAGGGATGGAGGCCTTGCTCAGTATATACGGGTTCATTAATAGCTTGATTAATCACACCTCATATTTTCTGGTGCTTTTAAAAATACATTTGAAAGCACTTTCACACCCAGCTTGGGCCTCAGATTCCAGGCGAGTCCTATCTCCCAGACTGCAGGGAGGAAAAGGACTCAGCCTCTAAGAGCAGCACATGCCAGGGGGTGGCTGGGGGCAGCCTGGAGCGAGAAGCTTCTCCCTGGCCGCCACTCCGCTTGTGGGCTGCTCTGCCCTCTCTCTGGGTCTCTCCACAGACCAGGAGTGAAGGACCACCCTGGGCAGAACTGAAACTCTAGTGGGAAAAAGCGGCGGTCATTCAGTCACGCCACAAACACTCCATCAGCATCCTGGTCAGACCTGGGCTTCTGCCTCCAGGGAGTTTATGGTCTAACAAGGGAGGCGGGGTAGAAACTCTCCCTGGTCCTGAAGTGGCATTAACCCAGATGGAGGCTCAGCGGATGGAGCGGGTGCTTGGGTGAGTGACAAAGAGTGTGGATCCAGAAAGGCCTCCAGGAGGAGGCAACAACTTTGCTGACATTTCCCTGGTGGACCAGGTGGAGCAGGTCCACCACAGTCCACACCACTGGATGCCCACAGCAGCCTCCCCACCTCCCCTCTGCCCAGTGCCACCCCTCCCCTTCCAGTCCTCACACAGGGGAAGCGCACCACGTCCCTCACATGACCCCCAAAGGCTTCCCATGGCCCTGGCAATGAAATCCCAACTCCTTACTCAAACCTAAAGGCCCCTGGGGTCCAGCCCCTGCTTCCTCTCTGACCGAATGCATCTCGCCCTCACTCCCTCTGCCCAGGCCACACTGGCCTCCCTGCTATCCTCAAACAAGCCCAGCTGCCTCCTGCCTTAGGGCGTCCCCCATTCCCTTTTCCCAGCACACTCTGCAGCCTGGCCTTGGTGCTCAGGGCGCTGCTCAGATGGCACCTGTCTGAGCCCCGCGCCCTCGAGAGCCCTCTCACCCGCCCCTTTCTGAAAGTCCGCCCCTTCCACCTTCTCCGTAACCTCATCTGTGTCTGCCGCACTTGGCTTTTGTTTTGCTTTGTTTCCCCGACTTGAAAGCTTCAGAGAGGGGGGCTGTGTTGTCTTCCTTGCGCTGGATCCCGGTGCCCGGAACAGCTCCTGGCGCACAGCAGGCGTTCAATAAGTATTTGTCAAATGAATGAATACGTTTCAGGTCATGGGAGAAGGTGGCATCCATCCCAGGCTCAGTTCCGTCCAAGGCTCCTTGCCCAGGGGTCTCTTGCCTCCCATTGTCACTGGCCCTGGGGCCTCATCTGCTTCCCTTCTTTTTTGTAGCTGCCACCCCCCTTAGCCCCCAGCCTCCCTACACACACACGCACACACATGCGCACCACACACACATGCACACACACACACACGCACAAACGCGCACACACACGCGTGCACGCACACACAGACACGCGCACACACACGCGCACACACGCCTTGCCCCTCCTCCTTGCTATTCCTGTGAAGATGTGGGGCGTGGGGGTTGTCCAGTTTGCTGCTCCCACCCTTGCCGAGCAGGGCACCAGCTCCAGCTCACGTGGGCAGCCAGTTCCCTCCTGAGAGAGGCAGGGCCAGCCAGCGGGCCCCGGGGTTCACTGCGAATCCGGTTTCACTTAAGGGCTTGAGCCGTCCACCCAGCCCTGTCTGACCGAGGCCTGTAGTTCCTGGGGATCAAGTACCCTCAGGAATCTGCTAGTCGGTGAATGAGGTCTTCCAACTTAATTCCAAGCAGCCGGGCCAGGTCACGCCCTGTGCCAGTGGGAAAGCTTTGACGTGGCGGAAGGAACCTCTGGAAAACTAGGGGTGAGTGGGGTTTGGAAAGTGGCAGGGCCTGTGAAGCTGGTGGGCCCGTACCTGCCTGCTCTCCTGCAGGCCCACGAGCCACTGCAACCAAGGTGTGTCCGCCCTGGCAGGGTTCTCGCCCACCTGTCCCTCCGTGGCCCCAGAGGCAGCAGTGGTAGGCGCTCCACCCCGACTCCCCAGTTGCTAACGCCCGCATTAAGTAGCCTTGTGCTGCGTGGCACGGACCGAGGACGCACAGTCTGGGGTGGGGACAAAGCCTGGGCCACCTGCCTGCTTCTCCTGTGACAACAGCTCCAGCACCAGCAAGGACGGGCCCTAGATGCAGAGAAGGTGAGACGGCTTGTGTACTTTGCCAGGAGAGTTGAGGCAGGGGAACCCTCTTTCCAGAGGAGGTGGCATTGGAGCTGAGCCCTGGACAGAAGGTAGGAAAGCACTGGCCAAGGAGGAAGGAAGGGAGTTTCAGGCAGAGACCTGGAGGTGGGAAACTCCTGCCTTGGAGGGATCCATGGGTGTCTCTGCAGAGAAGGACTAGAGCACTAACTGGGGCCAGAACGTGAGGCTCAGTGATGTCAGTCAAAGGCACTTGGCCCCATTCTGAAACACCCATGGGAGCTAGATGAACAATGGAAATGGGAGAAACAGACCCGGGATGAGGCAACAGGGAGTGGTAGGGACTACGGCAAACTAGTCAGCTCTCAGGCCCTGTTGAAAGGATCCTAGGTCCTTTGGACTGAGCACGCACTGCCTGGCATTGTCTCTGATGGACAAGTACATGGAAAGGGAAAGAAGGCTCATGCTAGTAGCCTAGGATGTGCAGTGAGGGAGGCCAGAGGCTCGGCTGTGCCTTCATTCAGGTGAGAGCCCTGACTGGGACACCCAGCGGGGACAGACAGATCTCAGGTACTGATGGCAAGAATAGAAGTCACACAGTGAGGCCGGGCGCAGTGGCTCAAGCCTGTAATCCCAGCACTTTGGGAGGCCGAGACGGCCGGATCACGAGGTCAGGAGATCGAGACCATCCTGGCTAACACAGTGAAACCCCGTCTCTACTAAAAATACAAAAAATTAGCCGGGCGTGGTGGCGGCGCCTGTAGTCCCAGCTACTCGGGAGGCTGAGGCAGGAGAATGGCGTAAACCCGGGAGGTGGAGCTTGCAGTGAGCCGAGATCGCGCCACTGCACTCCAGCCTGGGCGACAGAGCGAGACTCCGCCTCAAAAAAAAAAAAAAAAAAAAAAAGAAGTCACACAGTGAGCTCGGGGGGCAGAGGCAGGGAATGCTAGCCCTGACTGCCGAGGAAGATTCCTGTAGCCCGGAGAGGACATCCAGTAGCACCCGAATTTACCCCACCCATGCCCTTGCTAGAGGGCATAGCTGCTAGTGCCTTTGCTAGAGGACATAGCTGCAGCCTGGAGGGTGCCCCCTGGGTCCACCGGATAAATGCCCCCTGGGGCCAGAGTGGCGTGACAGAGGCCCTGGAGAAGTGAGCTATGCCCCTTATTGGTCACAGTACATTTATTTTTCATTAGCAGTTAAATGCGGACATGAGGGATTGTGCTGGGTTCACTGGGCGGCTCTCGCGAGCAGTGCTTGGCGTGCTGATCGATAGGGAGGCTGGAGGGCCGTGCACCCCCTCGCTGCCCCCACATGCCCAGCCAGGGACCCCTGCCCACCCAGCTCCCCTGCCAAGAGGCAGGCACAGGCCAGCGCATTGTCTACTTGTCAAGGGACATGGCACAGGCCGGCCCGGAACCTGCCACTGGGGGGTCTTGGTGACACCTGCCTGCTTCTCAACACCTGCAGGGCTTGCTGTGGCATCCAGCTTGGCCTGTCCTCTGCACGGCCTAGGGTCCTCCCAAATGCTGCGGCTTGCCTAGGTGCATGTCTAGAGTGGCCCTTGGGCCAGCAGCACCCACCCCACACCCCCACTCCAGGGTTCACACTCCCCAGCCTCCCAAGACCACCCCCTTCCATTCATTCTCCAGACCGTGGGAGGACCATGTGGGAGCCCAACTCAGCCCTGCTCTCCCTGAGCCACCCCTGGGTCCCACCCCTGGGTCAGGGCTGGCCGGTGGCTGCCAAGTGACCATGGCGAGCACACAGGTGACTGTTCAGTTGATGAGCTCAGTGTCTGAGCTGGAGGCTCTGGGGTAAGGGAGCCCCTCGGGCCTCAGGTTCCCCGTCTGTAAGGTGTCTAGGTCCCACCCCCCAGCATCGCCTACATTCCCCCACTTCCCAAGCCTACGACAGACCCCAGCAGAGGTGATTCAGGGCGGGGTGGGTCTGGTGACCTTAATTTTCACGAAGTGTGAACTGCAGGTGTGACTCGCTTATGATGAGGGCTTGGGGTCCGTAACAGAGCTACAGGAACATGCGGGGGGTGGTGGCCGGTGGGAGGGCACACAAGGAAGAAAGCCAGGCTGGGGAGAGGCCGGAGTCTGGCAGGCGGGCAGGAGGCAGTCAGGGAGGCCGGAGGGTGAGACGAGAGGCAGGTGCCCAGGGAGGGCCGGTGACCCAGCAGCTGACAAACTGTCCGGCTATGTCCCAAAGGCCCATCTGCCCCTGAGTTCACAAAGACACAGCTGTTGTGCCCCTCAGCTCAGCCAGCCTCCCTCTGCCATCTCCAAGGCACCTGCCAGCTCCATGCCTCAGTTTCCCTATTGGCTCTCACCCCTATGAGATTGCTGTGCAGATGACCGAGCTGAGGGGGTGCAGGGGGTGCAGCCCTTTGCTGTGGAACATGTAGAATCGTGGGGTTACTGACAGCAGCCAACGTTCCCTGAGCACAGTGCTAAGCCTGTTTCATTTCATCCTCACCACAACCTTAAGAATTGGGCACCATGCCCCATTATGCAGATGTGGAAACAGGTTCAGGATGGGGTGGACCTGCCTGAAGTTGCAGAGGCCCCTGAGCCCTCAGTCCGAGCCTGTCCTCCAGGGCGCCTGCAGGAGCCGGTGCACACACCTCTCCCCGTGAAACCAGGGTCCTGGTGAAGGGTGGACTCCCACTGTGGGGAGAGGGTCCCTGTGCAAGCAGGAGCGAAAGGGGCAGTGGGCCAGGTATATGTGCCCCTCGGTGGGTAGGGTGGGCCCAGGCCTCCTGGGCTGAAGCCCTGGGTGGGTTTTGGACCACCTGTGGGGAGGATGGAGGAGCCCAGAGGCCAACCATGTGAGGGGCCTGCGGCCTCCCCCACAGGCAGCTGTCATCTCCATTTCACAGATAGCAAGCTGCTCCCTCCCCAGGGTCACCACTAAGAGGAGCAGAATAGATGGTCTGGAAACCCAGGGTTTCCCTCTATGCCCAGGGGCTGCAATTGTGAGTGTGCATTGGTGGGGGGATCACTGCAGCCCCAGGGGAGGCCAGGCTGGCTGAGGGCCTGTTCGAAGGGCAGCTGGGGGGTGTGAGAGCTGAGGGTGACCCCCACCTCACCCTCTCAGGGGACCTGCTGGTTGAGCAGGGGTCAGACTACTCGGGATTTTACCTCTGCCAATGCCTCAGAGCCAATTACCTGTGTAATTAGCAACAAATGACTTGTGGGATGGTTGTGGTTTTCAGTTAAAATTAGAAGGAAACCCATATATTCAGGTCTCCCTGAAGGAGGTGGGTACCTCAGATTCCCAAACAGATTCCCGGCTCTCGCCTTGCCTGTGCCCACCCCACGTGTTGTTTCTGAGCATCTACAATGTGCAGGGCCAGGGACCTTCCCACCTTGCCCCGCCTTGCCCTGGACCTCCCGGGCAGGGGCCTGCCTGGCCAGATCCCTGGACTTCGAGGAAGGCGGTCGCCAGGCTGCCTTGGTGCTGGGACTCTGCCCGGGTCTCATTTCACCTCGCCACGGTCTTCAGGATGGCCTGGGCTGCTCCTTCCCCCCTTTCACAGAGGAGGACGTGGAGACCCAGGTGGGGGATGTTCACTGGCCTGAGATTGCCCAGCTGGGACATGGCAGAACCTGGACTTACTCTCTTCCCATCCGCCCCAACCCACGGTGGGATCATTTGCTGAGCCGCTCCCTCTGCCCTGCCCAGCCTGGCCCCTGCCTCACCTTCCCCCTCTACCCTGCCACAGGTGCCCAGCAGAGTGCCACCGTGGCCAACCCAGTGCCTGGTGCAAACCCGGACCTGCTTCCCCACTTCCTGGTGGAGCCCGAGGACGTCTACATCGTCAAGAACAAGCCGGTGCTGCTGGTGTGCAAGGCCGTGCCCGCCACGCAGATCTTCTTCAAGTGCAACGGGGAGTGGGTGCGCCAGGTGGACCATGTGATTGAGCGCAGCACGGACGGGAGCAGCGGTGAGCCGAGCCTGGGGCCTCCCCGGGCAGGGCCCATCCAGGGGGAGGCGAGTCTTGGCCAGCCCAGAGGAGCCTGCAGCTGCCCCCAGGATTTCCCACCTTGGACCCCGGAGGCCTTCCCCAGAGGCGACACCCCTCAGCAGTTTGGGGAGAAGGAGCGGGAGAGAGTGGGTCCCTGATGATCAAGGAGCTCCCAGACCTCAGGTTCAGTGATTGTTTTCTTGTGCGTTGGTTCATTCCATCAGTCAGGCATTCACTCACACCTCTGTGCACACCCACTCCCATGCCGGGGACACAGCACCCCACGCTCGGAGCCCAAGCCCCCACAGACAGGCAGAGAGCGGGTGACCTCTCAGTGAGAGGAGAGGCCCCTCAGGGGAGGTGATGTGTAAACTGAGAGAGGCCTAAGAACTGCTTAGGGAGCCAAGAAGGGGACCTGCCTCCCAGGCAGGGGACACAGCCCAGGGAAGCCTGGAGGCAGACGCCGGCGTGCAGGTGGGTCAGCAGTGAGGGTGAGGGTGTGCAGGGGACCAAGGTGAGGCCACTGTCTTAGGGGATCTGGAGCTGCAGAGCGGCATGGCAGAGGTATATGTGATTCAGGGGCCGGGATGGAGGCTGATGGAAGCGGCAGGTCCCGAGACACTGAGCAGAGGGAGCCAGACTCAGCTGGGGGCACAGAGCGGGGTTCCAGGTGCAGCGAGCAGACCCAGGAAGCGCCTCTTCCATGAGACACAACATTCCCCACCTCCAGCCCTGGCCTTAAGCAGGCACTGGGGACGTGGGCAGACAGCCCACATGTCTGGGTTCCATGACTTCCCCCAGAGAGGACTGGCAGAGGGAGAGGCAGGAGCGGACAACAGCCTCTCCTCCTCCCCCTTTTCCCCCTCCCTCTCCTCCTCCCTCCCCTTCCCCTCTCCCTCCCTTTCTCTCCTCCTCCCCTTCCTCCTCCTCCTCCTCCTCCTCCTCCTCCTCCTCACTCAGTAGAGTCTGTTTCAGTTTCCTCTCCCTTGGTGCTTTGTGGAGCACCCCACACATAATGACGTCTCGGGGGTGGTCCTGAGCCCCCTCCCACCAAGGCCTCAGCCATCCTGAGACACATAGCACACATACCCTGTTGAGTCACAGCCTGTGTGGGACACACAGGCCATTGCCATGAGGCTCAAGCCACAGTGCAGCTGGGAAGGCAGGTGTCACCCAGGACTCACACTGATGCCAAGGACAGGCTGGGGACCTTGGTCCTAGAGAGATGGCCCAGGAAGGATTCCCAGAGCAGGAGGAACATCCAAGCTCAGGTCTCAAAACCTCCTGGAAAGGGCATCACCCAGGCCCGTAGACTGCAAGGTGCAGAGGCACAGAACAGCCTCCAGTGGCTCGGGTATGGGGCGAGAGCGAGCCCCGGGGCAGGCAGCAGTGCCTGGGAGACTGCGCTAAGGGGCCCCTGGTGGCTGAGACACCAGAGTGTGTGTGAGACACCTGAGTGGGCTGCAGTCAGATTTGCACTGTAGGAAGACCATGCTGGGCACAGGGAGACTGGAGGAGGGCAAGACCCCGGCCAGGAAGAACAGTTTGGAAGCTCTGGCAGTGATCTGATGTGAGCTAAAGAGCCCTGGATTTAGGCAGCGCCATTTAGCCCCAGAACCAGCTTGTCATTTTACAGTTGAGCCTGAGGCCTTGGCTCTTACTCAGCCAGAGCCCCGCTGGGGCTCCAAGCAGGACTTCTGGTCTGCAGCAGTCACACCCCGCCCTTCCGTAAGGGTCAGCACCGGCTGCCTCCCTCCCCCAAGTGTCATCTCAGCGCCCTGGCCTGACTGCAGCTTCTCACCTGCGGTCTTTGGGTGTTCGCTGAACACCTGCTCTGTGGCACACCTTGGGTTAGGTACTAGGAGTTACGCTCTCAGGGGAGTGATCCAGCTCCGCCTTCTACCCTCAGGAGGGAGATAGAGAGGGTTGGTGGCCAATGTAGCCCAACAGAACTCTGGGCATCAGCACCTCCCAGGACCAGAGCCTCTCCTGGCCCCAGCGGCAGTGCCAGAGGCCTCCCTGCCCAGCAGCACGGCCCACCTTGTCTTGGTGGGAGGGTCTGCAGGAGAACTGCAGGCAAGTCCCTCCCCTCCCTGGGCTCAGTTTCTTCATCTGTAAAATGGGGATGAGGAGACCGCCCCCATCCTGCCCCTTGCAGATTGGTTGGGGGAAGCCTCGAGATCTCACACGCCCCGTCAGGACCCAGCACGGGGCCTTTCCTTTCTCCCCAGTGTCCCTTCAGTGTAAGTTCTCCCACTGCTGTGGGAGGTCCCCCAGGGAAGCACAGCCAGAGAACTGCTCTCCTGCAGCCTGGAAGCTCCAGTCCAGCCCCCTGCTGTTCCCAGCATCCCCTTCCAGGCTCCCGTGCACACCCCTCTGTCTGAAACACCCTTGCCATCATGAGGGCTCAGATCCATGGATTGGCAGGAACCTAGGACCTTGTCTGAATGAGCAGTCGCAGGCCCAGGCCAGCACACACGCCGGGAGCCCCCGGCCCACACTCCCCGGCAGGCTCCCGTGGCCCTGTTCTCTTCCTGCCGGGCAGAGTAGCAACGCTTGGGACACGTCCCACCCGTAACCACCAGGGTCCTCTTCTGCCCCGAGCATCCGACCTCAGGCCTCCCATGGCCGGAACATCTGAATGTTCATTGATCTCATCGATTTCTCAACCCAAAGCCATCGAGTGCTTTGAGGCGAAGAGAAAGGCTTTCCTGACCCACAGACAGATACCACAGCAGTGGCGCCACACGGCAACACAGACCAAAGACCCCCAAACTAGAAACATGCTGTGGTCAGACAGGTATGGCAGGGGTTGGAGGTCCACCCAGCTCTGCAGCCCATTCGTTCGTGTGTGGGGCTGGGGGTGGCCGGGTGGACACCCAGGAGAGCACCTACTTCCCTCTCGTTTGCCTTCAGTCCTCATCCAGAAGGCCAGGGGACAGAGACCAAGGCCTGAAGTGCTAGAACCCAAACCTGCTGACACTTAAAAAGCCTGAAATTTGCCAAACCAAGCACTGGAGTCTGGTCTGGGAGTGTAATTTATTTTGTGTTAAACAAACTGATTGGTTATTAGATTGTTTAGAAGCAGATTGCTGAGAAGGTGAGAACGGAAGTGCCAGCTTGGCCTCAGAGCCCCAGCCAGAAACCCTGGGCGGCCCAGGTTCACACACACACCTGCCCAGGCCCGCTGGCCTGTGGTCCCTCCCCAAGGCTGGCCCCTGCTCACACTGACCGGGCAGGTGTAGACACAGCTGTACCCAGACACTGCTCCCAGGAACCAGGCCGCCTGGTGATCCGCAAGAGGGCAGTGCACAGCCCCTCACATCAAAGGCAGGGGAGGGCCGGGTCTGCAGCCCCCGCCTCAGGCACTGCCCTCCAGGAGCTTGTGGGGCTGAAGGGCACCCCTCACCAAGGCACTGCCTGGAGCTGGCACATTGAGGACACACTTGGCCCTCACTCATGCAAGTGAGAGGCAGGAGAGAAGGTGGCAGGACAGAAGAGGAGGGAAGACAAAGGGAAAGGAAAAGGGAGCGCTTCAATTTAGTGCTGTTCTCCCCAGCTGAGCCCCCTGGGCCATGGGTGAGGCTTCTGAAGGAGGGCCAGGCTCCCCACAGCACCACGGGGGATGGAGGAACTATTAACAGACCTGTCCACCCAAGGGAGAAAAAGTACACAGTTCAGAATGTTCTGGAGGTCTCCCACCCCTAACCCCCAAGGCAGAGAGGAAGAAGGGAGTGGAGGGCCGGTTCCCAAATCTTCTTATCAGATGCCCTCAGTCATCTTGAAAGACAGCTGGTGCCCAAGGCCCCTCTCCTATAGAGAACCCTGTGAGCCACCCCCTCGTTTTCAGCCTGCCCACCCCACCCCTGAGAGTGTCCACATTGGGTGTCTTAGAGAACGGGGCAGGTGGTGCCCAGAATGGAGGGAAGCAGCCCAGCTACCACGATCTCTCCAGAGGTGACAGCCCCGCCATCTCCTATGACAGCTGGCCAGCGACAGGAACGAAGTGATAGAAAAATCTGGACACCTAGTGTGAGAGCCCAGAGACTTGTTGAGGAGGGGTCTGGGAAGTGTCAGAGAAAGACACGTGAGAGAAATAAGAGGGAAACGGCCTCCCGGCCTGCGGCTCAGCTGGGCGCCCGCTCTTCCCGCAATGCAGCCCTAATTGAATTTCGCTGTTAACAATGGAAACACATTGGCTGCCGGCCTCTCTCTCCTTTTCTGATAAGCCAGTGACCCGAGGGAAATTGGGGTCAGGAGGAGGAGAAATTGGAAACAGTCTTTTCTCACTGCTGGGGATGCTGGTTTTGGCTACAGACGGCAGGAGGAGGGTTGCTGCCCCCGCTCCTGAGTGGTTAGAGGGTCCTGAGCCTGCCTCAGTCCAGGTATGGCAGAAGGCGGGGGGCTGAGTCCAGCCTGGAGCGGAGTCCCCCCACCTCACCCTAGTTAGGCAGAGCGGGTCCTGGACCCCCAGCTCAGCTCCCCCTCTGCTGGCTGCCCTCTCACCCTCTTCCAAGTTTCTCCCTAGTGCATAGGCACCCCAGCTTACCCTTTGGATGCAGACAGTCCCGGGACCCCACAGCAAGTTACTTCCCTCTGCGCTTCTGTCCAAGGGAGTGGCTTGAGACAACATCCCCATCCCTGCACGTGGGAACCCTAAGTCCCAGGGCGTCCTAGGGGCTAGCATCATACTACATAATCACTGCAATTATATTGTTAATGACTGTTATTATATTATCACATGTCAGGATCTATCTGCTAGCCGCTGAGGGAGGGGGCCAGATCCTTCCTCACCTCTTTTACCCCAGAGGTGCAGAGCTCAGCCTGTCTGCCCCACCCCTTCTGCCTGGAGTCTTTGGAGGCCAGACCCTCTGGCCCAAAGCTCTACGGCAGCCCCCTTTAGGGACATTTCTGTAAGTGACTCCAAGGAGTCAGGCCTCAGGTAACAAAGTATAATGAAGGGAAGGTCTACCCAGCCTGCCCGGGGCCTTCAGGAGATAGAAATCAAGTGGCTCTTGGGCCTCCGGAGTTTCCTCCAGGCTGGGGGTTGCCTTCAAAGTCCACTCCCTTGCCAGGCAGCGAGCGAGGCTGAGGGTGGCGCGGAGACCCACACGCAGAGGCTCCGGGTGGCCCTGGGGCCCTGACTACCTGCCCCTCCCTCCCCCAGGGCTGCCCACCATGGAGGTCCGCATTAACGTCTCAAGGCAGCAGGTAGAAAAGGTGTTCGGGCTGGAGGAATACTGGTGCCAGTGCGTGGCATGGAGCTCCTCGGGCACCACCAAGAGTCAGAAGGCCTACATTCGCATAGCCTGTGAGTCTAGGGCTGGGCCCTGGGCGAGGGCGCATGGCGGGAGGGTGTCACCAGGAGAGGGGACAGTAGGCTACCTGGAAGAAGGGGTCCGGTCAGAAAATCTCACAGCCCTGCCTGGATGAGTGGAGAAAGTGCCTGTGGACACGGCCTAGCCACCCCATGTACCCCTGTGCACCTGGCACTTCCTCTGCCATGTGCCATGGTCCCTGCAGGACAAGGGACACAGCCAGCCAGTCTGAGCCTGTGCAAGGCCCTCAGGCAGGAGGACACCCTCATTCCTCTTCCAGATTTGCGCAAGAACTTTGAGCAGGAGCCGCTGGCCAAGGAGGTGTCCCTGGAGCAGGGCATCGTGCTGCCCTGCCGCCCACCGGAGGGCATCCCTCCAGCCGAGGTGAGGACTCCTCTAGTGCCCCCTTCTAGACCTGGGCTCCTGCCTGGCCACTCTGGCAGGGGCCACTCCGGGCGGGGCTAGCATGGGCTGGCAGAACATGGCAGGGTTCCCTCTCCTAGGTGGAGTGGCTCCGGAACGAGGACCTGGTGGACCCATCCCTGGACCCCAACGTATACATCACACGGGAGCACAGCCTGGTGGTGCGACAGGCCCGCCTTGCTGACACAGCCAACTACACCTGCGTGGCCAAGAACATTGTGGCACGTCGCCGCAGCGCCTCCGCTGCCGTCATCGTCTACGGTGGGCCCCGGGGCTCCCCGGTCACAGGGAGAGGCACTGTGGTGCCCCTGGGCAGTGACATGTGGCTGGTGGGGTAAAGAGAGGCCATGAGGCCAAGGCCAGGTGAACCAGATCATGTCTGACTAGGCAGGATAAGCAAAGGGCTCGCTGTGACTGCTGGGGACCCAGGGGCATGTCTGGGCAAAGGTATGGGACAGGTTGGAGGTCCTGTGGGCAGCAGGCATTGTGCAAAAGGAGATGAGGGACAGGATGGGAATCTAGGAAAGGTGACAGACTGTCCCCACTCCTGAGTCTCCAGGGCGGGAGTCAGAAGACGCACAGTCCGGGCACCCCCAGGAGCCGGCAGAGGGAGGGTGCGGGAGTCACCCCAGGAGAGGCTGGGGTCTGGGCTGCAGGAGCGCGTGAGCCACGGTTCAGCCTGGCTACCCCGAATGCCCCCTGGGAGAAGGGAAGACTGTGGCACGCGTGCTGCAGGGCCCGGGGGCCAGCAGGCACGAGCATGGCCTCCCCCAGGCCTTCTCTCCCAGCTCAGACACAGCCCACCCGTATCCAGCTCACAGCCCCTCTGCCCTCACGCCCCGTCCCCTGGGCCAGTGTATCTGAGGATGCCCCCGCTCCCTGACCCCAGCCCTTCTCTGTCCGGCCAGTGAACGGTGGGTGGTCGACGTGGACCGAGTGGTCCGTCTGCAGCGCCAGCTGTGGGCGCGGCTGGCAGAAACGGAGCCGGAGCTGCACCAACCCGGCGCCTCTCAACGGGGGCGCTTTCTGTGAGGGGCAGAATGTCCAGAAAACAGCCTGCGCCACCCTGTGCCCAGGTACCAGCGGCCACCGCCTCCCGCATCGTTCCTCACCACGCCATCTCCGTGCCCTGGCTCCATCGCGCCCACCAACCTGCCCCCCCATGGCTCCATCCCACCCGCCTGCCACACAGGGCCAGGCTCAGTCTGAGGCGGGGATCGGGGTGCGGTGTATGGTTGGAGTCAGGGCTCGATCTGTGTCCAGTCTCAGGGCTCAACATAGGGTGTAAGTCACAGGATGTGAGGTACAGTTTGACAGGGTCTAGGCTCAGCCCGTGGCTGCAGAGTCCACTTGTCCCTGGGTTCAGAAGGGTCAACGTGTGACGAGAGAGCCCTCACTGCCCCAGGGCCAGGACAGCCTCCCTGGTGTGGAGAGAGCCAAGCAGCCCCGGCGTCATCCGCGCCTCCCTGTCATTAGCATGCGTCATCAAGGCCAGCTGGACACTAGAGGGCGTACATCGCGGGCCTGGCCCTGGCTTTGCCCCCAAATCCAGGCTGCCTTGCCCTGCCTGGTCTGGATGCCCAGAGGGGCCACACTGGCCGACCGCCGGGGCGGGCACCCAGGCTGACTGCACCGTCTCCTCTCTGCCTGTCTGTCTCTCGTCTAGTGGATGGCAGCTGGAGCCCGTGGAGCAAGTGGTCGGCCTGTGGGCTGGACTGCACCCACTGGCGGAGCCGTGAGTGCTCTGACCCAGCACCCCGCAACGGAGGGGAGGAGTGCCAGGGTGCCGACCTGGACACCCGCAACTGTACCACTGACCTCTGTGTACACAGTGAGTCTTCTCTGCCCTGAGGTCCTCTTCGGTTTGCCTGGATTGGCCCTGCGCAGCCCTGGGGAGGTGGGGGCTGAGGGAGCTATTCTCCCGCCAAAGGCTGTAGCCTCTCCAGGCTCAGGATCCTGTGGGATCCCCCTCACCCTTAGCATACTGCACGTGGGCCCAGGCGCGCCCTGCCACCTCCCCATGCCTCCTGAGACACACACAGATTTGAACCTTGACTTATGCGCACCCATTGCCCACACTCGCCCAAACACCACAGCTTCACATCTGCCTCGTCCCCCAAGTGCACATACAGGTCCTGTGGGGACGCCGGGCTTGTGAGGGCTGTTAATTACAAAGCCATAACTAACAATTAAAGATCTCTGTTGGATTTTTTTTCCTCTAGAACATACCCTCCCCCATTCTTTCAATTAAAAACCTAATTATCTGTGTCAATTCCTTTCTGATGGACGTTTCTTCCATTTATGCAAAACTCTTCTAAAATCAATATAGCTTCCTCCAAGCAGTCAATCACCCCCTCCCCAAACCTGCCCCAGGCCTTGGGGAGGCAGACAGAGAGAAGGGCCCCCAAACCCCTACTCCTGGTCTAGGCACTGACCTGGAACTATGCAGGAGGCAGACCCCTTGCTCTGGGGATCCCAGGAGTTCACCCCCAGCCCAAGCTGCCCTTGTCCCAGAAGAGCAGGCAGCAGGTTCAGCCTAGCAGCCAGGCACCAGGTCATCTGCCCTGGGGGAGTAGCTCTTCCCCTCGTCTATCCTCCGGGCAGCAGACTCAGCCAGGATCTCAAGCCCGTGAAGGATGTGATTTGCTCAGAGTCACACAGCACAGTAATGGCAAATACAGGGCTGGGATGCACACGCACAGACTCCACGGTCCCTGCCGCGAGCGTCTGCTCCCTAGCTAGTGCAGATGCCCCAGGGTCCAGACCTCATCCTCCTGGGATGCAGACCGCTGACGTCTCCTTCCCAGACTCCTACACCCCTGCCCCCACCAAGGCCGCGCTGTCTCCTGCAGCTGCTTCTGGCCCTGAGGACGTGGCCCTCTATGTGGGCCTCATCGCCGTGGCCGTCTGCCTCGTCCTGCTGCTGCTTGTCCTCATCCTCGTTTACTGCCGGAAGAAGGAGGGGCTGGACTCGGACGTGGCTGACTCATCCATTCTCACCTCAGGCTTCCAGCCCGTCAGCATCAAGCCCAGCAAAGCAGGTGAGGGGCCCCCTGCCCCCAGCACTCTTGCCCCAGCTCCCACGCCAAGGGCTGCTGGGGCAGGGATGCCCTTAGTGCCACTGCCTGAGTCTTTCTTTATCCTGCAGACAACCCCCATCTGCTCACCATCCAGCCGGACCTCAGCACCACCACCACCACCTACCAGGGCAGTCTCTGTCCCCGGCAGGACGGGCCCAGCCCCAAGTTCCAGCTCACCAATGGGCACCTGCTCAGCCCCCTGGGTGGCGGCCGCCACACACTGCACCACAGCTCCCCCACCTCTGAGGCCGAGGAGTTCGTCTCCCGCCTCTCCACCCAGAACTACTTCCGCTCCCTGCCCCGAGGCACCAGCAACATGACCTATGGGACCTTCAACTTCCTCGGGGGCCGGCTGATGATCCCTAACACAGGTAGGAAGGACCCCAGGGGGCTCTGAAAGCTCCACTTCCCTCCTTCATCTCCACTTCCCTCCTAGAGGAGGACGGGACAGCTGGATGTTCCTCTCGTGCCCCTCAGTGTCCCTCGACAGATCAGCAAGGAAAGGGGGTGGAGTTCTGGGGAGAACTCAGTCTTGGCTGGCACCGAGGCCATGGCCAGAGCTGTCTTCCTCCTGTTGCCTGTGGGCGCAAAATAACTGTTGGTTCATATACACAGCCAACCAGCCTACTTGTGCCGGTCTCCGTGTGGGGCCAGAGGTAGGGCAAGCCCCGGTCCCAGGGAGCTTGCAACTGAGCAGGGAGACAACCAGGGACAAACAGATCAGCACAGGCCTGGGCAGAGGGCATCCTGGAGTCCCCACTGCGTCCTGGCTTCCACCCACCCCAGCACAGAAGCCCTCTGACGAACTCTTTCCATGGCTGCCTTGCAAGAAGTGACTGCAGCCTGTGGCATGGCCGGCCACTCCCACCTGAAATTCTCAAGTCCCTCAGCTTAGATGACCCCGTGTGCTCCTGGTTTGCTTGTCCGTCTCCAGCTGCGTGTTCCATACGTGTAGGTGTGCCTCCGAACTCCCTACCGGCGCCCTTCTCCCTGAGCGGCCTCGCCCACTCCATGGCTTTAATCGCTGTGTCTGTGCAGATAACTCCCACTCCCCCATCCTCAGCCTGCAGTTCTCCCAGGCGACAGAACTGTACACCCAGCTGCCTCCTGGCCAGCTCCATCTGGATGTCTCACAGCACCTCAGACTCCTGGTGCCTAAAACAGAACCGTCTCCCACCCTCCCCCAGAACCTCCCCGTTCCTGGCTTTCCCCAGTTCACGGATCATCTAGTTGCTCAAGCCAGAAACTTGGGGTCACCTTGACCTCCTGCTCTTCCACCCTTGCCCCGCGCCAGCTTCAGTCCCATGCCAGTCTCTCCTCAATAGCTCCTGCTGCCTCTTGCTCTCGTCCTCCCTTGCTGCCTCTCCTGACACAGGCCACCAAACCCCTCACCTGGTTCCTTGCTCTAAACCTTCACCAATGAAGCCAGAGTTGATCATGACCCTCTCGTGCTCGAACCCCTTCTGGGCTCCCCTCTGCCCCCTGCAAAGCCCACCTGACACTGCAGAGAAGACCTGCCTCCTGCAGGCCAGCTGCTTCAGCCCCTTCCCGCACACACATCCTCCTGCACACGGCAGCCACCATGGACTCTCAGCATCCCAGATGTGGAAGTGCGCTGCCCTTCACACGCACTGACCCCCTGCCCCTCCCACCGGCTCAGCTGGGACTTCTGTTTTGGGTCCCGGCCTGACAGCTCTTGCCGTCTGTGCCTCACGTCCACACGGATGATAACGAACCCCTCATGGGGCTGTTGGGATGACGAGGTGAGACGGCATCTGTCAGCTCTTACAGAGACGCAGGCGGACAGTGCGGCCCCGCAGCCCTCGCCGTTTGCTGCCCAGGCAGCGTGGGCGACTGCCACTTCTCCCGCATCCTGTGCTGTGGTTGACTTGTCCTTCTGCCTGCTGGGCTAAGAGCTTCATGAGTGGGGTCTGTCGTTTTCCTTCGCCGTCCTGAGTACCCAGCATTAGGATCTGATGAATGAAGATGGAAGTGTGTGTACCTTCCCCATGGAGAGCATTCCTGCGAGGATGTCTGGGATTGTCACCAACACTACGGCTAGGACTGCGGGGCAGTTTGGGCCAGGGAAGGGAGCGGTGGCTATGACTCTGCACCCTCCGGTGAAGCCGTGATGCCCCGCCCCGCCCTGCTCTGCGCTGCCGTCTGGGGACTGTGCTTTTGCTTTTGGACTCGGTGGGGTAAAGTCATGGAATTCCTCTCCCTCCACCCGTCCTGAGCTGGGAGCCCCTCCTCATGTGAGGGTGCCTGTCTGGGGGAGTCCCTGCTCACCACTTCTAGAGGGACTCCCTGGCCCGTCTTTGCCGGATCCTGTCCCACCACCTCCCTGTTGAACCACTCCCCTCTCGGCACACACTGATCCTGCTCCTCCAAGATGCTGGAGCAGAGGCGAGTCAGCCAACGGGAGGGCATCCAGCGCAGGAGATAGGTTGCTCAAGACCTGCCCCACCTGCAGGGACCATGGTGTGGCAGAGAGTAGCAGGGGCAATGGAGATGGGGAGCTGGAGCAGGACAGGAGGGCAGTGGGGGCTCAGGCAGTGGTTCCAGAACCGTCAAGTATGTAGCACTGGCTGGGCTAGAAAGGCAGTGGGGGCCAGAGGCAAAGGGCCTTCAATGCCAGGCCAGGAAGCCGGACTTCATCCCAGAGGCAGGGAAGGTTTTAAGCAAGGAATACCCTGGTCCTGCCCAGTGCCTTTCAAGGGACAAGGGAGGTTGGTACAGCATGCCTTCTGTCCCCAGGTATCCTGCGCCTGGGCTAACAAGGCATGCTTTCCCCACCGGGGTTCCCTCAGTTGCTCCTGGGGTGCCCCTGAGTCAGCTTCATGCCTGTGGGGGTGGTTGGTCAGCATGGCAGTCTTTGAGGCCCCTCGGTCCCCAGGCCGGGCTGGCACCAGTCAGTCCTCACAGGGAGGCTCCTGGAGGGGCTGTCTGGTGGGGTGTTGGATGCGCTGGCAGTGGGTAAGCCCTGGCCGTCTTCCTGCTGTTCCAGGAATCAGCCTCCTCATCCCCCCAGACGCCATACCCCGAGGGAAGATCTACGAGATCTACCTCACGCTGCACAAGCCGGAAGACGTGAGGTGTGACCGCGGGCCCTGTTGCCCGGGGTGGGAGGGACCCACCTGCCGCCTTCAGTCCCCAGGAAGCCCCCTGCCCACCCACTGTTGTGCCTGGCCTGAGGCAGCGGGGGGAGAGCTGCGCCTAAGCCCCATCTGGTTCTGCAACCCAAGCCCCTGGGCCCTGGGACGCTGCCGCCCTGCCCTTGGCCTAGCCCTCAGGACCCAGGATGGGCCACTGACACCTTTCCCTCCCACCCATATTCCCCCACTTGAGGTTGCCCCTAGCTGGCTGTCAGACCCTGCTGAGTCCCATCGTTAGCTGCGGACCCCCCGGCGTCCTGCTCACCCGGCCAGTCATCCTGGCTATGGACCACTGTGGGGAGCCCAGCCCCGACAGCTGGAGCCTGCGCCTCAAAAAGCAGTCGTGCGAGGGCAGCTGGGAGGTGAGCAGGGAACCGACCCGGGCTCCGGAAGGGAACGTGGGCTAACTGCACGCTCGGCCCAGCCCTCCACCGCTGGTTGGCCCTGAGCCGCACCCCCACCCCTCCCCAGTCTCCGGCCACTTCTTGAAGCCACAGCTGGCCCCAGGGCTCTGAAGCTGGGCAGAACTGACCCGCTGACCCCTGCCCGCAGGACGTGCTGCACCTGGGCGAGGAGGCGCCCTCCCACCTCTACTACTGCCAGCTGGAGGCCAGTGCCTGCTACGTCTTCACTGAGCAGCTGGGCCGCTTCGCCCTGGTGGGAGAGGCCCTCAGCGTGGCTGCTGCCAAGCGCCTCAAGCTGCTTCTGTTTGCCCCGGTGGCCTGCACCTCCCTCGAGTACAACATCCGGGTCTACTGCCTGCATGACACCCATGACGCACTCAAGGTATCGCCCGCCCCTCACCCCTGCCCCCTGCCGCTGGGAGGCCCAGCTATGCCTGGCCCTGTGGACTGATTGCCTGGGGCAGTGGGGAGGGGCCTCGGCTGACCACCTGGGGCCCTGCAGGAGGTGGTGCAGCTGGAGAAGCAGCTGGGGGGACAGCTGATCCAGGAGCCTCGGGTCCTGCACTTCAAGGACAGTTACCACAACCTGCGCCTGTCCATCCACGACGTGCCCAGCTCCCTGTGGCAGAGCAAGCTCCTCGTCAGCTACCAGGTGAGGGCCAGGGCCATGGCCAGCGCACAGAGGGCCTGGAGCTTGGGCTCGCCTGACACCTCCTCTCTGCACCCCCATCAGGAGATCCCCTTTTATCACATCTGGAACGGCACGCAGCAGTACCTGCACTGCACCTTCACCCTGCAGCGCGTCAGCCCCAGCACTAGCGACCTGGCCTGCAAGCTGTGGGTGTGGCAGGTGGAGGGCGATGGGCAGAGCTTCAACATCAACTTCAACATCACCAAGGTGGACGGCAGGGGCTGCAGCACCGCCGTGACGTGCTTCCACTACCAACTCCCTACCAGCCCCCAAAACGCTCCTGCCCTGCCACCCACTCTCCCTCCCACCTGTCCCCAGGCCCACCTCCTCCCAGAAAGCCCTTGGTAGCTTCCTCCCAGACTCAGAGAGAGGGAGGCGCAGGTGCAAATGGGACCTGGGGAGGGGAATGCAGGGGACATGAGAGCAGCAGGAGGGGAGACCCTGGAGGGCTTCCCTGAGGAGGGGCTTTGTACTGGGCCCCAAAGAATGAGCCATTTGGCTGCAGCATTAAGGGGAAGAGCATTTCTGGCAGTGAGAGCTGGGTGTTGAGTGTCAGCAGAGGCTGGGCAGGGTGACTTGGAGGGGAGAAGGGCGGAGAGGGAGGGAGGCCACAGAGGGCTCCTCTGCTCACTGGCTTTGTGGCTTTGGGCAGGTCACTGCACCTCTGAGCTCCAGTAAGCAGGGCCTTGGCACATGGGAGGCGCCCAGGATGTACCAGTGCTCATGCCGCCCCCATGCTCTGGGGAGTCTGGGAGCTCCCCCAGCAGGAGGTGGCAGTGGGCCCAGGCTTGGGGAAAGTTCTAACAGGCACCTCTGTCCCTCCCACCTCCAGGACACAAGGTTTGCTGAGTTGCTGGCTCTGGAGAGTGAAGGGGGGGTCCCAGCCCTGGTGGGCCCCAGTGCCTTCAAGATCCCCTTCCTCATTCGGCAGAAGATCATTTCCAGCCTGGACCCACCCTGTAACCGGGGTGCCGACTGGCGGACTCTGGCCCAGAAACTCCACCTGGACAGGTGGGTGAGAGAGGGGCAGAGAGGGCCTGCGCAGGCCACCGACAGTCCTGCCTAGGTGGGGGGTGGCGTGGACAGGAGGCCCTGTGGGGCCTGTGCTGTATCTACTAGTGGCCAGGGCACTCATTGTGTTTGGCTTGGGGGAGGCCCTGCTCTGGGGTGGGCCAGGGGGCCAGGAGGTGTCGGCTGGGGCCAGGCCAGGCTGCTGACGGCCCCTTCCCCTCCACAGCCATCTCAGCTTCTTTGCCTCCAAGCCCAGCCCCACAGCCATGATCCTCAACCTGTGGGAGGCGCGGCACTTCCCCAACGGCAACCTCAGCCAGCTGGCTGCAGCAGTAGCCGGACTGGGCCAGCCAGACGCTGGCCTCTTCACAGTGTCGGAGGCCGAGTGCTGAGGCCGGCCAGGCCCAACGCCTACACTCTCACCAGCTTTGGCACCCACCAAGGACAGGCAGAAGCCGGACAGGGGCCCTTCCCCACCCCGGGGAGAGCTGCTCGGACAGGCCCCCTCCCGGCCAAAGTTGTCCCTTAATGCTGGTCCTTCAGACCCTGCCCAAACTCCCACCTCTCCATGGCCTGCCTAGCCAGGCTGGCACTGCCACCTGCTCACACTCGGCCCCAGGGCCCAGGATGGACAGTGCCTGGAGCCTGAGCCAGGCCCAGCCCATCTGTGTGTGTGTGTATGTGCGTGTGATGCTACCTCTCCTCCCGTCCCTCTCCAGGGGCCCCGCATACACACGGCCATGCACGCACACACTGGGCCTGGGCCAGGACCCCGGAGCTCCTGCCTGAGCTGGACCTTATGCAAACATTTCTGTGCCTGCTGGGTAGGGGCACGTCTGAGGGGCCCTGCTCCAAGCCTGCAGGACCGAGGGCCACAGCCGGACAGGGGTTAGCCCCTGGATTCAGGCACATGACCACCACACGAGTACGTGCCACGCATGCCTCGTGTGCTCATCTCACACACACCCCCCTCCCGGGTCATGCAGACACCCCCCACCACACACATCTCATGCTGTACACCTGAGGCTGCTCACGTCTCACGCCCAGTGTCGGTGCATATTTGCCTCTCACGTGCTGCCCTCTCTCCACCCACCCAGGGACACCCCACGGCTCCTCCCTGCCCCTGCCCCTCCCCCAGCCTCGAGGTGCCCTGCCCGGCGGGGCCTGTGAATATGCAATGGGAGTCCCGGGCTGTACAGTGGCGAGTGTGTGTGGCGTGGTGTGCCCGTCCCCAGGGCTGGCTGGTGCCCCACGTGGGGCCTGTCATGTGAAGCTCGTGTCCTGACTTTGTCTTAAGTGCATTCACGCACTTACACTTGGCCTTATGTACACAGCCTTGCCCGGCCGCCGGGGCGCATAGGGATTTTATTGGACGTGAATGTAAATAAATTATATATATATATTGCTAACCTGAGTGCTACTTCTCTCGGGGAAAGCCAGGGAGAAAGGCCAAATGGCCGCAGAGGGGTCACACATGGGATGTCCCGGGAATCCTGGGTGGCTGGGCCTGGCTGAGAAACAGGCAGACCCCGACCCAGGTCCAGCAAGGCTGCGGTGGAGCCTCCTCAGCCTGGAGATTTCCTCAGACACGAGTCAACTGTGCAAGACGGCAGGCAACAGCGGTGACCAGGGCTGCACCTTTGCCGGACCCATCCTCTGACTGCAGGAACGTGACCACACAGTGAGGGGCCAGCTCCCGCACCGTGGCTGCCACCAGGCTGGAGAAGCTGTGAGGGGAGGACTGAGGTGAGCCCAGGCCACCAGCCCCACCTAGCCACACCTCCCTCCCCAGCCCGCACACCCAGACTCACTGCGGGTGCAGCTTGTAGAGCGTTCCATCCACCCCCACAGACACTGCCAGCTCTTCCAGGCCCCGGTTCTCCCGGATCTTCTCCACCACAGCAGCTACACCCGCCCCACAGAGCTGGGCAGCCCGCTGGGACACGGCCTGGCACACCTCTAGCACTATCAGGGCATCATCTGAGGTCAGGGGCAGCCCCAGATCCTCTAGGATGGCTCGGACCTGCCGCAGGGCCAGGCTGTCACTGGGGGCCAGGAAGGAAGAGAGCACAGAGAGGCGGGTCATGACTTCTACCACGTCATCCTCCAGAGCGGATCTCGCCACCACCCATGGCCAGCAATCCCCCACAGTGGACAGAAATACTCCCTGAAGTAGGGGAGGCAGTGTAGGCCTCAGGCACCTTTCGATCTCAGAGAGGAACTTGGTCTTGAAGATGTCCCTGGTCTGAAGGCGCTGGGTCTGCTGGCCCCGGAAGAGAACGCCAAGGCTGGTTAAATGTAAAAGGATGTGGCGGACGATCTCCCCCAGGTACATGCCGCTGATCATCTTTTCAAACCTGCACGAACATGTGTGTGCTCACAGGGCAGAAGGCCCCCCCGGCCACAGTCCCCAGCACCGGTCACGACCAGCCACCACTGCCTGGGCCCAGCCCACACCTCTGCTTGCCGGGGTTGATGGACGCCTTGTCCACACTTGCATCAAAGCAGGTGCTGAGCATGGCCAGAGAGCCATCGTCCCCAAAGGCACCCCACTCCATGTTGATGCACATGCGGCCTGAGTCCCCAGGCACGCCCGCCACATTCCTGAGCTCCTCCATGTAGCAGGCATTGGTGCCGGTTCCTGCAGAGAGGCCAGATAACGTGGAAGCTACTTATTGATGCGGACAAGGACCCTCTGAGTACTTCCTATACCGAGATGGCAACATTCGGGCTCATTCTCTCTACCTCTCCGTCTCCTCATGCTCACAGCCTGTCCCTAGTCCTGGTCCTCCTTCTTCCCAGACATCCCTCATGCAGACCCTGCCAGTTCCAAGCCCTGGGAACCTTCACTGCCTTTCCCACCAACATCACCATCAGTGCATCCACCATGCCACCCCCAAGTGCTCCTACAATGCCCAGCTGTCCTGTCATTCCCCTGGGAGACATGTGACATCCCTCGTCCTCGTCCCCAGCTCTCTGCGGTTGAGAAGCCGAAGCTCCCTGGACTGGCCTGCCAGGCCCTTATTCCAACTAAGAGGTGCTGGACCAGGAACAGGGGACACAGAGAAATCAGAGATGAGGAGCCCCACAGTCTGGCCAGAGGTCAGGCAACGAATAGCTAGCTCTGACGGAGCCTCTGTGTCCCTGTGAAAGCACCAAGGAGAGCATCGTGGGAGCCCAGACCACGGGGCAAGTCTCTGCCAACAGGGTCAGGAAAGCAACAGAGAGGAAGTGACCGAACCCAAGAAGCACAGAAAGGAAAAGGCATTCCGGGCAGAGGGCGCACCCTGAATGAGGGCGTCTCCCTCCTCTCCCTGATACAGCTTCAGCTCCAGGCAAGTAGGCTCCTTGCTGGCCCCACCTGGAGTTCCTCTGTCCAGATGTTTATGCCCACAGCAACCTGGGCATGCCTCTCCTAAGTGCCTAACTGTACGCTGCTGCCCACGTGTAGAATCGAGTCACTCTCTGACCACCGCGTGTTGTTCTGGGCTTAACCCTTGCTGAGTGGTCAGCTCTGAGAAGGCAGAAATTGCCTCTTGTTTTATGTGTCTTCCTGTTCCTCTGTCCAGTCCCCTGTGGACACAGGGCAGGAGCTCAGTAAGGACGGAATCTTGGACTGTCTGAAGGACCTTCACTGCTCATTGCTTCCCTGCCCCCGCCCAGCTCCAAACACCAGGTGTGTGCCGTGAGCCAGGGACCATGCTATATTTTGTCCCCTCCCATTTCATCCTCATGATGCCTTGAGACAGGCATTGTTATTCTTATCTCTGTCTTAGAGATGAGGAAACTGAGGCTCTGGTGACTTGCCCAAGGTCACACAGGTGGAAACACAAAGCTAGTATTTCCACCCAAATCTGTACAACTCCAAAGCTCAGATTCATTTATCAGATGGCAAACTGAAGTTCAGAGAGCTTAAATGACCATGAGTCAGTCACTGAGCTGGACTAAACACCCAAGCTCTAGACTGCCAGCCCGAGATTGTTCCAGAGCCCCACTGGGTCAGACCAGAGCAATCCCTACATCCCCAACGCCAAGAAAACATCGAAGCAGAGGAATCCACAGAAGGCAGCAAATTGCCAAGCAGTAGGGGCATGAAAGGGCAGGGCCCTCCTCACCGACAATGAGGCCTATCTCGCAACGGGGGTCCTCATAGCCACAGGACATCATGGTCCCCACCGTGTCATTGACAATGGCAACCACATTCAGCTCCACTGCCTGCACACAAAAGGATGCTGCTAGTTGCTGGGCAACGCGGTCGTCACAGCAACCAGCACCGGACCCAGAGGTCTCTACCGCAGAGGGCTCCCCGCTCAGAAACCAGGAGACTCTTTGCTCCCCTCAAGGGCTGCCACAGCCCCAAAGCACCCCTAGAACAGGCTCCTACCTGTCTGCGCGCGATGGCTTCCCGCAACAGATTCACGACATCTTGGCCCTCACAGTCTGATGCATTAAAACCCTTGGTCCAGTTCAGGAGGATGCCCTGGGGTGAGAACAAGAGGAAGTGGCAGGAAGCTGGAGGCCCCTTCAGGCTCACTCTGCCTCCGCAAAGCCTGCATCCATCACAAGCCTAAGATTTCCACCCTCCCCAAGCACAATTCCTTGCCTACTTTGCTGTATGGTTGAAGGCCTTGCCCTCTGCCTGCTCCCTACTCCCCAGGAGGCTTTCGGTGTTCAAAAACCTATTAATAACCATCTAACCTACATTTTCCATTATTAGTTCCAGACGGTCAGAGGGTCTGGCCATTTTAAGACGTTTGCCCAGAAGGAATGGCCCTTTGTAATTGGGTTAGGAATGAACAGAGCTGGTAAAGTGAGTGCTGTGTGTGAAACGGGAGGACAGAGAAGGCTCAGAGGCCCAGATGACAGCAGATCCCACCCTTTCAGAAAGAACTCCAAGTTACTCGAGAGGAAGGAATTCTCAGCTTCAAGGATAGAGCTGTGTCAATGGGTGAGTCACTCGAGTGTTCCAAACACAAGGGGAGGAGGAATGGAAAAGCCAGAACCCAGGCCCTGGGCAGGATGAAGGCAGAGTTCCTGGATTGTGAGAAAAAGGACTTAGAACTTAGTGACACAGGGCTCGACGGTACCTGGAAAGGAGTGCTGTTTTCTGAGTGTGCGTCCTGTGAGGGAGGGGGCAGGGGGAGCAGGAATTAGTCTACAGCTATTGGGAGAAAATTACTGCTTTGCTCAGAGGAGGAGCACGGAGGGTAGGTCAGGAAATCCTTGGGGCAGAAGATTTTAGAAATAGTAACCAACATTTTCCTCCAATAATATGTCCTTTTATTCCTTTTTTTAAATTGTTATAGGCTCATTGTCTCAAAAACAGAAAGCAGAGAATGTGATAGAATGAGAGAAAGAATGTTTGAGAGAAAGAAGCCGTTTGAGAGAGACCAGATGATGAGTAATAGCCCCTGTGTGGGCTGCTACCCCTAGAATGCAGAAGGGTAGGCAAAGGGGGACGTCAGAGCCAGGTTGCTGATGGCTTCCTGAGACAGGTGTCCTATGCCCTCCCCGCTGGGCTGAACTCCTGTTCAGAAGGGATCTGAGAAATCTGAGAACAGAAGAGGCCCCTGCCCTCCTTCCCCAGGTAATGCCCAGGAAGGTGTCGAGACTCAAGAGAGAACGTGGCAGAGGGAAGTGCCCAGAGAGCAGGGCCCGAGGCACCTCCCTGTGTCCCTACATCCCTGCAAATTCTGCACAGCAGAGGCTGCTGCAGAGCCAAGGGGGCTCCTGGGGAAGGCAATCCCCACACTGGTTAAGTTTTCACCCCTGAGAAGAATGTGGGCCCAACATTTGTTTTTATTTTAGACGGAGTCTTGCTCTGTCGCCCAGGCTGGAGCGCAATGGCACAATCTCGGCTCACTGCAACCTCTGCCACCCGGGTTGAAGTGATTCTCCTGTCCCAGCCTCCCAAGTAGCTGGAATTACAGGCGCTCACTGCCACACCCAGCTAATTTTTGTATTTTTAGTAGAGATGGCGTTTCAGATCTTGGCCAAGCTGGTCTTGAACTCCTGACCTCGTGATCCACACATCTCAGCCTCCCAAAGTGCTGGAGACCTGAGCCACCACGCCCGGCCTTCAGCACAAAAATTAAGTTCAGTTACAGAAAATTAATAAGACTATATTTCTTGCCCCCACCCCCACCCCCGATTTGCACATGGAGCCTCACCTGCTTCTCACATCTTACAAGGAATAATCAAAAGGACTGAGCAGGCTTAGCCTGGAGCAGAGCAGCCAAGCAGCAAGACTGGCCCACTGCACCATCCAGAGGATCACCGTGTAAAAGAAAGCAGAGTACAGAGTTGCACAGCAGGTGCAGCGCGGCGGCTCACGCCTGTAATCCCAACACTTTGGGAGGCTGAGGTGAGCGGATCACCTGAGGTCAAGATTTCTAGATCAGCCTGGCCAACATGGTGAAACCCCGTCTCTACTAAAAATTAGCTGGGCATGTTGGCATGTGCCTGTAGTCCCAGCTACTTGGGAGGCTGAGGCAGGAGGATCGCTTGAACACAGGAGGTGGAAGCTGCAGTGAGTGAGCCAAGATCATGCCATTGCACTCCAACCTGGGTGACAGAGCGATTTCTTGCATATCAGAGAGAGGTCAGAGCAGGAGTAGGGGGTGAAAATCACATGGAGGCTGGTTGGAGTAGGTGAGATGAAGCTTTTCATTGAACACAGGTGTCTAAGAATGCAACTGTTGCCTTCAGGGGCAGTGAGCTCCTTGGCAAGAGGCTTTCAAGCAGAAGCTGGGCATGTTGAGAGGAAGATTCCGGAGTTTGGACCAGAGGCCCGGGAGGTATTGTTTCTGTGACAGGCTTCAGGTGTGCACATTGAGAAGTCCTTCATCCTTGTGTAAGGACAAGCTAAAGTGTGTGCTGAGTAGGGATGTGTGTCTCAGCCTATGCCTGGCCCTCTGCCACCCTAGTCATGCACCCACCACCGAGCCAGGCACTGAGAAGGAAACAAATGAAGAAAGGAAGAGGAGAGAGGCCAAAAAAACCCCAAGCAACCTCAAGCCCCTGCTAGAGACAGGAACAAACGCTGGTTCCCGCAGGACCCTGAGGCCCACACACCAGTGCTATAGCTAGAATGGATGATCTGTCCTCTGATCAACCCCAGTCTAGGCCTGACCTGCTCCCAAATGCTTCAGACCCTGACCCTGGGCCTACCCTGTCTGGGGAAACTGAGGCTGTGTGCAAGGCCAGCCCAGCAGTGCTGCCACCACCACCAACCCCAGCCCCCACCACCACCCAGCCTTTTCCCCTGCCCACTGCCCACTCCATGAAGGGTATGTGGGCAGGAGGCCCTTGGGAATCACTTCTCTTGGCCCCCCCTCACCTGGTCCAGGCCAAGCTGCCTACATGGGAAGGAGAAGGTAAAACCCAGTGGGAGGCTCTGCCCACTCAGGCCCTGCTTCTGCTGGAAGTCCACGATGCAGTCCACAATGTGGTCAAAGAGCTGTGGGCAGGACAGGTCAGGCGTAGGCACTGCTCAGCCCTTCCCCACCTCCGACACCAAGGTTCAGGCTGTGGGTACCTGCTGCCCAGAGCCCTGGGCCACACTCTCAGGAATGGAGTAGATCTGGCTGGTGATCTGCACACCTGTGGTCACACGTACCAGGAGGACACGGAAGTTCGTGCCCCCGAGGTCCAGGGCCAGGAAATCCCCTCGCTCTGTGGGGCAGAGACCCTCAGTGCCAGGATAGTGCTTGTGGCTCTAGCCCTAGCCCACACTGTGACCCCATGTTTCGGTCCCACACTCAGGCCAGGTCCTTACCGCTGCCGTCAGGCGTGGCCCGGACAAAAGTGGGCAGCATGCGAAGGGAGGAGGCCTCCCCTCGGAGCCCCTTGACCATGGCCTTCCGCATCTGTGCCTGAACCGCTGCCAGCTGATCGTGGTTTAACCGAAACGGGGCCAGGGTCTCCTCCAGCAGGCGCCGGTGGGCAGCCAGACGGGCAGCCACGGCAGTCACCATCGCCACTCCCCGGCCACCACCATCCACAGAGGGGATGAAGGAGACATCGCATTCCGGGGCCAGGAGCATCACTGTCCCCTGCAGGATGCCGCAGAACCTATGGACACACACAGGTGCGCCGGCTTGGCCCCGGACACCCAGACACACACAGGTAAGCGCCTGCTTGGCTCCCCGACACCAGACACACAGGTGCCTGCCTCGACCCCCAGACACAGGCACTGCTTGGGCCCCTCGACCCCTCAGACACACACAGGTGTACTGCTTGGCTCCCCGACCCCCAGACACACAGGTGCGCCCGGCTTGGCCCCGGACCCCCAGACACACACAGGTGCGCCTCTGCTTGGCTCCCTGACTCCCCAGACACACAGGTAGCGCTTCGTTTGGCCCCGGACTCCCCAGACACACACAGGTAAGCGCTTCGCTTGGCCCCCGACTCCCCAGACACACAGGTGCGCTTCGCTTGGCCTCGACCTCAGACACACACAGGTGCGCCCGGCTTCGCCCCGGACCCCCAGACACACAGGTGCGCTCGCTTGGCCTCCCGGGACTCCCCAGGACACACAGGCGCCTCGGGCTTGGCCTCGGGACCTCAGGACACACACACATAGGTGCGCCTGCTTACCTCTTGACCCTTAGACACACATTAGGAAAAGTGCGCCTGCTTGGTTTCGACTCTCAGACACATGCCAGCGCCTGCCAGCCCCTGACTCCCCAGACACACAGGCGCTTCGCTTGGCCCTCCCCGACTCCCCAGACACACACAGGTGCGCCCGGCTTGGCCCCGGAACCCCAGACACACACAGGCGCTTCGCTTGGCCCCCGGACTCCTCAGACACACACACAGGCACCAAGCTTGGCTCCTCGCTGACTCCCAGACACACAGGCGCCCAAGCGGCCTCCCCGACTCCCCAGACACACACAGGTGCTGCCACTGCTTGCCCCGACCTCAGACACACACAGGTGCCTGGCTTGGCCCTCCCGACCCCAGACATTACCACAGGCGCCTGCTTGGCTCCCTGACTCCCCAGACACACACAGGCGCTTTCGCTGCTTGGCCCCGGGACCCTCAGACACACACATCAGCCTGCTTGGCCCCGACTCCCCAGACACACACAGGCAGCTTCGCTTGGCTCCCCCGGACTGTGACACACACAGGCGCTTCGCTTGGCCCTCGACCCCTAGACATTACGGTGGGGCGCCTGCTTGGGCCCCCGACACCCAGACACACACAGCTCCCAGTTTGGCTCTCGACCTCGGCCTCCTGAAGCCCAAGGCCCCATCACTTTTTTCTTTTTAAAATTTTTCTAGATACTGAGTCTCACTCTGTCACCCATGCTAGAGTGCCATGGAGTGATCATGGCTTACTGCAACCTCAAACTCCCAGGCTCAAATGATCCTCCCACCTCAGCCTCCCAAAGTGTTGGGATTACAGGCGTGCACCACCATACCCAGCCTCCCCTGTCACTTCAATTCTAAATCTGTTCTGTGCACCAACCATAAGCCCTAATGTCCCCATGGCCTCTACCCTTGCACACACAAAGGGAAGCATTGTTTCTGTCCTTGGATGTCTTCTGGCCTCCCATAGCTCAGTCTGGCCCTCCCTCTGCCTAAGTGCCCTTCATGTCCACTGGCTTGCAGACGTGATCCCAGAGGACCCTCTGGGTGTGTATCACACACACATGCTCATGCCACATAATCATGAGGATCATGTTTCCACAATACCTGGGGTGCCGCTCACACACTCGGCCTCCGGTGGCCACAGCGACCTGGAGTGTTTGTTGCTCCCGGCCGTGCTGGAGGTGGGAGAGAACAGCGGCCAGGGCGGCAGCACAGAGCTGGGCAGCCCGCGTGCATACGGCCGCGCACACGTGCTGCACAAGCTCAACATCCAAAGCCCCAGGGCTCAGGCCCAAGTCCTGCAGGATAGCACGGACACGGGCTGCCCCAGCAGAGGGGCTGGGGAGGAAAGAGAAGTGGTTTGGAGCTCAGCCCAGAAGCTCCCCATCCCACTAAAGCCCTATGGCTACCTTGGGGACAGAGTATCCTCCCCTTACCCCAAGCCAAGAATCCCCCAGTAAGCCACCATCTCCCCCACTCACTCCTCCATCTCAGCCACGTGTTCCAGGAGGATGCTGCCTCGACTCAGCAGGGCAGGGGAGGTGCCGCCACCAAAGAGGACCCCACGCTGGGCCAAGTGAGCCAGCACCAGCCGCACCAACTCACCCAGATACAGGCCTCCAATCATCTTCTCAAACCTGAAGGTGGAAAGGGTGGCTGGACAAAGCCTTTTCTAAGCCCTCAGTCCACCTCGTCCTACCTCCAAGCATTCCCAAAGAAGGATTCTTTTCTTTGGGGCTCCCAAATTGGAGACTCCAGAAGCAACGAATGGCCTCCCAGAGGACAGGTGGGTGTATGCCTAGACCCCATCGCCCCCTCTGGCATAGGTTACATTCCGAAGCCTTGGGGAGAGGAAGAAGGCGGCAGAGAGCACTTTGCTCCGCCACTTCCAGCCCTCAACCCCCAACCTGTCAGGGCAGGGCAGAGTCAGGAATCGGGAGGACCAAGGGTTGACAATTCTGGGTTCTAGAACTTTGGGCCCTTCCTTCTTTGAACCTGGCCAGGGCCCCAGGTTGCTCCCTGGAGACCCTCAGAGTGACAGGGAGGGGCCTAAGGGCCTGAGAACAGGAACAGAAGGGGTTGGGAGCAGAGCATAGATAGGGCCTGGAACCAAAGGTCAGGGCCCCCCACCAGGGCACCTCTGAGCACCAGGATTCAGGGACTCATGGTCCAGGGTGTGGTCGAAGGTGGTCAGCACTGGCCCCAGCGCCCCAACATCACTGAAGGAGCCCCACTCAACGCTGACACAGACGCGGCCCCGGTCTTCATCCAGCACTGCCACGTGCCGCGCCTCCTCCATGTAACATGCATTGGTGCCCGTGTCTGGCAGAGACGAACCTGTCAGGACCTGCTCGCCAGGCAGCACACCCTCCACCCGTCATCACAAATGGTCTGTGGCTCACCTACAACTAGCCCAACCTCACACGGCCTGGCTCCCAGCTCACAGCCCATCATGGTGCCCACTGTGTCGTTCACCACGGCAACCACGTCGATGTTGTAGGCCTGGATGATGGAGAGGGCAGAGGTCAAGGCTGGCCTGAGTGGTCAGAGCAGGGAATCCAAGGGATGGGCAGGGCTGGGGCCCTGGCTTTGGAAGAGACACATAGAGTCCAGGAAACACATGTCTGCACGCCACACACATTTGTGCCACAGACGCTCTGGGCTTCCATTTTATAGGAGCTTTTCCTCCAATCTCACCCTCAGCTCCTCCCTAACCCCCAACTCGGGCCCCCAGGTCACAGTGACGTCCACCCTCAGCATCTCCCAGGACCAGGATGAGTTTCCTGAGACTGAGCACCTCCTTGAACACTGCGCCTTCCCAGCCTCGCTGTCATTCTGCCTGGCTCCCCAAGCCGGTTCCTCCCAGCACTGGCTTCTCGCCACAGAGGGTTAGTCCAGACGAACCAGCCTTTCTCCAGCATCCAGACTCTCGTGTGTGGCCTTCTCTGAGACTAGATCTTCTGCCCCAGTCCCAGCCCGACTTGAAGGAGGCAAACTCTTCCTTCAAGTCCCTGATCGAAGAGCCGGTGCTTCCTCTATAGTCCTCCCAGAGTTGTCCATGCACTACTCCTTGACGCGGACAATCTTTTATTAGAATGTGTCCCCCTCTAGACTGTGAAAACCTTGAGGAGGAGGTCAAAGTCTGTTCATGTTTGTTTGTCCCGGGCCCTGAACATTTATTTGACCTTTCTTAGCCTCAGTGTTTTTTAACCTATACAATGGGAATGGGAGCAACATGTACCTGAGGTTAAACTGGATGGAGGACATGAAGAGAAAAGGAAAGCAGCTCTCCAGAAGCCTAGGCCCCACACATGTGTGCCAGGCCCAGGCCAGCATGGGCCTCCCTCCTGTCACCCCTCCCTCCACTCACCCCATGCCTCTGAATGGCGTCTCTCAGCAGCTGGACCACATCCTGCCCTTCCACACCACTGCACCTAAAACCTTTGGTCCAGGAAATGAGGGTGCTCTGGAGGTAGAGAAGCTGAGTTACTCCTCTGATGGCCTTCATGGGGCTGCAGCCACCCTCCACCCAGCGTCCCATGTCCACTCCACCTCACCCTGTCCAGGCCCGTCTGGTGACAAGGGAAAGAGAAGCTGAAGCCAAGTTGCAGACCCTGTTTGCTCACAGGCTGCGCATCCAGGAACTCAGACAGGCAGTGGGCAGCAAAGTCAAAGAGCTGCAGGAGAGGTGGGGGCTCAGCCTTGCCCATCTGAGCCCCAGCTGCCCAGCCAGGCCCCCAGACCCCAGACGCTGGGCAGAAAGTGCTTACCTGCTGGCCAGCACCCAGCATCACCTCTTGGGGGATCACAAACTCCTGGCTTCTGGGCTCCACCCTATGCCCCTCAATGCCAGTTAGAGTCACCCACAAAACACGCAGTGAGGCCCCTGTGGCCCCCAGCTCCAGCACCATGAAGTCTCCTTGCTCTAGAGGGCAAGCAGGTCACAGAAAGGCATGCAGCTGGCACGACCAGAGCCCTCTGCCCACTTCCCAAATTCCTAAGGCCTGCAAAGTCTGGTCAAGGAGCCATAGAGATGGGGGACAGTAATAAGGAACATTTCCCTCCCCTAGATCAGTACCCTCTTCCAGGCCTGGCCACGCATCTCAGTCTATGCTACCCACCAGTGCCATGTGGGGTGGAGCCCACGTATGTAGGCAGCATCCGGACCGCAGGGGCAGGGCTGGCCTGTCCCCTCAGCGCCTGCTCCATGGAACCCAAGAGGCTGGCTTGGATCTGCTGTAGCTGTGCCCTTGTCACCTTGAACTGCTGCAGGCACTCCTGCACCTGGGGAGAAACAGGCCAGCATCTGGGAAGGAGCACTGCTGGGCTAGCCAGACTCCCCAGCTCCAACCAAGGCAGAGGCCTGCCCTGCCCAGCCCAGCCCGCTTCTCAGCTCTTCATACACCCTGGCTCTCTTGCCAACAGCCTGCACCCAGCTCTGGCCTCCTCAGAAGGCTCTGTCCTGGAAAGACAACCCACCTTCTTCCTCCTCCTGCCCCATTACCTCACGGCTCCTTCTCAACTCCCTGCATCCTCTACCCTACCCCCTTCTTCTTTGAATTCAGGGTTTGGCAAGACCTTCTTCCTGTCGTACCGCAGATGATTGCTCTCTGGTTCCCCAGGACCCACAGCAAGAGTCTCTCAGTGAGTTGTTGTTGAACGAATGAGAGAATAAACAAATGCACGAACGAACTTCAAGTGTTTCCCTCTCCTAACCCACTCGCAGACTCTGAAGCCTGAAAAGGCCCAGCACGAAAGCATTTGGAGAGCACAATGCAGAGGATGGTCCTTTTTTCCTTCGGTCATCCTTCCTGAAACATTGCTCTAGCCCTCACCACGCACCCAGCTCTAATCTAAGCACTGCACACACATAACCACCCAAGAAGCAACAAATGCTTTAGATTCCAGGGTGGGAGACAGAAATTAAGCATATAAACATACAATTTGGTTCCAGTAGTGACGGTGGCTATTAAAGGTGGGGTGCAGGATAAGAAATTAGAGAGTGACCAGGGTAGAAAGAGGTATTTTTAGATATGAGTCCAAGAGGGTTTCCCAGAGGAGGTGACCTAAATGAAGGAAGGGAATAAATAAGCCATTTGAAGATCCAGGGGAAGAGCGAGGGGATGGATTTGGGGAAGACTGATGTGGGGGTGGATCAGAGTCTGAAGGGGCAGGTGAGAAGGCAAGGAAGGCAGAAGCCGGGACACCGTAGGCTCTCACTCCACCAGAAGCCCAGTAGCTTAAGAGCCCCAGGGACCTCATTCCTGTGAGCAAAACCCTCCCCTAGACAACTCTCACCCATCCTTCAAAGAAGCCCCGACAGCCTCCCTGGATTCATTGAAGGGTCACAGTCCAGCAACTCCATCCTCCTCCTCCTCAGGCTCAGACTTTCCAAAGCCCCCACTTCCTGTCACACGGGAGTTCTATTTCAATGACCTATTGCCCCAAACTGGACCCTTATCTGTGAAATAACAACTCAGGCACCTGGATAATAAGGCCCCTCCAGGGAGGAGAGCCTGGAAGGAGAGGCTGCCGTTTGAGGGAGATAAGGACAGCTCAGTCCCACCTCTTGCTTTAGGAAGAGAATGGGAAATAGATCCCTAAGGAGGCAAATCATCCTAACTGGGGTGCCAGATGTCCACTTACACGTTCACCTTACAGCACATGCTTCCAACAGCCATGCATGCTAGGGGTGCCCATGCGCACTCTACCTCACCCTGACCAGGCCAGTCTGGTGACAAGGGAAAGAGAAGCTGAAGCGAAGCTACAGACCCTGTTTGCTCACAGGCTGTGCATCCAGGAACTCAGGCAGTGGGCAGCAAAGTCAAAGAGCTGCAGGACAGGCGGGGTCTCAGCCTTGCCCCTCTGAGCCCCAGCCACCCAAGTGTTAGAAACATGGAAACGGAGGCTCCAAGAGGGCAAGTCAGCTGCCTGGCCCGCAGCTGTGAAGAGGCAGAGGAGAATCTGAATCCATATCTGTCTGACTGCAGAGATGTTTCCACGTCAACGTGAAGCTTTATAAAACCTAGAAAGTTCCCTTGAAAAGAACCCAAGGCCGATGGAAGTTGCTGGAAAGAAACCCCAGACGATCTGGCTTGAGAAAACTTACACCTGGGTCCTCGCACTCCCTTTTTCTGGCTCTGTGGTCCTGGGAAAGTCCCACTCTCTCTGAGCCTCCGTCACCTCTTCGTGCAAAACTGAGAAAATAATAGTACTTGGAAGTCCCCCAATGCCAGGGACTATGTCTTGCTCAAGGCTACATCTCAGGGCCACGAGGAGCACCAGCTGGGAGCAGGATTTGTTGATTGGATGGTTGTGGTGGCATGAGAATTAAAGGCTGTAATGTATGTGGAAGTGCCAAGTGCTGCTGGGATGGGAGGGGCGTTTTAGTATTGCTTCATGGAAACAATAGAGTCATGGAGAAGTCAATGGAGAAGTCAGTGGCTTGGGCAAATTGTTTTTCTTCCTTTTCCTCTTGGGCACATTGAGATGTTCAGGAGGAGAGACTAGAAGACAGCAGAACTGCAAGAAAGACAGGAGGACTTCCCTGGCAGATCCCGGTGAGGCACACACAAGCCAAGAGAAGGTATTGGAGCCACCTCCGACACCCCAGGAAGAGCGGGGAGAGACCTCTGCCAGAAGAGCAAGGAGAAAGGCAGTAGAGAGCGTGTGAAGTCCAGTGTGGTTTCAACTCTGGCTCTTGTCACCAACTTGCTGTGTTGCTGGCCTGGGCCCATCACCTCACCTCTCTGAGCAAGTGACCCCTCTATCTAACAGGAACAATAGTACCCACTTCTCAGAGGTGCCATGAGGACGGAGAAGACAGAAAACCAGAAGTGGAGGAACAGCGCCACACGTAGGAGATGCTCAGCGAAGCACAAGCTCCCTGTCCTCAGAGCACAAAGCACACCTGGCCTGGAGAGCCTGACTCCATACCTCTCTGATGACAAAGAGAAGCCTAGGGGAAGGGGTCGGGAAGGGCCTCTGAGATGGGGCTGGGAACTGACCACACATGGTTAACTAACCTTTTTTCAACCTAAGGTCATAGCAAGGGGAGCACAGGGTAAGGCCTATGGTGCTGAGTTGGGAGTCCAGGACCATGGGAAATTTGGTGTCCCTGTGAAGTCTCCCAAAGCCGAAGGGAATTCTTTCAACCGCAGGTGTATGTGATGGAGCCAGCAGGGCAAACGTGGGCCTGCACAGGAGTGTCAGCAGGGAGGGGCGAGAAGTGAGGGAGGAGATGACAGCAGGCCCTAGAGCCAGTCCTGGCTGAGCAGGCACTGGGGCCCAGCCACTGCTCTCATTCCTGAGGCACGGCTGTGGGTTGGGCGCAGAAGAACTGTCTGCAGCAGGGTCTGGGGCACTGGTTGGACAAGGGGGAAGTGGGAGCATGAAATGAAGCGAGGGGTAACACCCCCACAATCTGGGCAACAAGCCTAGTCAAGTGGATGTCAGAACATGCCAGAAAACTAAAGAAACCACAGAGAATGACTCAAGAACCCGTTAGTGGGCACCTCCTCTATGCAAGTCCTGTTTATTTATTTATTTATTTGCTTATTTATTCATTCATTCATTCATTTATTTTTAGACAGAATCTTGCTCTGTCGCCCAGGCTGGAGTGCAGTGGTACAATCCTGGCTCACTGCAAGCTCCGCCTCCTGGGTTCACACCATTCTCCTGCCTCAGCCTCCCGAGTAGCTGGGACTACAGGCACCCGCCACCACACCCAGCTAATTTTTTGTATTTTTTAGTAGAGATGGGGTTTCACCGTGTTAGCCAGGATGGTCTCAATCTCCTGACCTTGTGATCTGCCTGCCTCGGCCTCCCAAAGTGCTGGGATTACAGGCGTGAGCCAACGCGCCTGGCCTTTTTTTTTTTTTTTTTAGATGGAGTTTTGCTCTTGTTGCCCAGGCTCGAGTGCAGTGCCACAATCTCAGCTCACTGCAACCTCTGCCTCCCAGGTTCAAGCGATTTTCCTGCCTCAGCCTCTTGAGTAGCTGGGATTACAAGCATGCACCACTATGCCTAGCTAATTTTGTATTTTTAGTAGAGACGGGGTTTCACCATGTTGACCAGACTGGTCTTGAACTCTTGAACCTCAGGTGATCCACTCGCCTTGGCCTCCCAAAGTGCTGAGATTACAGGCGTGAGCCACCGTGTCCAGCCATAGGCAAGTCCTTTATCTCCATTAGCCTTCGGGGGTGGGGAGTATTAGATTTTATTTTCCTCCATTTTCCTGATGAGGAAACAGAGACTAAGAGATAAGAAATGGCTTACAAAAGAGTTTCCTGCTCAAGGGTGTGGTATGAGACAACTTCTAAATCTTGGTCAAGATGACAGAAAAAGGAGAAACTCACTTCTGAGCAAGCCTCAGGCATGAGTTTGGCACTAAAATCATCTGTGTGCCTGATTATAGTGGCTACGTTGAGGGAAACATGCAAGAGGAACTGGAGAGGCGGGAAAGGTCTCAAGAACACAGCTTTTGACCAGATAATCCTGGGAAGGTCCACTCTAGACTGTGTCAACCCACTTGGGGCGGGAGCAGCACCTGTGTGGCAAGGTGGCAAAAGTGATATGTTTGGAGTTGAAACACCTCAGCTCGAGCTCCTGTCATGTCTTAAACTCAAGTCATATCACTTCTCTATGTCCCTTTTCATCACCTGTAAGATGATCATCCCAACCTTGCAGTTGTTTTGGAGCCTGAAAAGAGATCGTTACCAGCTCAGATATGAAAAGCTTGGTGGAAAGGGGCTGCATGGGTGAGAGCCCAGGGCCCCATGGCAGCTTCAGTCACGCAGCTCTTGATGGCCTTGAACAAGCATGAAACAGGAACCCAGTGCTGAACTTACCAGCTCTGAGCTGTCTGAGGGCCCGGGCAAGCCCTCCTCAGGGTAACTCAGGGCTTCTTCCCCCTGCCGCAACCCTGCAGATCCAACGGAGTCCATGAGCTTCCACAGTGGAGGCTGGCCACCTACAGTAGAAAAGGGATAACCTGGGTCAACCATTTACTCTACAGGCCCTAGGAGTCTGTAACCCAGACCAACTTCCTTCCTTCTGAAGGGGACCAGGAAGGAAGCTGGGGGCAGACTCCAGAACCTGCGACCATCAAAGATCCTGTAGCAGTCAACCAGAAGGCCCTTGTTTTTCACAAGCATGTGAAACGAGAGAACACTGGAAAGGCTGATTTCAGTCCAAATGCTGTTCATTAATTCTGTCATTCATTGACATTCACCAGTTCCTGATGCCTGCTATGCTGGACGTTGCGGTACAGGTGAAGCAGACCTAGGCCCTGCCCTCAGGGACCTCAGTCTCATCAACAATCACAGTATGATTAGCACAGGCAGTGGGTGAGATGGCCACATGTAATAGATGGACATGCTGCTGTGGTTGGGAGGTCAGGGACATGCTAGAGGCTTGGAACAAAGAAGGGAGCAAAGACCTGCCAGAGAGGCAGGCAGGCTGGACTAGGGACAGCCGTTGTGCCAGGCTAAGGCGCGTGAATTTCCTCCTGAAGGCAACAGGGGTCATGGACAGGGGTGGATCTGTGCTTCAGAAAGGGGTTTCACAAGTGATGTGACCTTGGGCAAGTCATTTATGACTTCTTTGAATTTCAGCTTCCATCCGTAAAACAGGAGGAAATAGTATCTACCCTCACAAGGTTGTTGTGAGCGCTAAATAGAGTAACACCTGGGGAAATGCTTTATGAGATGTAATGTGCGACATAAACCAGGGGGGTTTTAACAGTGCAGTGATGCAGAGCAGAAAGAGCCCTGTGCTCAGAGGTGGGGACCCTGCTCTCCACAAGGCAGCTTCGCCGCATCTCTCAACCTTGAGGCTTTTCATCTGTGAAATGGGACCAACATGTATTAAAGGGCTGTGTGGGGCACATGAGATCACGAGAGCAAAGGAACTTGCTCAGATGTGCATTCAGATTTATGTAGCTGAATCTGAACTGAAACTCTGTGAGTCTCCATTTCCTCTTCTAACATGGAAAGCTAAGTTCTTGGGAGGATTAAAGGAGTGAGTGGTCCTTTGCACACTGTAAAGAACTGTAGAAATGTCATACTTCGCTCATCCGAGCTGGAGGTGGTGTTGCTGCTCCCGTAGTCCCAAGGGAGCCTTCAGTGAGTCAGGTGCTCTTTAGGGGTGGGGAAAAGGGAAACACAGCAGAGGGTCCAGTATGGGAAGAGACATCTGTCCACTGAGTCACTTTACCTCTCTTCCCTGCAACAGCAGAACTTCTGGAAACACAGTACCTTCCCACCCCTGCACTCCCCTCCTCGCCTACTCCCATTACACTCACTAATTTGCCCTCTCCACATGGTCACTCGTGACCTCCTAACTGCCCAATCCCAAGCCTTTTCCTCAGCCCCCACCTTTACTGCCCTCTCTCACATGCAAAGCCACTAGTCATTCTCTTTGCTACAGAATTTTCCCTGCCCTTAGCTTTCACAGCCAGTCTCTCCTAGGTCTCCTTCCTGAGTCTCTCGTAGTCTTCATCAGTAATTTCTCTTCCTTCAAACAATGGGGTTCCCAAGTTTCTGGTCGTGCCCTTCCCCCACACTCCCTTTATCTCACCCATCCCCAAGGTTTCATTAATAGCTGTTTCAGGGCTCCCAAATCTACCTTTGGCCTCAGCCAAATCCTAAGTCCCAGTGGTCTGTGAGACATCACTATCTGGATGGTGGAGAAGCTCCTCAAATTCAACAAAGCCATACTCATTTTTCCATCACCTTTCCCCCACAAAGCTCTTCTGTTCTCCACCTTGCCTGGAGACATCGAAGTGTGCTCACTCACACGGCCATTTGGGTTGCCTGCATGTATCCCTGACCCTCACCTCCTCTATGTAATTGGATCTCAGGCTCTCTAAGAGCTCTCCTGGGCATCCCCTCCTCCCCATTCCCACAGCCACTGCACCAGACCATCCTCCTGCCTGATTATTACAACGGCCTCCTAACTGATACCTCTGCTTCTAGTTTCTTCACCTCTTTACCTCACCCAACTTGACCACCTCTGCACTCATGGCTGGCACGGGGTCTGGTATAGGTATGTGCTAATGTGCCTTTCTAAAATTGGAAGGAAGGGGAGTGGGTAGTTTTTTCTTATTTAATTTTTTTTTTTTTTTTTTTTTTTTTGAGACGGAGTCTCGCTCTGTCACCCAGGCTGGAGTGCAGTGGCCGGATCTCAGCTCACTGCAAGCTCCGCCTCCCGGGTTCCCGCCATTCTCCTGCCTCAGCCTCCCGAGTAGCTGGGACTACAGGCGCCCGCCACCTCGCCCGGCTAAGTTTTTGTATTTTTAGTAGAGACGGGGTTTCACTGTGTTAGCCAGGATGGTCTCGATCTCCTGACCTCGTGATCCTCCCGTCTCGGCCTCCCAAAGTGCTGGGATTACAGGCTTGAGCCACCGCGCCCGGCCTTTTCTTATTTAATAAAGCAACAAATCAGCTTCTGATAAATCTCCCCGAAACCTTACATACCTATGCTGAGTTTCCGAATCTGCCAAATAGGGGTGTGGAATGCTTGTTCTATGCTACAGGTCTATTTCAAGGATAAAATGAGGTAACTGGGGCAATTACCTTTGAAAAGGACCAAGGGCTACACACGTGGCCTCCTTTCAAGGCCCAGCTAGTTCATTTATTCATTCACTCACTCATTCATTCCCTCATCCATTCGATATTTATTCAGCATTTTTACATGACAAAATCTGTGACGTAATCCCCAAGTAGCCCTAATATTTATATGCTAGGTAAAGATATTCAGCTCTGTCTCTTCCATCTGAGATTCCCTGTAGGGAGGGTCAAGTCTCCTTCACTGCAGTATCCACAGAGCCCAGGGTCTGTTTGACTAAGGGCCCTTTGGCTTCCCTTAGCTGAATGGGCTACGTGAAGTGAGTTTTCCTCCTGAAAAGTACCCCAGGGACCTCTGCTGATGTTGGGAGCTGCCATCAAGAACCAGCTGGCAGGTTGGGTGTGGTGGCTTGCACCTGTAATCCCAGCACTTCGGGAGGCTTAGGCGGGCAGATTGCTTGAGCCCAGGAATTTGAGACTAGCCTGGGCAACATGGCAAAATGTCATCGCTACAAAAAAAAAAAATACCAAAAATTAGCTGGGTGTGGTCATGTGTGCCTGTAGTCTCAGGTACTCCAGAGGCTGAGGTGGGAGGATCACTTGAGCCCAGGAGATTGAGGCTGCAGTGAGCCGATTGTGCCACTGCACTCCAGTCTGGGTGACAGAGAGAGAGAACCCGTCTCAAAAACAAAGCAAGAGAACCAGCTGGCTTAATCTTTCCAGTGTCCACTTCCTCTGGCGTGCGCCAAACAGGAGGGATGAGGACAAGACGGTGCGGAAGGAGCAGGCAGTAATCAGACCGAGGCACTTACCTGGGACACACAGAAGCTGGCCACTCTCCTCAGGTCTGAGCTCTTGTCTGGCAATATGAGGCACCCCAATGACCAAAAGTGACATTCAGGGGTGACCTGAGTTATAATATCCTCAAGCCCCACCCTTTTCCTCCACCACCACTTACCAAACATCAGCTAATTCAGGAAGCTGCACTTCCTTCCAGGCCTGCCCTAAGAGTAGCCCAGGCTAGGCAAGGCTGTGGTGAAAACTTGAGCAAGATGATCACCGCAAAGTGGAGCCTTGAACTGGGTCTAAGGTTTTGGGCCATTCCCTCTACAATGCTGAGGGCTATTTATTTTGCAAATAAAATGAGTTTTGAGGTGGTGGCTCGCCCCTGGAAGGAGCTGGGCCTGGGAAGGTTATGGTAAATACTTTTGAGCAAGAAGCAATGTGGGAGCACAAGAGGAAGGGGCTGACTCTGCAGAAAGTGGGCAGGGCTAGCTGAAGAAGCTGAGCCTTGAAGAAAGAACAGTATGCTGACAAAAGTGGTCCTTGGCCAAGTGGAGAGCACGTACACAACCATAAATCACACACACATACAGGTGCCTTCATGGAATGAGGTGCAGCTCCAGGCGCCTGAAGAGGATACACCGAAGCGGGGATATATGGTGGGAGAGGAGGTGACAGGCAGACTGCAGAGTCTGGACTTTAGTCTGTAGGCTGAGCAGGGAGAGTAGGTTCACACGGTAGGTCTTCTTTACTGGAAGGAGAAGGGGAGTGTTAGGCTGCTGTGGAGCTATTGGCCAACAAACTGTCTCTCTGCGGAAATTTCCCCTCAAAGGCACAGAACCTTGGGGCACCAACGTAGAATACCAGACAGCCTGCAACAATCTTTGTTGAATGCATGGATACACTTTAAAGCTTCAGGCTGCCTTGTCAGCAGTAACTCTATCATTATCCACAGATAGTAGAAGACCTCCACATGACATCAGGATGGAGACCAGGGATGGTGGCTCCTCTATCAGTAGTGGCATGAAGAGGCCTGGAAACATGGCAAACATCAGTCCTGCTGTGAAGTTTACTGGGTACCAACCAGGCAAATAGGCTGTGAAAGGCAGGGAAGTGGGGGATGGGGTGGCGGAGGGTAGAGTGGCTGTCACAAACAACATAGCATCCCGCCTAGCCTGGGATCCCAGTCCCTCTCCACTTTGTTCAGTGGGGAGAGGGGAATGTGGAACTGAATATGAAAGACCCAGCTGTGATTCATGCTGACAGCCTGCAATTTCTTGAGCCAGGGTGAGGATACGCCCCTGACAAGCATTGCCAGGGCTCTTCATCTGTGTTTCTGGAAGGTCTGTGTCCAGACCCCAGGAGCAGGGGTCCTGGTTCCCTAGTCAGAATGCCAGGGAAAGTCTGGGTCAAGGCCAGTGGAGGGAGAAGGATGGCTGAGCTTGAGGTCTGTGAGCAGCTGGGATAGCCTGGCTATAGCAGAGGCACTGCAGCTGCCAGCAGTTCTCTTCAGACACCAGGTGGCCACTGACCAACAAAGGGAAGGACAAGTCCTCACAAGGTTCCCTCAGAGCCCCTTAATGCCAATCTCCAACTGTGCAGATGGAGCTAAGGAATGAGGAACAACAGTTCGCTGGGGGAGAGGCGGGCACAAGCAGAGCACTGCCAATGGGCTGGGAGGTCAGGCCTTCCCTCTGAGCTTACTCACAGGCTTTTCCCCACCCACAGTGCCCCCGGCCAGGCATAGAGATCCTCAACAAGCTCCCCCAATTTGCTCCACACCCTTTATATCATGAATGTGCCTTGCAGCTCTCCTACACACATGGAGCTACTTCTGTTGTGTCTTTGTTTGCACTGACTTGTCTGGAATGACCCTCCCTTTGGCCTCTTCCACCTTTTCACCTTTTTCCTCATCCCTTAAATTATAATCAACGACAATGAGGAGCCCTTCCCTGAAAAGCTCCTCCTGGCCCTGATCCCATCTGAGTGTGGTCTGCTTACTGGTTCCGTATTATCTTGGATGTTCTTGTATCACTGCATTTATATCTGTTTATTAAAGGCATCTGTTTATGTGTTCATCTTCTCCATTGTACTGTGGGCTCCCAGAGCATGTTTCTTATTCACCCATGCAGCCTTAGACCTCAGTTCTGTGTCTGCTAAGGAACAAGTATCAGTAAATTTTTGTTAAATTGAAGAGCCCTCCCACAACCTCAACAGTCCAGGGCTGGCCAGGCATGGTGGCTCACTTTGGGAAGCCGAGGTGACCTCACTTGAGGTCAGGACTTCGTGACCAGCCGGGCCAACATGGTGAAACCCGTCTCTATTAAAAATTTAAAAACTAGCTGGGCGTGGTGGTGTGTACCTGTAATCCCAGCTACTCGGGAGGCTGAGGCAGGAGAATTGCTTGAACCTGGGAGGCATGGGTTGCAGTGAGCTGAGATCACGCCACTGCACTCCAGCCTGGGTGACAGAGCAAGACTTTGTCTCAAAAAAAAAAAAAAAAAGAAAAAGAAAAAAAAGGTCCAGGGCTTTTGAAACTGACAGGAAATAAGTAACCTCTTACTGTCTTCCTGGGTGCATATGGTTTCAGCAGTCTTTCCACTAGTCTATCTTTCCACTGACAACTACAACCCTCTCATCCACTTACTACCTGCCCTTCCCCTCCCCAAATTTCCATCTGCTAACAACTTAAGGCCAAAGCTACCCTGATTCGCAGGCAAAAATGAGCTCATCCAAACCTGAAATTTCCCTTAAGTCATTAGTTTTGTGACTGAAATGGGAAGTAGGAAGTAGTGTGGTATAGTACAGAGAGCTTCAGCTCTGGGCTTGGACAGACCTGGGTTCAAAATCCCATCCCATTACCAACTGAATGACCTTAGGCAAATTTCTTCATTCCTCTGAGCCTCGGTTTTCCCTGTATAACACATGGAGACTAATGTCTTCATAGGATTTGCTTTAGGTTAGGTAAACCCAGAAGCAGACCTAATTTGAATGCAAATAACTTTATTTGGGAAGTGATCCAGGACAGGGCCAGAATTAGGGCAATGCAAGTGATATGCCTAGAGTACAGAATGTAAAGAGACCCTCTCGGGTTCATACAGGTGCCAACCTTGCACTTAGATGAACCCAAGAAAAAAGGCTCATCACCCTAGTCCCAGTCCTGATCCGGAAAACACGGAAGAGGAGCTGGAAGCCAGGTAGGAAGAGAAAGCCAATGAAGTGTACATAGTTGTTACTGGGAGATTAGAGAGGTTCACTCCCACAGGGAACCCTGAGAAATAGGTAGAATGTGCCTTAGAGTTGTCCCTCACTGAGTAAGGAAGCTGGGGTATTTATCCTCCCCCTTCCACTGGCTGAGAGCTGCCCCAGGGGCACTAATTCCCTGGCACTCCCAGCTTATGTCAATACAAACCAAGAGAAGTCCTCAGGCAGAGTTTCAGGTACTTACAACAGGACTCTGGGTATACAGCAGAATGGTGAATGCCTGGGGGAAATGGGCGAGGCACAACCTCTGCTGGGGCTACCATAAGGACTAAATGAAAAGCACAACTACAGTGCCTAACAAAGAGAAGTCCCCCTCTCTCTCTTCCAATTTATGGCAATAGCTTGTGAAGTTCATGGAGCTTCCCAGCTCTCCATGAGTTGGCAGCATCAGCAGAACAGCTGTTTCTCATCTTTCAGAAGTAAAAGAAATCCAGCAGCCCTAGGAAAGCTCTAGATGCCCAGGACCCAAGTTTTCTGTGGAAGCCTGATGGTTGATGAAGCCCAAGTAGTCCCTCCTGAGTACGCGCTCCTCTGAAAACTATCTCCTCTTGCATCTGCACCCCCGCCCCCATCCCTCCACCCCTTAGTGCAACATCATTTGTGACACATAGACTAGCATCACATTAATAACTGCTGCCACTAACTCATTCTTCTATGTGACGACATTGTGCTAAAACAAAGCTTTTATCCACATTATGGTAATCCTTAGAACCCTATGAGTATGATTTTTTCCCATTTGATGGACAAGGAAGCCAGGTCTCAGAGAGGTTAACTTTTATCACAAGCAGGGTGCAGATGTAGGCTGATCTCACACATTTTCTACTTTGTCTCTTCACTCTTTCACTAATGCTCCTCTCACAGGATCACAGCATGGGGAGAATAAACTGGGGGCAAACAAGACGGTTGTAGGGAGGTGATGGGGGAAGCAGGTAGCTGTTCTTCCCTTGACTCCCCATTTAGCTAATAATTAAGCCTATGGTTCCTGGTCTGGCTGATCCATACCCTCCTGCTGCTGACTCATGTTTTAGGGAGACTGCTCAATTTTAAGCTAAATAATTCACTTTCCAGAAGTACCCTTTTCCTTTTCTTATCTTCAGGCGAACAGATACACACACTATCCCCTGTTTATAGAGTGCTACCTCCAATAAATTGCCATTTAATGAGAGAAAACAAGCGAGAGTTAAGCTTATGGGACATAACTGATAAACTACTTTTCACTGGAAGAAAAACGGGAAAATAATCAATACTGGAGTCCAAACATGGCACTTTCTTCAGGAATGAAGAGTAGGGGCACTGTGGTTTCACTGCCATGGACAAAAAGTGGCTTATTTGTTCCCCTAAGCCTTTGTTTCCTCATCTGGAAATTGAGATGATAACGCCTACCCCACAGGGTTGCTATGAGGATTAAATGAAGGCCACATACGTTGCCTGGACCATAGTAGTTGCTCAAAAAATAATAGCTATTTCTTATGTGATGCTAGCCACTAGGTCAGTGCCATCCAACAGCAAGACATTATCTATGGAAAGAAAAGACAGTGAGATTGCCAGCTTGCCTTCTTCTAACCCAAAAGCTTGTGCACAAAGGGACCTAGGCAGGAACAAGGCCTTAATGTTTGTGCTGTGTCTTCCATCCCAGCTACGTGTAAACTCCCCAGTCTAACACATACCTCATTTTCATGTTAAAAGAAAACTTTGGACAAAATCAGAAGTTAGGAGAGTCTTCAATGTGCCTGTTTATCCTGTCCCAAGATCCTTTCCTGGTCAACAGCCACCTCCCCCAGTTTTTCATTACATCTTCAAATCAGTTTTGGCCAAAGCTAGCATTCTTCACATCCTTGTTTGGTCGTCGCCTTCAGGTAGCTGCTCCTGCCAACTGACATCCTCTCATGTTTGGAGTCTGTGTGTGGCACGCACTGAGAACAGACCACATCTCTGTTCTGCACTGGAAGCTCCTAGGCAACATGGTGAGGAACGTGCACTATGTTAGTAATGTTACCAAAATAGAAGCCATGTCCTGTTGCTGCTAACCTTTGGCATCAAGAGAACCAATCTTGATTTGAACAGATGAATATGCCTGGTATCCCCAATGGTTAATCTATTTAGAAAAAATAATTGCGGCTGGGCGCGGTGGCTCAAGCCTGTAATCCCAGCACTTTGGGAGGCCGAGGCGGGTGGATCACGAGGTCAGGAGATCGAGACTATCCTGGCTAACATGGTGAAACCCCGTCTCTACTAAAAATACAAAAAACTAGCCGGGCGTGGTGGCGGGCGCCTGTAGTCTCAGCTACTTGGGAGGCTGAGGCGGGAGAATGGCGTGAACCCGGGAGGCGGAGCTTGCAGTGAGCCGAGATCACGCCACTGCACTCCAGCCTGGGAGCACAGCGAGACTCCGTCTCAAAAAAAAAAAGAAAAAATAATTGCATAGGCATCTAATAACAGAATTCCTGGGAAGAATGGCAGGACATATCCCTCAAAGGTTCTATGCTCAGGCTGAGAATACGACTGTGTGAGTACAAGATGAAGGGACAGGTCACTGAATGGCAGGGATGGCAGAATAGATAGTGGGAATCAATGCCCCTGGCACCTCCCAGAATTATGTCAGAAACAGTCAAGGGAATAACCACACAGTGTTCAGAACTGTGCAGTACACATTAAGTGAATATATACATGGTATGTCAAGGATCAGTAATGGAATTCATTCAGCATGTGATTTATGAGTCTAATAAACTATCTCTACAATGAAAATACCCCCACCTCAAACCCTGCAACATGAAGGAAAAAAAATTAAAATTTCCATCTACTGAAATAAGATTTCATACAAACATAAATATATTTAAATTTTTAACTGTAAGTGAATTCAAAAAAACTGTTATAAAACAGAATACTATACACAGTTGTCTGCATAGGTCGTAAAAAACATAAAAACCAGAATGCGGAGTGGGTGCTGGTGGTGAAAACTGCAGGGCTAAAACTTACTCAACAATGAACTAGGGACCACTATGGCTTAATGAACATGGCCCTCCCCTCCTACTAATGGCTTTGTCAACTTTTGGACCCTAGAAATTCAGAATTTTCTCCTTCTTCCTCTGCCAACTTTGGTCCGTGTCCGACGACCCGGCTGGACAGTAACTTGCTTTTTAAAGTCCACTAAGCAATCTGTGGCTTCTGAAATGGAAACAAAAGACTTGATGGGAGATTCATTTAAGTCACGATGTGTGAAGGAACTCTGCATCTCTCTGCTGCAGCCTGCCTCTTCCATCCCTGGTGAGGGCACCCTAGAGAGAAGGAAAAAATTCAGATTCAATATACACCTACTAAGCATCAAGGATATGCTATGCCCTGTATCAGGGGATTATTAGTACAAATAATCTTTGTAATAATCCTACCACATATCATCACTCTGTTTTCACAGATGAGGTCACTGGGTAAATCATATACTTAAAGTTGGCATTGAGAGAATGAGAATTCAGATCCAAATTCCCAAACTGCTTGAGAATCCAGGTCAGAAAACCAGGGTTGGATAGGGATAGAGAGGTAGAGAAGAATAAGACATAACTTTTACTCTGCTTGTTTTAACACAATGAATGAACTGAGCTATCTAATCTTTAGTTCAGATAAATGGGGAGCACAGAGTCATACTGAGAGAGAGGTCATAATAGTTCCACAGTGATTTCCACTGCCACAGTTTGAGTATCACACTACACACACAACACAGGACAAGGCCTGCACTTTTCAGAAATCTGACAGCCACAATTCAGCGCACAATCCAATTCACCTGAAGGCTCCTGTTTCTGAAGACTTGATGTCTGCATCTGTGATACGAGAGAAAAAATAATAATGTTGGTAGTAGTGTTGGTAATCACACCACTTCTCACTGATGTTTTGCTTCCTGTGTTCTAGGCACTGCTTCTCATCAGGCCTATCCAGGTAGCACAGATCCCCAATCCCCTAAACCCACGGAATGTGAGTATTAGTGTCCAACAGACTCAGCTGCTGTGGCACTCAGAGAAACACTTTTGAATGAACAGCCTCTGAATAAATCGACTTCAATTCTAGACTTGAGGAACAAGGAAGTTGCCAAGGGAAATCTGCCACCTGCAGAGATTCACAAACTGGTGATCTAGAGACAGCAGGATATGAGGCTGGGAGAGGCTGCCTTTTTATAGTCATCAGAAGGCACAACAGACTTGCTTGGTGGGAATGAACTATTAGAACTAGATGGTAAGCACATCTCACCAGGCTTAAGCAAAAGCTCCTCTTCCATCCACATCTGGTGAATTTTAACAATAGCGACTAATAACAACAGTAATAACAGCAGCTAACATTTATCAAGAACCTACTTATGCCAGGGAATATGTTTGGAGCTTTACCAGATATAATTCTTGCAATCTATGAGGTTTAGTATTACTAACTCCCTGCAATGGTCTTAACCAATCCACTCTACTGCTCCCTAAATACTATGCACAAACCCTGAGGATTGCAGGTTGGGACACTAAGCCAAAGGTAACATATGAATGATGCACAAAACAATAGGAGGAAGCAATAACATCTGCATATCTAGTTTTCTGTGCCTGTTCCTTTAGGTATACTTGGGGCTTGTCATATTCCCCTGTGTTTTGATAGTATTTTTTCTGAGTTCAATAGGCAGTCATGATTCAAGGCTTTATAAAGCCTGAAATGAAACATAGGATGAATAAGACAGTATATTGCCCCATATTCCTTAAGGAGAGATGACCTAGATGGAGTCTCAAAGGCTGGCTGATTGGTTCACGTGTGTACCCAGAGAGTCCCAGCAAATAGTCAGGGGGCTGGCAATGGCTATCTTCATTGAAAGGCCTTAGGCAGAAGCCCAGAAAACTGGTCCTGGGGTCCTCACCTGAAGTCTTGTGCTCAGACTGTTCCAAGAAACTAAGGAGTCGGCCTTCACTGTGGCCTTTTTTCTGTAACAGAGAAAAAGAGATGAAAGGGTTACTTCACGGCAGAGTCTAAAATACAACTTCCACGGCCCAGATCACACGTGTTCATAGAAGAGAAAAGGTGTGGGGGCCACAGCTCTAGAGAAGTCTTCTGCATTCTAATAAATGAGGGTACACAAGTGAAAAAGCAAACTATAATGAAGAGAATACATCGTTATGCCAAGATTATCATGGATTTAAAACAGAAAATAAATTTTAAGGTAGCGTCTACAGGCAGTGATGCCAGAATAAACTGGCTATATAAGTAAGTGCCTACCTATAAACCATAACTCCAAATCTCCACCTCAAAATCACCCCATTCAGAGAGAGAGGTCTCTTTCTTTTTTTTTTTTTTTTTTGAGACGGAGTCTCACTCTGTCACCCAGGCTGGAGTGCAGTGGCCGGATCTCAGCTCACTGCAAGCTCCGCCTCCCGGGTTCACGCCATTCTCCTGCCTCAGCCTCCTGAGTAGCTGGGACTACAGGCGCCCGCCACCTCGCCTGGCTAGTTTTTTTGTATTTTTTTAGTAGAGACGGGGTTTCACCGTGTTAGCCAGGATGGTCTCGATCTCCTGACCTCGTGATCCGCCTGTCTCGGCCTCCCAAAGTGCTGGGATTACAGGCTTGAGCCACCGGAGAGAGGTCTCTTTCTTCTGGCATGACAGACAATGGCTTCCCCATTTTAGTGTGTACAGTGACTCCTTTGTCAGTAACCTTAGAATATGGAGCTGCTGCTTTATTTTTCATCTCTAAGCCAAGACTTGCTCTTCCTGATCTCTAATTACAAGGTCCAGAAAGTACATCCATCCTTCCCAGTGACCAGGGCCCAGACCCGGCAGCTTCCTAAGGAGTTCAACAGAGTTGATCTCACATATATTCTTGGCAGTGGGATTATAAACTGGATATCCTTTCTGGAAAGCAATTTGGCAGGTTTTGAGAGACTTTAAAATTCGTGTATCCACTGACCTAATAGTTCCATGTCAGAAAATGTATTCTAAGGAAATAATCAACAGTATAAAGACTGATTAATGTTTTAAATACAATCTTATAATACAAAAGAACCAAAATGTTCAATAATAGGTGAATGTTTAAAAGACCATCTGTGTGATATAAACATTAATAGTAATTTTTAAAAATAAAATAAAAATGTTTACACTACACCTTAAGTTTTCATAAATGCAAATGAGAAAACTACATATCAAGTACTATATAGAATACAGTATACATATAGTACTAGATATATAGTATGTTGTGTGTGTGCTTATTGTATATATATTGAGAGAGAGAAGGGGGGAGAGGGAGAACAGTGTCAATTACATTAACAACGCACAGAAAAAGAGACCGGAAGAAAATAGGCCAATACATTAAAAGTTATCATCTTTGAGTAGCTAAATTATGGGTGATGACTTCCCCTGATTATTTATATTTTTTTGAATTTTCCGTATTTTCTACAATGAACATGTATTACTTTTTAAATTAAAAGGAAAAATAATTTTAAAAAGCACAAATCTTGTTTCAAGATAAATAGAGGGAAGAGGGGAGGGAGAAGAAAAGTCCAGAACAGAACTGTGGTCTCTTACAACTGACAACCAGGAGGGTCAGGTAGCCTTTCCCAAAACACTCTACACATACCTTTGGGTTCCGCAGCCTCTGCTGCCGCTTCCCCTCCACAGTTGAACATGCTCTTCCACTCCCTTCAGGCCCATCTCCTTGGTCAGCCTTTGCAAGCTGGAGACAGGAGTCCACATGACACTGATACTCTCTAAATGGGACCAGGGATTTACAGAGATAACATTTCTCATTCCTAGCCAATAATAAAAAAGGAAGAAAACACAGTTTTAAGATACGCTTTTGCCTCTGGGCCCCTGGATATGTCTCAAATTGTGTTTTTATATCCCAAAGTTATTCTGTGGAGGAGACATATCAACCAATGCAGATTCACTCAGCAGGATCACCAATAAAACTAACCCAACGCCAATCAAAAGGACTGAGTGATTAGCAGTTTTCCCTGGCTGTTTCTCTGTACCCTGCTGTTGCAGCAGTGGGATGGTAATGAAATCAGCTCTTCAAACTATCTCAAACAATGCTGATTGCTCTTCAGACATAAAATATTCTGTCAAACTCTTCCAAAATTAAGTGTAATAGTTTTTTCAAAGAGAAGTTAAAATTTCCACAGAAAAGGGAGCACCAAAAGCATTAAATTAAGTTGACATTTTTACCAGGGTGGATGAACTTGTCTGATTAGTAAATTAACTCTGTCTATATGCTGACTTCCTTAATTCTACAATCTGCAACATCAACTAAGAAGTTACTAAAAACCATGTGGTTCTGCCAGAGGCTTTTGCGTAATTCTGTATGCATAGCTATCTTTATCTTTTTAGAAGAGTAGAGTTTGGGAAAAGAGAGGAAAAGTAGGTCCTTGAGGTAAAGTTTACTGGGCATCAGTAAAAATGGAATCACTGGGGGTAAAAGAAAAAAATGAATATTTAGTAAGTATTTTCTCTGTGGTGAGAAACTGTTCAAGGCTCTTTAATCACAATTCTCAATTAATTATTCAGCTCCATTAGGACGGAACTAATCTAACTATGGTCTTATAGGTAATAACTGTCAGAAACTAGATCTGCCTGACTCATAAGATCACCTTAATTTTAAGAAACTAAAAAAAATTTTCCAATGCATGCTATCTTGGACATCTCTTTCTGGCCACAATGATGGCCAGATGGTTATTATTCAATAACTACAGCAAGGGAGACTTGGATTAGCTGTAAGGAAGACTTTTTCTGAAGATCTTTAAAATAGGAGAAATAAGTCTCTCAAATACTTAATTATCCAGAAGAATGCAAGCAAAATGCTGCCTTGTGAGAAAAGCTAGACTAATATACCTTTCAAGGTTTATCAATTAATGCAAAAAACATTTATTAATTCCCTACTATATGAGAGACAGAAGTACTGCATAAGAGGCAGGAGTGTTAGAGTCAGACAGACTTTGTCACTTTTAGCTGCAGTGATCTTAACCAGTTACATATAATTTCTCTTTAGTTTCCTTATTTAAAAAACAAAAGAATAACTACCTTAAATCAACCACAGTGAGAGTAACAAACAAAGCACCTAGCACAATGATTGGCACATAATACTAGCACTAAACAAACAGCTATTATTGTTATTGTTGTCTCAGATACATTTTATTAGAAGCTGGGGATATAAACATGAATTAAGGCAAGTATTTGTCTCAAAAAACTCAGACTAACCAGGAATACAGAAATGTTCTTTTTTAAAAAAAAAAAAATTACTGCAATACAATGTGAGGAATTTCTAAACGAATGTCTACATTACAGTAAGATTCCAAAGGATCAGTTCTGCTCAACTAAATTAGGGAAGACAGCCCTGAAATTCAGGGTCTAAGATCTGTGTTTCAAAGATAAAAGTTTCTGCTTAGTAACTGCTTTAATCTACTGTTGGTAATGACTTTACTTTCAGATGGCAGCACCTACACCTGACCCCTTCCTCAGAATGAGCTTTCTCAGTCAAGCTGCAACACACAACCAAAAAGTCTTCTATATTGCCCAACCTTTTGCAATTCAACTTCTGTACTATCATGTGAAATGCTCAATGCTTCCCAAAGAGCACCAAATAGCAATATGCAGATTAAAGAAAACAGAAACCTAAGAGCAATGTGGAAGCGGAGTGGGTGGCAGGATTGTTTTTAGTGTATTAAAAATGGATACAAAGGCCACCTACACTGACAGAGACTAGGAATAAGAAAAAGAAATTCAGGGCCGGGCGTGGGGGCTCACACTTGTGATCCCAGCACTTTGGGAGGCCGAGGTGGGCAGATCACCTGAGGTCAGGAGTTCGAGATAGCCTGACCAACATGGAGAAACCCCGTGTCTACTAAAAACACAAAATTAGTCAGGCGTGGTGGCGCATGCCTGTAATCCCAGCTACTTGGGAGGCTGAGGCAGGAGAATCACTTGAACCCAGGAGGCAGAGGTTGCGGTGAGCCGAGATCATGCCATTGCACTCCAGCCTGGGCAAGAAGAGCGAAATTCCATCTCAAAAAAAAAAAAAAAGAGAGAGCGATTCCAGCATCCAAGTAGTGACGCCACTGGCAGGACTAAGAAATACAGGGTCAGATGGGTAAGATAACAACTGATCTTTTTCTTCAGACCGAATGATGGCATGCTATACAGGAGCTCCGTGAATGCAGCACACCTACTTACTTGTCAATGTCTAGAGAAGTCTGGGCAGCTGTCCCACTGTCACTCTTGGTCTTGGCCTCTTTTTGTCTCCGAGTCAATACTTTTAATAAAAAAATAAAATAAAATAAAACATATATATAATTAGCTGCCAGCAGACTCTGAATATAAAAGACAAAGTGTATAGGAAGAAGCAAAGTTTAAAACCTTATCCCACTGGGAGAAATACATCATTTGCGAAGTCTCATTCTTTCTAGCATTGAGAATAGCAATTGTAACATTTGCACCAAAACAAATGTTTTGACAATATTCTGTCCTCCACAAGATACTCCGCTATATGCTAAGCCATGAGATCTAAAGATCTACTCCACACCAAGAAAGGTTTTTGTGTACTATCCCAGCTTGCAGCACTCAAGGGAGGGATTTACACTTTCCCAAGCAAAATTCTATCTGGTATGACACATACTCAAGTGAGGTACTCTATGAAATATAGTAATGACAGCCACATCTGAGTGCCTACATAAGCTCCAATCTTTACAAAACTCTGAAAAGTTCTGCAATGAGAAAACTGTGGCTCAGAACAGTTAATACAACCAGTCTTTCTTCACTACACTAGTACCAACCTCCCAATTCTAGTGGGTATAAATGGCTTTAGCCCAAATGACACACAAATATATTGTCTCTCACACCAAAAGACATCTGTTTATAAAATCAGTCTCTTAAAGGATCTTGGAGGTTATTTAATCAAGTGTTTTCCAGTTCATTCCTTGCATAACAAGAAAAACTACAACAATTTCACGTCAAACTCTACCTTCTTTCCTCCTAACACCTGAATCCCCACAACAGATAATTTAGCAGGGTTACGAGTAACTTAGGTTGTGAAGCATTTATCTAGTCCAGGGGTCAGCAAACTTTATCTGTGGAGACAGACAGTAAATATTTTAGGCTTGGTAGGCCATATGGTCTCTGTCACAACTACTCAACTCTGTACTGTTAGCAGGAAAGCAGTCACAGACTATACATGAACAAATGGGTATGTTTCAATAAAACTTTATCTACGATAACAGGTATCTGGCTAGATTTGGCCCATGGCTGGCCACTGTTTGCCTAACCTTCTAGATCAACCTCCTACTCATACAAAAATGCCTTCTATAAACATCCCTGACAAGTAATCATACAGTCTTGACTCTATTTTTTTTTTTCTCTTTTTTTTTTTTTTTTTTTTTTGAGACGGAATCTCACTCTTCTTGCTCAGGCTGGAGTGCAATGGTGTGATCTCAGCTCACTGCAACCTCCGCCTCCGGAGTTCAAGTGATTCTCCTGCCTCAGCCTCCTGAGTAGCTGGGATTACAGGCACCCACCACCATGCCCAGTTAATTTTTTGTATTTTTATTAGAGACGGGGTTTCACAATGTTAGCCAGGATGGTCTCGAACTCCTGACCTCAGGTGATCCACCTGCCTCGGCCTCCCAAAGTGCTGGGATTACAGACGTTAGCCACCGCGCCCGGCCAACTTGGCTGTATCTTTTAACTGAGGGAAATTCACTTCCTCCTAGGGAAATCCATTCTGTTGCAATCTGGCTCAATCTGCATTTACTGGGGACTATATGAATACATTTACCCGCCTTTCCACAAGTCAGCTCTTTGAACACTTAACAAAATCTTGGATTTACTCGGTTTTCTGCCCCTATTAAAATGGAACCATCATCAAAGGAAGAACTATACCTAGTTACTATGGCTATTCTATTAAGATTTGGATTGCCGAAACTCTGAATGCCTAGGTTAGCTCTAATCCTTACGATGACCCTCCAGATTGGTATTATTACTTTTCCCCGGTTTTTTTTTTTTTTTTTTTTTTTGAGACGGAGTCTCGCTCTGTCGCCCAGGCTGGAGTGCAGTGGCCAGATCTTAGCTCACTGCAAGCTCCGCCTCCCGGGTTCCCACCATTCTCCTGCCTCAGCCTCCCAAGTAGCTGGGACTACAGGCGCCCGCCACCGCGCCCGGCTAGTTTTTTGTATTTTTTAGTAGAGACGGGGTTTCATCGTGTTAGCCAGGATGGTCTCGATCTCCTGACCTCGTGATCCACCCGTCTCGGCCTCCCAAAGTGCTGGGATTACAGGCTTGAGCCACCGCGCCCGGCCTTTTCCCCGGTTTTAATGGTATGGAAATAAACTAAGAGGAATTGACTTCACCACACTATCACAACTACTAAATAGTAAAACCCAGGACAGAATCTAGATCTGATTCCTATACTTACGTTTTACCTTCCTAATTAACCTCTTTTAGATATATAATCCAATTTGTCAGTTTTTCTTAATATGTGTAGCACCCCAAACAGAATCCAATATTCAACAAACAATCCAACTAGTAAAGAGAACAGAAGAACCATGAGCTACCCCATGTGGACTCATATTCTACTGATTCAGTCAAGGCTGTGTTTGCTTTATTGACAATCCCGGTATACTACTGGCTTAAACTGAACTTAAAGGAAATTAAGATCCATCCCCTACCCTCCCAAATTATCTTCAAATAAAATGTTATCATCACTGGGTGCAGGGGCTCATGCCTGTAATCCCAACACTTTAGGAGGCTGAGGCGGGCGATCACTTGAGACTAGGAGCTCGAGAACAGCCTGGGCAACAGGGTGAAAGCCCCGTCTCTACAAAAAAATATAAAAGTTAGCTAGCATGGTTGTGCTTGCCTGTAGTCCCAGCTACTCAGGAGGCTGAAGTGGGAGGATCAACTGAGCCAGGAGGGTTGAGGCTGCAGTGAGCTGAGACAGCGCCACTGCACTCCAGCCTAGGTGAAGAGCTAGACTGTCTCAAAAAATCAATACAATACAATACAATACAATGTTACCAAGACAAGTCTCTTAATTCTGTACTTTGGTAACTAAGTTGCTGGGTATTTTTTTTCTCCCCTTAAACATACAATTTTGTATTTGTCCCTGTTCTTTTCAGCTGAACGTTTCTATTTATTGAGATCATCTGCAGTCTTGATTCTGTCATCTGATGTTATTAGCTCTCTTTCTCAGCTGCGTGTCATCTGCATATATGACAACCACACTTTTTACATCTTCATCCAAGTCACCAGGGAAAAATGGTTGTAAAGGATATGGCCAAGGACAAAACTATGACATGTTACCAGAGAAGTCTGTCTTCTCCCTGGTCCAACTTTTCTTTAAATAATTAAGCAAACATTTATTGACAATCTTCAATGTGCAAGTAATTTGGGGAGATACAGGAAATTATGAGGCACTGTCCTTGCTCTTAAGGAGAGTGCAGTTTACTAATGGAGACAGCATACACACTCAAATAACTACAACCCAAGGTGTAAAGAGATACGCATAATAAAACAAGATCACACACAAGCAACTAATAACAGTGTTTGCCTCTGGGGAGGATGACAGGAATACTTGAAGACTGGAAGAGGAAGGAGGTATACTTTTCACTGTATACTTTTTTGTAAATCAAATTAAAAATTAGAAGGGAGGAATCAGATTATATAGAGTCAGGCACAGATTAAATGATCTAAGGTTCCTTCCAATGCAGAGATTTTATAAGTAAAATTAAAGTACTGCAGAAGAAAAACATCCAGGACAGAACCAGCCTCAAATCCACCTCCTATTACATCAACCAGCCCATACTTCTCTATCTTACGCACAAGGACTTCATGAGAGATTTTATCAAGCACCTTGCTGAAATCCATTCTTAAAAGGCTGGCACCTCAAAGATTACAGAATCCTGTAGGAGTTCTATTTTTTCTTTTTCTTTTTCTACTTGTCCCCCATCTTGACTAGCATGTATTTTTCCAAAAGAAATACTTGGAAACCACTCCACAGATAGGGTTGGAAAAAGAATTAATTGATTCTACTACTGTCTATATACCACTATTGCATTTAGCACATTTCTGTTCCTATTCATTTATATGTCAGTTTTCCTTCTACACCATGTAACTTTCTGAATTCAGAGACTCTGGTTTTATTTTTTATTTTTATTTTTTTTATTTTATTTTTTTCCCTCTTCAGCATCCTCAGCAGAGTCTAGGACAGATTAAATGCTAATAAATACTTGCTGAATTAAATTGTATCAATAGATTCTAGGGGAAAAAAGAGTTCTTGTTTTATGAGGACCTACTCTGTGTCAGAGACTTTATAAACTTCTATCTTTACAACAACCCTACAAAGAATATATCATTATTTCTATTTTATAGTAAATATATATATATTTTTTTGAGACATATCTTGCTCTGTGGCCTAGGCTGGAGTGCAGTGGCATGATATTGGCTCACTGCAACCGCTGCCTCCCGGGTTCAAGCGATTCTCCTGCCTCAACCTCCTGAGTAGCTGGGATTACAGGCGCCTGCCACCACGCCTTGCTAATTTTTATATTTTTAGTAGAGATGGGGTTTCACCATGTTGGCCAGGCTGGTCTTGAACTCTTGACCTTGTGATCCACCCACCTCGGCCTCCCAAAGTGCTGGGATTACAGGCGTGAGCCACTGTGCCTGGCTGTAAATGAAATATTAAGTAACCTGATCAAGGTCACAAAACAAAAGCAAAACAAAACAAAAACAAAAAGCAAAAAACAAAAAACAAAAAGCACAAGGAATGCAATACAAATCTGACTACAGAAGCATATGTTCTTCTACAAGAGCATGCTGCCTCTCCTGGAAAATAAGAAGCTAAAGAATGGGAAGAGAAAAGGTGGTAAGTGGTAAATGAGGGGGCAGGTAGAAGAGAATTTGAAGGGAGAGACTTGATATTGATAGATGGTTAGGACTATACGGTAATTCTATTAAATGTTATGATCACAACGGACTGGACTGGGGCTTGCTGCTGTTTTTCCTTCGAAACCTACTGCCCCTACAAAAGAGCACAGAAGTGCATGTAGGTTGCTCTGAAGGAGCACTTGTGGTTTATGAGGGTTGAGAGAGCTATTTAAACTAGCTACAGGCAGAGAATTCATTATGAAACACATACCCAAAAACCAAACTGCTGATGACAGCAGCCACAGATTTCAAAAGAGAACAACTCAGGGGTCTGAGTACAACTATCAAGGAAAGGTAGAAGAGAACAGGTATCACTGAAAGCTGAGAGAGATGACAATAAACATAAGACCATTACCTCAGCAGATTATATTCCACTGCATGGGAAATGCTTTCAGGAGTTGTACTTAGAACTGTGGCTTGGCACTGTTAAGATACAAATAATCAGTATTGCCTTGTGATGAAGGGCACTCACTGGCTTTAGAGTTGGACAGTAGGTGTCCAAGTTGGGCCTCTACTAGCTGTGTGGTCTTAGGCAAGTTCTGTAACCTGAGTAACAATTTCCTTACCTGTTGAATGAGATAACTGCACTTTACCTGAAGAGTTTTGCTAACAATCATATCAGATACTGTAAGAGTATACAGCCCACAGAAAGCACTCAATAAACATTAGTTTTATTCACTTACTATTTGTTTATATAATTTTCATTATTCTTCTCCCAGATTTATTTCTTAGCCTTATCCAAAGACTTAAATCCATCCGTGCAACCAGTGACCACTAGCTAGCCTACAATTTGGGTTAGAACTTAGTCTTAAGTGATTTCCATACTAAATTTTACAAACAAAATGGACAAATAAATAGCCTAGGCATTGCAGAACAATTATCAATACCATATAAACATCAACACATTTGTTTCCAAAATTCAAAGAAGATAAGCAATTAAAAATAAAAAACATATGGCCTAGTACTATAAATTGTAAAGACAATGGTTCCCTGAGGAGAGTGGAAATTATATATACAAAGAAGGGAGTTTTGACAGAATGACAAGTGGTTAAAGTCTTCTCAGTTTGTCTCCCTCAACCTCAAAACCACCTCAGCAGAAAATAATGGGAAGCCACAGAGTTGTGTCTGTTCCTGCTAAGATCACCCCTCTTTCAGCCTAGCACTTCTTCAGTGGATATAAGGAAAAGAAGGGAAGACAAGCTCCATCTGCACACAGTGAGGCAGCCATGCTGCCTGCCTCCCTACAACCAATGACCTCAGGAACTAGTCTCAATTAAAGGTTATTATTAGCACAAATTATTGGCTGGGCAAGGTGGCTCATATCTGTAATCCCAGCACTTTGGGAGGTCAAGGCAGGCGGATCACTTGAGGTCAGGAGTTCCAGACCAGCCTGGCTAACACAATAAAACCCTGCCTCTACTGAAAATAGACAATTTAGCCGGGCTTGGTGGTGAGTGCCTGTAATCCTAGCTTCTCGGGAGGTTGAGGCAGAAGAACTGCTTGAACCTGGGAGATGGAGGTTGCAGTGAGCTGAGATTGCACCAATGCACTCCATCCAGCCTGGGCGACAGAATGAGACTCTGTCTCAAAAAAAAAAAAAAATTATCTGCGAGTCTCTGAGACATGTGGCTACTTAAATTTAAATCTTAATTAGAATGAAATACAATTTTAAATTGGGCCAGGTGCGGTGGCTCACACCTATAATCCCAGCACTTTGGGAGGCCAAGGTGGGTGGATCACCTGAGGTCAGGAGTTTGAGACCAGCCCGACCAATATGGTGAAACCCTGTCTCTAGTAAAAATACAAAATTAGCTGGGTATGGTGGCGCATGCCTATAATCTCAGCTACTTGGGAGGCTGAGGCAGGAGAATCGCTTGAACCTGGAAGGCAGAGGTAGTAGTAAAGCCGAGATCACGTCATTGCACTCCAGTCTGGACAACAAGAGCAAAACTCTGTCTCAAAAAATAATAAAAAAATTGAATTCCTCAATCCCATGAGCCACATTTCAAACGCTCAATAGCCACATGTGGCTACCATATTTGACAGCACAGATATAGAACATTTCTATCATTGCCCAAGTTCCGATTGGATAGTGCTGTTTTTTCAAGAGATAACCAGGACCAATCCTATTATGCCTTAACTGTGTTTACCTTGAGCACCAAAAGAAATCAAGTCTCCTCTGGCATACCTCTTCAACTGGATTCTCATCCCCATTTGCCACTATTCTTGGTGATTTCAATATCTACATATTAGACTGAACCATATGATGTTGCAGTTTTTGTAAGTTCAACCCAAGATACGATCCATCCAGTAGTCCAGCCTCTCAGTTCCCTGACCTCTTGTTTATTAATTCCTATGGCTCCTACCATCTCAGCCTTTCTCCAGTGGGGTTCCAAGAGAGGAGTAAGCCTAACGCCCTAAGGTATCCACCAAATGTTATAAATCAATTTCTGTCCCCTGCATCTAAAATGGTACCAGTTATGTATCATAACTGGGAGAAGTGAGCAAACAATCAATTCATTTTCTGACTTCTATAGTTCCAATGAAGAATTCTAGCTGAGCCTATCATTAATGATGAGCTCAATTTCAGGTGTCCATTCTCTGATCACCATCACCTATCTTTCCCAACTCACCCTCTCTAATGTTCTTACACCAATCACCCTTCAGCTCCACTAGGACATCTAATCCTATACTATCATCTTTTCACTGTTACTCCGTCGTATCCTCGCATTCCTTCTTACCTTAGTTTACCTAGTTATCATATTAACAATCCCCTTGAATATTCCCTCAACTTCTTTCTACTGTACTTCCTTGCAAAATCCAACTTTGGTTAAATACAGCCCTCCTACTTATTATGTGTCCCTATCTGCTGAATGTGACAGGAACAAAAACACATACAACAGTGCTGACTGGGCTCACTTTTTATTTAAGATCAAAATCTTAAGTGGTCCCTCACTACTGCCTAGCAATCCTGATATATTTTCCTAGTCGGTTCATTCTTCCATCCTCCCAGGTACATTTCACATCTTCTCTGCTATTCTCAAACCTCTAATATCCATTCTGATTCCTGTATCACCATTCTTTTTTATTTAAATATAACTTTATTGAGATAAATTCATGTACCATATAATCCACCCATTTAAAATCTATGATTCAATGGCAAGTACTTGGGAGGCTGAGGTGGGAGGACTGCCTGAGCTGGGGAGGCAGAGGTTGCAGCAAGCCAAGATTGCACTACTGCAGCCTGGGCGACAGAAAGAGAGTTTTTTATATACTCTGGATACTAAACCCTTAACATACATATGATTTGCAAATATTTTCTCCTATTCTGTAGGTTGTCTTTTCACTTTCTTGATAGTGTCCTTTGATGCACAGAAGTTTTAAATTTTGATAAAGTCCAATTTATCTTTTTTCTTTTGTTGTTTGTGCTTGTGGTATTATATCTTGGAATCCATTGCTAAACCTATGATTGTGAGGTTTTATCCCTAAGACAGTTCCCCTGACTCGCTGAGACAAGGTCTCAACTATGTTGCCCAGGTGGGACTCAAAGGATCCTCCCGCCTCAGCCTCCCGAGTAGATGGGACTTACCAGCGTGTACCACTGTAGCTGCCTATATAAGCTTTATGACTTACATTTAGGTCTTTGATCTATTTTCATATGTAGTATAAACAAGTGGTCCGACTCCATGGTTTTGCATGTGGATATTCAGTTGTCCCAGCACTACATATTAAGAAGACTGGATTGTTTTCCCCCACTGAATTGTCTTGACATCCTTGTCAAAAATCAATTGCCCACAAATGTATGGTTTTACTTCTGGACCCTCAATTCTATTCCACTGAATCGTCATGCCTACCTTTATGCCAGAACCACGCTGTCTGAATTAGTAAGTTGTAAAATTGGAAAGCATGAACCCTTAACTTCGTTCTTGTTCAAGACTGTTCTACTCTGTGTCCCTTGTATTTTGGTATGAATTTTGGGACCAACTTATCAATTTATACAAAAAAGTTAGCTGGGATTTTTGCGGGGTTTTTTTGTTTGTTTTTTTGAGATGGAGTTTCGCTCTTGTTGCCCAGGCTGGAGTGCAATGGCATGATCCTGGCTCACCGCAACCTCTGCCTCCTGGGTTCAAGCGATTCTCCTGTCTCAGCCTCCTGAGTAGCTGGGATTCTCCTGTCTCAGCCTCCTGAGTAGCTGGGATAACAGGCATGCGCCACCATGCCTGGCTAATTTTTTTTTGTATTTTTAGCAGAGAGAGGGTTTCTCCACATTGGTCAGGCTGTTCTCAAACTCCTGACCTCAGGTGATCTGCCCACCTCAGCCTCCTAAAGTGCCCAGCCTAGCTGGACTTTTGAGAAGGATTTGAAATCTGTAGATCAACTTGGTGAATACTGCCATCTTAACAACATTAAGTATTCTAAACCATGAACATGAAATACCATTCCATTTATTTAGGTCTTGTTTAATTTCTTTCAACAATGTTTTATAATTCTCAGAGAAGTTTTTTATTTATTTTGTCAAACATATTCCTATTTTATTATTTTTGATACTATATTAAATATAACTCTTTTCTTAAATCCATTTTCAGATTGTTCACTGCTAGTGTACAAAAATACAGTTCATTTTCTATATTGACCTTGTATCCTGCAAACTTGCTGAACTCGTTTATTAGTTCTAAAGGCTTGTTTTATTTCAGTGGATTCTCTAGGATTTTCTATATAAAAGATGTCATCTGATAGAGGAGTTAACGTCTTCCTTTCCAACCTGAATGGCTTTTATTTCATTTCTTTCCTAACTGTCCTGGCTAGAACCTCCTTTACCATGTTGAATGGAAGTGGCAAGAATGAACACCCTTGTCTTGTTTCTGATTTTGGGGAAAGCTGTCAGTCTTTCACCATTAAGTATGATATTAGCTGTGAGTTTTTCATAGATGCCCTCTATCAGGCTGAGGAAGTTCCTGTCTATTCCTAGTTTGCTGAGTATTGTATTGTCATGAAGGAGTACTGAATTCTATCAAATGCTTTTTCTGTGTCCATTTAGATATTGTGTGGTTTTTGTCCTTTGTTCTATGATATAGTATATTAACTGATTTTCTAATGTTAAACCAACCTTTCAGACTTTTTGATGAGAAAAGTAGTAGTACCTGAGAGAAATTCTACACTCTTCCACCACCAAAAGTATTAGTCTATCTGCATCTGTACCCATATCCTCTGTCTTCCCTCCTACTGCACAGAATGAATTGCTCACATGGCTATCTAAGGCTAACTTTTCCATTTGACCCTGAATCTGAATGCTTTTGCTTAATTAAGGATTCCCCTCCTGCCATCATCTCTCCTGAAACATCAGTTTTTCCCTCTTTTTTTAGATCATTCCATCAGCATACAAATATGCAGTAATATTTCCCATAAGGTTATTTCTAGACTTGTATAGCCTACTGTCTGCTCAACATCTTCATTTGGTTATTCACTGGGCATCTTAAAATTATGTACAAAACCAAATTCTTAATTTCTTCCTCCAAATCTGCTCCTACCCCAGTGTTCCCGCTCTCAAACAACGAAGTCATCATTAACCCAGTTGCTTGGGGAAAAACCTTGATTTCACCTTAGTCTTTCTGGTTCTCTCACACTCCAACAAATCCTGTAGGCTCAACCTTCAAAATGTTTCCAAATCTGACAACTTCTTTACCTCACAGCTACCTCTATGGTCAAAGCAAACATCAGATCTTCCCTGGAATAATGCAACAGCCATTCTCCTCCACCCCTGCTTAGTCTCCTCAATTCCATTTTTGTCCCTATCCCTCTATAGATTATTTTCCACATTGTAGCCAGAGTTAGATTACATTATTCCCTCATTCTGAACCCCTCTATGGCTTTTCATCATATTTAGAATAAAGTACAAAAACCTCACCTCACATGATCTGACCACTGTTTATTTCTTCTCTCCTTTCCTCGTCGCTCAATCTAATTCAGTCATTGTGTCTTTCCTGCAGCTCTAAGAAACATGCCAAACACACGCTTGCTTTAGGGCCTTTATATTTATTCCCTGACCTAGAATGACTGTATTCAAATATCACCTCAAGAAGTCTCCCTTGATCTTCCCCTTTAATCAAGCCCCCTTTTTTCCTCTGTTCTAGTCATTCTCCATCCCCTCTTCTTGCCTCGTTTTTCTTAAATTGTATTTATTATCTGTTTCTCTCACAAAAAGGTAAGCTTTATAGAACGCTGACTTCTGTGTTTAGTACTGTACCCTCAGCTTGCAGAACAATATCTGGGTTATAGTTGCTGCTAAATAAATACTAATTGGGTTGTCAGTAAAGAAGTACAAATAACATAGTTAAACACAACACAGTGAACTTCTGAATTACTCAGAGGGGCTTTCTAAGTTGAGTACCCTACAATTGGCTTAGCCAGAAACCTGAGTTAAGATTGCCTTCTCTCATCTTGACCAGTCACAAGGTCTGCTTCTCTCGCCAAAAGATTCTCAAGTCTGTCCACTTCTCCTAACACTGCTTTATCATCTGTCTCTCTGCTTTTAGTCTCCTCCAAATTATGGTTAATATTTCAGTACACTGTATTGTCTTTCAGTCGTTATTTTGAATCCTTATGTATGTAATACTTCGTCTTGTTTTTGAACACTGGGTTAAGTTGTTCATTGTTATAAATAATGATTTAATAAACCATCTTTGTCTATACAATTTCATCTAAATTCTGATGATGTTTTTAGAGTAGATTTTCAAACTTTAATTCATGGGTCAGAAGATATGAGTTACTTTTAAGTTCTACATATATATTATCAAATTGCTTAAACAAAAATTTCAGCTGTTAAAGATTAAGCTATAAATATTATAGACAAGTACTAGTAGGAAGTAGATCAGTAAAAGTGTACCTCTTAAGAGAACAAGCTTATCTCTAAGCTTGAAAGAAAATTGCTACAATTTGAGTAGGGAGGGAGGGGGCCTCTGTGGCTTTTTTGCAGCAAAGGCAGTTTGGCATTGCAGTACTGTCTCTAGAGTCTAATTGCCTTTGAATCCTATCCCAGACCAGGTAATTACAGGCTTGAAGCCTCTAAGCCTTTGTTTGCTCATCTGTAAATGGACCCAGCAATGCTTATCTTTTTAGGGTTATAAAGATTTCTATTTAGGAACTACCAACATAATCATGTAAGATGTTTGAGTTAGGAAGCTATGTCTATTAGAATAAGATTATCAAGTCTAGTACCTGAGAGAACAACAAGAGATTGTCAGAATGGATAAAAGGATGACCCAATGGTATATTGTCTATAGGAGACACATTTTAAAAATAAAAACACAGATCAGTTAAAGGTAAACGAATGGAAAAAGACGCATCAGGTAAACAGTAGGAGTAAGACTGAAATGACTAGAACCATATCTAGTTGTTCTATCAGATAAAATACACTTCAAGAAATAATTAGCTGGGCATCATGGCACGTGCCTGTAATCCCAGCTACTTGGAAGGTTGAGGCACAAGAATCCCTTGAACTTGGGAGGCAGAGGTTGCAGTAGGCTGAGACAGTGCCACTGCACTCCAGCGTGGGCAACACAGTGAAACTCTGTATCAAAAGCAAAAAAAAAGAAGAAGAAGAAAAGAAGGCCGGGCACAGTGGCTCATACCTGTAATCCCAGTACTTTAGGAGGCCAAGGCAGGCGGATCACTTCAGGTCAGCAGTTTGAGACTAGCCTGGCCAACTTGGTAAAACTCTGTCTCTGCTAAAAATACGAAAATTAGCTGGCCATGGTGGCGGGTGCCTGTAATCCCAGCTACTCAGGAGGCTAAGGCAAGATAATAGCTTGAACCCAGGAGACAGAGGTTGCAGTGAGCCAAGACTGCGCTACTGCACTCCAGCCTGGGCAACAGGGCGAGACTCCATCTCAAAAAAAAAAAAAAAATATGTATACACACACACACACACATATACACACACACACACATATACACACACACATATATATACACACACACATATATACACACACTATCAGAGATAAAACTGGAAATTACATAGTATATTTACAAGTTGGCTGAATAATTTATATGAAACTGTGAAAGACTAGAATATCTACCACAATCTGGCCGGGCACAGTGGCTCATGCCTGTAATCCCAGCACTTTGGGAGACTGAGGCGGGCAGATCACCTGAGCTCAGGAATTCGAGACCAGCCTGGCCAACATGGTGAAACCCCATCTCTACTAAAAATACAAAAATTAGCCGGGCATGGTGGCAGGCGCCTGTAATCCCAGCTACTCAAGAGGCTGAGGCAGGAGAATTACTTGAACCCGGGAGGCAGAGGTTGCAGTGAGCCAAGATCACACCACTGCACTCCAGCCTGGGGGACAAGAATGAGACTTCATCTCAAAAAAAAAAAAAAAAAAAGTATCTGCCACAATCTTGAAAAACAACAAATGGGAAATCATGCTACCTGACTTTAAGACTCACTATGAAGCTACTATAATCAAGACACTTGTACTGGCATAAAGACAAACAGATCAATTAAATAAAAACAAGAACCCAGACATAAACTCTCACTTATACAGTAAGTTGGTTTTCAAAGGCACCAAAGCAACCCATTGAGAGAAATAAGTCTTTTAAATGAACTGAGCTAGAATAACTAGATATCTACATAGAATAAATAAACCTCATCCCCTAACTCACACCATACACAAAAATCAATTCAAGATGTACCATATACCTAAATAGAAAATAATAACCATAAAGGAAAAAATGGAAAATTAGACCATCTTAAATCTTCTTCACAGCAAGACACCATTAAGAAAATGAACAGGCAGCTGGGTGCAGTGGCTCACACCTGTAATCCCAGCACTTTGGGAGGCCAAGGCGGGTGGATCACGAGGTCAGGAGATCGAGACCATCCTGGCCAACATGGTGAAACCCCGTCTCTACTAAAAACACAAAAATTAGCCGGGCATGGTAGCACACACCTGGAGTCCCAGCTACTCAGGAGGCTGAGGCAGGAGAATCGCTTGAACCTGAGAGGTGGAGGCTGCAATGAGCCGAGATCGCGCCACTGCACTCCAGCCTGGGTGACAGAGCGAGATTCTGTCTCAAAAAAAAAAAAGAAAGAAAGAAAGAAAGAAAAAGAAAATGAATAGGCAAGCACACACTAGAAGAAAATATTTGTAGAACACATATTTGCGCCGGGCGCGGTGGCTCACGCCTGTAATCCCAGCACTTTGGGAGGCCGAGGCGGGCGGATCACAAGGTCAGCAGATCGAGACCATCCTGGCTAACACGGTGAAACCCCGTCTCTACTAAAAATACAAAAAAATTAGCCGGACGCGATGGCGGGCGCCTGTAGTCCCAGCTACTCAGGAGGCTGAGGCAGGAGAATGGCGGGATCCCGGGAGGCGGAGCTTGCAGTGAGCCGAGATCGCGCCACTGCACTCCAGCCGGGGGGACAGAGCGAGACTCCGTCTCAAAAAATAAATAAATAAAATAAAAAAAAGAACACATATTTGACAAACAACTGGTATTCAGGACATACAAAGAACTCCTAGCTCAATAATAAAAAGTCACATAATCCAATTTTAAAATGGACAAAACATTTGAACACTTTACAGAAGATACAAAATTAGACAACAATCATGTGAAAAAAAAAGTGCTCAACATCATTAGCCATCAGGGAATGCAATTAGAATCATTACATGACTACCAGAATGGCTAAAATTAAGGGGGTAAAACAGTATCAAATGGTGGCAAAGATGTAAAACAAGTAAAATAACTAGAATGCTCATAAACTGCTAGTGGGAATTAAAATAGTACAACTACTTTGGAAAAAGGTTTGGCAGTTTCTTTATAACCTAGCAATTCCATTCCTAGCTATTTATTCAAAAGATGTGAAATCTTATGCTCACTATACAACCTGTACAAGAATGTTCACAGCAGCTTTCTTTTTAATAGTGAAAAATACACCAAGAGAAGAACTGTATGAAGAAACTGGTATATTCACACGCTAGAATACTACTCAGTAATAAAAAGGAATATAACATGGATCAATCTCAAAAACGTTATGCTGAGTGAAAGATTACACAAAAGTATACTGGTATGATTCTACTAATATCAAATTCTAGAATATCATATAAGCAGAATTTTACAGAAATAAACAGTGGTTGCCTTTAGGGGGAGGGGAGAAGAAGAGATATGAGGGATTCTTCCAGGGTGATATTAATACTCCGTGTCTTGATAGGTATATGCATATGCCCAAACTCTGCAAATTTACACTTAATGTTTGTGCATTTCACACAAATATTGGAACTTAGTTCATGACCTGCATGCTTAAGTATTTCAGGGAAAATGAACCAATATTTGCAACTTACTTTGCAAAGCATCGAAAACATAACGTGGATTAAAGGATGGCTAGAGAGATAAACAGATTTGTAATAAAACATAGTAAGATATTAATGGAATCTAAGTAGCAAGATTCTTTGTTGTGAGTAAGAACTTTGTTGTGTATTCAAAATTTTCATAATAAAATAACAGAGGGAAAAAGACTGGGGAAACCCTCTAAAGATGAATAAAGATATATGACTAGATGCAATGTATGATGCTTAATTGGATCCTTTACCCCAAAAAAGAGATACAAAGGATACTACTGGAACAACTGAGGAAATGTGAATGTGGATTGTATACTAGATAATAGTATTGGCATTAACATTAAATTTCTTGAGTATAATAATGGTGTTGTAACACATTATTTTGTAGGAGAATGATCTTGTTCTTAAGAGATACACACTGATCGAGCTCAGTGGTTTAATTCCAGCACTTGGGGAGGCCAAGATAGGAGGATCTTTTTTTTTTTTTTTTTTTTTTTTGAGACGGAGTCTCACTGTGTCTCCCAGGCTGGAGTGCAGTGGCGCGATCTCGGCTCACTGCAAGCTCCGCCCCCCGGGTTCACGCCATTCTCCCGCCTCAGCCTCCCAAGTAGCTGGGACTACAGGCGCCCGCTACCGCGCCCGGCTAGTTTTTTGTATTTTTAGTAGAGACGGGGTTTCACCATGTTAGCCAGGATAGTCTCGATCTCCTGACCTTGTGATCCACCCGCCTCGGCCTCCCAAAGTGCTGGGATTACAGGCTTGAGCCACCGCGCCCGGCCGATAGGAGGATCTTTTGAGGTCAAGAGTTTGAGATCAGCTTGGGCAACACAGCAAAACCCCTATCACTACAAAATTAAAATTAAATTTAGCTGGGTGTGGTGGTGAGTGCTTGTAGTCCTAGCTACTAGGGAGGCTGAGGTGGGAGGACTGCTGGAGCCCAGGAGTTCAAGGTTACAGTGAGCTATCATCATGCCAGTGCACCTCAGCCTGGGTGACAAAGCAAGACCCTGTCTCAAAAAACAAAAACAACAAGAGATGCATACTAATTAAAGTATTTAGAGGTAAAGTGTCATGATTTATGCAACTAACTCTCAAATGGTCAGGGAAAAGTCCATATATGTAAAAATATACATATGAGAAAGAAAAAGAAGAGAAATAGGAAGGATACAGAAAGTACACTATTTTTGTATCTCATACTTCTGAAATCTGAAAATTTTCAAAATAGAGAGGAAAAAAGAATAGGCCCTGAAATAAACAGGTCTAAGTCTCAATTCCCACACTACCAATTACTAGCTTAACGATTTTGAGCAAGTTACTTCTCCCTAAGGATGACAAAGCCTAACTTGTAAGGTTACTGCAAAGATCAGGTAAAATAAGAGTTAAGTGCGTAAGTGCATAGTGCCTTGCACAAAATAGTAGTAACAGCAGTCACTGTTACTATAAAGACCAGTAGCGGTCAGGTATGGTGGCTCATGTCTATAATCCCAACACTCTGGGAGGCCAAAGCAGGAAAATCACTCGAGCCCAGGAGTTCAAGAACAGCCTGGGCAACGTAAGACACCATTTCTTTAAAAAAGAAAAAAACAAAAACAAAAACAAAAAAAGACCAGTAGTGTGTCACAGACTCATGAATTTATTTATTTATTTATTTATTTTTTCCCGAAGGGTTTACTATTTGTTTAATAAAAAAATCACACAGCAACTTTTTTTTTTTTTTTTTTTTTTTTGAGACGGAGTCTCGCTCTGTCGCCCAGAGCTGGAGTGCAGTGGCCGGATCTCAGCTCAACACAGCAACTTTTATCCAAACAGCAACTACTACAAAAGGAATGACAAGAAAAAAAATATGACTTCACAGAAATACACTAAAAAATTTGACAATGTTATGCAGGAACCGCCAAAGTTTTAGTGTTTAATAATGAATAGCACAACTGATCAAGGCCCAAGATGTGAAGACACTATGTTCAAGAAACTGGGGGGTAAATCACTCTACAAACTAACTATATAGTACGTGATAAGAATGCATACTTTATAATATAAAACCTGTCTACACATAGTAGTTAGCTGTAAAAAGCCATTCGATCTTCCCTTGGCTTGGAAACATGGTGTTCCAGATTCCAGCATAAATTATTAGCAACCTTCAACTCTTTTGTGTGGCAAGTATCTTGTTTTCACCTTCCAATTCTTCCACCCCAGCCTGTGTCATGAGGTCTGCGACGTTCTTCTCCAGATCATCAATGCGACTACTCATATCGTCAATTCTCCCAATGATCTGGTCAGACATGGTCTGAAATTTATCTTGCATCTGCTGCAGGAGTGTCTGCACCACCGAGGTGAGGTTCTGCACGGTCTTGGGGTCAGTCTCGGCCATCTCCCTGATACCCAGCTTGGTGGTTATGTCTCTTATTTTTATTTTTTTTGGAGATGGAGTCTCACTCTGTTGCCCAGGCTGGCATGCAGTGATGTAATCTCAGCTCACTGCAACCTCCACCTCCTGGGTTGAAGTGATTCTCCTGCCTCAGCCTCCAAAGTAGCTGAGATACAGGTGTGCGCCACCATGCCTGGCTAATTTTTGTATTTTTAGAAGAGATGGTGTTTCACCACGTTGGCCAGGCTGGCCTCGAACTCCTGACCTGAAGTGATTCACCCACCTCGACCTCCCAAAGTGCTGGGATTACAGGGGTGAGCCACCATGCCCAGCCAAATTTCAATTTAAAAAAAAAAAAAAAAAGAGAGAGAATCCTATTTTCAAATAAAATTTCACATGAAACCCAGTATGTAAAATACATAAATGTAGAGCTCTGGATGAGGTGGGTGGTAAAGGTGGAGTGTTACCAGTATTCATTCTGCCCTTCCCACACCTTTACAGAACCCTAGTTAACTAGAGGACATTTTGAAAAACCAGTTCTCAACCGGGTGTGGCCTCTTTAAAAAAAACAAAAACAAAAACAAAAAAAAAACGAAAAACCAGTTCTCTAGGACAGGGATGGCCAGCCAACATTTTTCTTTGAGACGGAGTTTCGCTCTTGTTGCCCAGGCTGGAGTGCAATGGTGTCCTCAGCTCACAGCAACCTCTGCCTCCTGGGTTCACGCGATTCTCCTGCCTCAGCCTCCCAAGTAGCTGGGATTACAGGCAGGGTGCCACCATGCCCGGCTGATTTTTAGTAGAGATGAGGTTTCACCATGTTGGCCAGGCTGGTCTCGAACTCTGGACCTCAAGTGATCTGCCCACCTCGGCGTCCCAAAGTGCTAGGATTACAGGCTGGAGCTAATGCGCTCCGCCCAGCTTTTTGCATAAATAAACTTTTATTGCAACACAGCCGCCTGATTCATTTACAAATTGTCTATGGCTGCTTTAGTGCTTTAACAGCAGAGTTGAGTAGCAGTGACAAACACTTGAGTAGTTGCAACAGAGACCATATGGCCTGCAAAGCCTAAAATATTTACTATCTATTCCTTTCAGAGAAAGTTAGCTAGACTTTGCTTTTAAGAGTACATTTTCTGAGGGCCTACCTGCACAGTACCATATTAGATACTGTGGAGGGAATTTAAAGGACTATGACACAGTAACTGTTAACAATATTAAGCTTATATGTAATTAATGAATGATTCAGACTTTAAAAAGAACTTTTTGGGGTTTGACTCTTCTGTAAATTAAAAGAGCCCGAGATATTAGCAACAAAAGCTTTCTGCAATGTGTAAAATTTGTTTGGATCCTGTTTTCAACAAACTGTGAAAAAAGAAACAACAAAAAAACAATTATGGGACTCAAGGAGAGTTGAACAAACCAGATATTTGGTGGTATTAAAAATTATCGGCTGAGTGCAGTGGCTCAAGTCTGTAATCCCAGCACTTTGGGAGGCTGAGGCGGGCAGATCACAAGGTCAGAAGATTGAGACCATCCTGGCTAACATGGTGAAATCCTGTCTCTACTGAAAATACAAAAAATTAGCCAGGCATGGTGGGTGGGTGCCTGTAGTCCCAGCTACTTGGGAGGCTGAGGCAGGAGAATGGTGTGAACCCAGGAGGCGGAGCTTGCAATGAGCAGAGATCGCACCACTGCATTCCAGCCTGGGAGACAGAGCGAGATTCCACCTCAAAAACAAAACAAACAAAAAAAAATTGTTAATTGGCTGGGCGCAGTGGCTCACGCCTATAATCCCAGCATTTTGGGAGGCCTAGGCGGGTGGATTACAAGGTCAGGAGTTCCAGATCAGCCTGGCCAATACAGTGAAACCCCTTCTCTACTGGAAATACAAAAAAAATTAGCTGAGAGTGGTGGCGCGCGCCTGTAGTCCCAGCTACTTGGGAGACTGAGGCAGGAGAATCGCTTGAACCCGGGAGGTGGAGGTTGCAGTGAGCCAAGATCGAGCCACTGCACTCCAGCCTGGGCGACAGAGAGAGACTCCATATCAAAAAATATATATATACACACACACACACACATATATATAGTACTCACTTTCAGCCCAGGCGCGGTGAGCCACACTCAATTCTAGCACTTCGGGAGGCTGAGGTGAGCATGATGTCAGAGATCGAGACTATCCTTACAACATGGTGAAACCCTGTTCTACTTGCAAAAATGGGGGCTCAGCCAGGCATGGTGGCAGGAGCAGTTCCAGCTACTGGGAGGCTGAGGCAGGACAATGGTGAGGAACCCGAGGCGGAGCTTGCAGTGAGCCGAGATCGTGCCACCGCACTCCAGCCTGGGCGACAGAGCGAGACTCTGTCTCAAAAAAAAAAAAAAAGAGATATCTGGGATATAATCTGAAATAATCCAGGATACAACACATCTGAAACAACAGTGGCCACAAGTTGGTGAATGACTAGGTAGAACATGGGGGTTCAGGGTACTACTATCCTCTCCATTTTTTTTTTTTTTTTTTTTTTTTTTTTTTTTGAGACGGAGTTCACTCTGTCAGCCCAGGCTGGAGTGCAGTGGCCGGATCTCAGCTCACTGCAAGTCCTCGGCCCCCGGTTCACGCTTATTCTTCGCCTTCAGCTCCCAGTAGCTGGGACTACAGGCGCTCACCACCTCGGCCTCGCTAGTTTTTTTGTGGCTTCTTAATAGAGACGGGTTTCACCCGTGCTAGCTAGATGGTCTCGATCTCCTGACCTCGTGATCCGCCCGTCTCGGCCTCCCAAAGTGCTGGGATTACAGGCTTGAGCCACCGCGCCCGGCCCTCTCCATTTTTAAGTTTGAAATTTTTGGTAATTAAAAGTAAAACACACACACACACTCAAAGTCCTTTTGCAAGACAAATACCAAAGATAAACTAGCCATTGTCTTTTGAAGAAACTGGTATGAAAATCACGTAACAAAGATAAGGATCTAGGAAAAAACCCCAAAAGCCCTCCTTCTAAAGAATCATCAATGGCAGTCAAATCACACTGGATACTGTCATCAGAGCCTAAATAAAGATAATAGTAAATAAATTTCATATGGAGAAAAGACTCTGAATTTATCTGAACTTCACTAGCAAATGTTTACCAAGGTTCTTCTGAAAATGTAATGGATGACAGTGGTGCATAACAGAAACATACAATTCTTTAAAAGGTTTTATAATGTAATATGTACAAAAGAATATATATGTGAACCTATTACCCAACTTAAGAACTAGAATATTGCCCAAACTGATTAGCCAACTGTATGCTTGTTTCTGATTTCATTTCTCTGCCTCCACCCCATCCCCAACCCCAGAGGTGGCCTTTAGTCTCAAAATTATATTACTTTACTTTCTTTTTATACAAACACACAGTTTTACCACAAATTCTTAAACAATATACTGACCACCATATTGGATTTAGTATTCTGAAACTTACTTTTTCAAAAAAAAATCTGAACATTCATGGAAGATTCTATAGAGCACAGAGTACTAGCTTTTGAGTTTAACTTGGTGTATCCCAGCTCCTGCCACTTTCTAAGTATGTGATCTTGGGGAAATTATTTCCCCGTCAAGTTCAGTGTCTTCTTTTATAAGTGAAATAATTCCTGTTTCAAAAGACTGTTATGAGGATTAAAACAATATACAAAAAGCACTGTTACTGGTATATAGCAGGTGTTCATAAATGTTCATAATGTTGCTTAATGTTAAGCATGGCTTATAAAGATTCGGCAAATTAAATCCTTTTACTTAACAGAAAATAGTATCTTGTTATCAAGTATTTCCTTTATATAAGGCCGTTAGAAAACTCCTTAGTAAGAGATCAGTCTGTGCATGGTCAATCTCCACAGCTACCACCAGAAAGAAGTAAGGTTCATCTGATCTTTTTTTGACTTTGCACTCAAGGGTTTACAGAGGTGACTGTGTCACATGGACTCTGTTCACCAGCAAAGAGTCTAATCCATCAAACTATTTATTCTAGGTAATTGAAAAGCTGACAAGGTCAGTTCTGATGAGATGAGAATTCATGTTTGCACTCAGAGGTAAAAGACTATACAGCATTCTGCTTTCCTGAAACTGACTGACGTTTCCATGGTCTTCTCGAACACTCCCTTGTGTGTCCCAGCTCTACACATGGAAGGCAGAAAGAACACAGTAATGAAGAATGCTAGCTCTGGGCCCTGGCTCTGCTGCTTACTGCCTGACAATGCAAGTACTAAAGCTCTCTTAGTTTCATCATCAGTAAAATGGAGATAATAAAAACTTATATTAATACATACTCATAGTCCTGACTGTGGCTGTAAGATCGTTCTAATGGAGATCACTGATCTAATATTAATTCCTTGAACTTTTATCTTTCTCAAAATGCTCTAGATGCCTGACTTTAAAAGTGTGACTAGATCATGAAGTGAAGAACTTCTCTAAAATGGTTTTTGCTGTTAATATTCCTTTAACACATAATGCTTTGGGTATGAACTCAGGTGTTAAAAAGAACTATTTTATTTTTCAAGGAAGGAATAAGCACATCTGGCAGAAGAAAACTGCTAAGAGAAATCCTGAGGCAGGGGGCTCCTTAGCATGAAGGTACAATGAATGGGATAACTGAAGTGAAGGCAAAGTCAATGTTAAGAGAGGAACAAGATGGGAAGAGTAAAAGCACTGAGAATTCATGCACACCTACACTGCAGTCAGGCTGCCATTTCATATGTCACCTCATACAGTTACTTTATTAATGCAACCTAGTGGAGCTGACATGAGGAAATGTTCCACAGCAAAGTTGAACAAAGTTGTCAGAAGACAACTGAAGACGGGGTGCGGTGGCTCATGCCTGTAATCCCAGCACTTCAGTAGGCCGAGGCAGGTGGATCACGAGGTCAGGAGTTCAAGACCAGCCTGGCCAAGATGGCAAAACCCCACCTCTGCTAAAAATACAGGCATGGTGGCACGTGCCTGTAATCCCAGCTATTCGGGATGCTGAGGGAGAGAACTGCTTAAACCGAGGAGGCAGAGGTTGCAGTGAGCCGAGACCGTGCCACTGCACTCCAGCCTGGGCGACAGAGTAAGAATCCATCTCAAAGAAAAGAAAAAAAAAGTAGACAACTGAGACCACAGGGGTTGCAGGGAGGGGCTCCTACGTTTTTTGTTTTTTGTTTTTTGTTTTCGAGACGGAGTCTCGCTCTGTCGCCCGGGCTAGAGTACAGTGGCCGGATCTCAGCTCACTGCAAGCTCCGCCTCCCGGGTTTACGCCATTCTCCTGCCTCAGCCTCCCGAGTAACTGGGACTACAGGCGCCCGCCACCTCGCCCGGCTAGTTTTTTGTATTTTTTTAGTAGAGACGGGGTTTCAATGTGTTAGCCAGGATGGTCTCGATCTCCTGACCTCGTGATCCGCCCGTCTCGGCCTCCCAAAGTGCTGGGATTACAGGTTTGAGCCACCGCGCCCGGCACTCCTACGTTATTAATCCAAGAGGAGTAACATGCATGCAGTGTAACATAAGTCTGGGGTGGAAATATTGGTCTATGAGTTCATCCAGTAGCTAGGAGTATGTATATGTCAGTACTGTGGGCATTCGAATAAGATAATGTCCTCTCCAGAAAACACGGAACAGTTCTAGGGTGAAGCCGATTAAAGAAGAATCTACTTTATAGCAGATAAGACCTAGTGCCCAGGCTCTGTTTCAAAACATCCTTTCTTTTCTTTCTTTTTTTTTTTTTTTTTTTTTTTTTTAAGACGGAGTCTCGTTCTGTTGCCCAGGCTGGAGTGCAGTGGCCTGATCTCGGCTCACTGCAAGCTCCGCCTCCTGGGTTTACGCCATTCTCCTGCCTCAGGCTTCTGAGCAGCTGGGACCACAGGCGCCCGCCACCACGCCCAGCTAATTTTTTGTATTTTTAGTAGAGACGGGGTTTCACCATATTAGCCAGCATGGTCTCGATGTCCTGACCTTGTGATCCGCCCGCCTCGGCCTCCCCAAGTGCTGGTATTACAGGCGTGAGCCACTGCGCCCGGCCGCAAAACATCCTTTCTTAAATGTCTTTGCGTTTTGTTTTATAAGCTGCTCCTGTCACTTTGGTTTCCTCTGTCAAAAAATATTCCCACAACAAGGAAAAACAACTAAGTACATTTTGTATTATTTGTGAAAGTTAAAAACTATACGCAATGTCATGAATATAAATAATTTCGAACAGCATGTTAGATGATGCTTATGATGTAATTCTGGGGGGGACAAATATAAATACAGGAGACAGATATAGATAGACAGACAGACAGACAGGCAGACAGACAGACATCAGCAGAATCCCAGATACATATCAGCAGAATCCCAATACTGGGAGGGAAAGTGCTTGTTCTTGCAACCTACCAGAAAGAATATAGAAAAATATATGTATTTCACTTGTTGGTTTCATTTCTATTACTTTCATATTTAATGGAAGAGGTATGTTTTTAAATTCCCAGTTGCTCTGGAGATACATCCCAGTTCCTTTAAACATAACACTTTGGGCATCCAGCCCCTGCTGACCCCCCGTGACCAGGCCCCACCTCCTCTTCCTTCTATCTCTAGCTTCTTCATCCAGTCAGCAATAGCAATGAATTTTTTCTTTTTTTTTTTAAACAGGAATGGAACAGCATGGAGTCAAATGAATTCTTTTTCCTTTCTACTTGCTGCCCACCCATCCTCTTAATTCTACATGGATTTGAATACCCTTTTCCCTACATCAGTGCCACTTCTGTTCACACCGATTAGATCTTTCTGCAGGATCAGCACTGCTTCTATTTCAAGAAATAAAAGCTTTGGCAGTGCTCACGCAAGAAGGGGGCTGCTGGCCCAGTCTGCATAAATTTGGAAACTTTGTGAGAACTGATGGGTGAGTCAAACAAACCCTGGAAAGCACCTCTGAAGCAAAAAGTAAATCATTTATAAAGAACTTGTATAAACTGATAAGAACAATACTGAGATCCCAAAAGACACAGAGGCAAACTTCAGAGAATAATTCTTCAAATAAATATAAATTGATTTTTTAAAAAACAAAAAATGTCAACTTCACTACTAACCAAAGAAACAAAGTACAATGAAATGTCATTGGTTACTATCTATTACTATGCCATACTTTTTTTTAAAGAATATCCCTCAGTATTTGGAGGCAAAAGGAATGCTCTCATAAATTACTGGTAGCTTTATAAATATAATCTAGTAATTCCACTTTTAGTAATCCAGATTAAAGTACTACATTACAAGGCTCATTGCTAGTTTAGTTTTTTTTTTTCTTTTTTCTTTTTTGAGACAGGGTCTTGCTCAGTCACTCAGGCTAGAGTGGACTGGTGCAATCACAGCTCACTGCAGCCTCCAACTCCTGGGCTCAAGCGATCTTCCCACCTCAGCCTACCAAGTAGCTGGGACTACAGGCATGTACTACCACACAAAGCTAATTTTTTATTTTTGGTAGAGATAGTGTCTCCCTGTGTTGCTCAGGCTGGTCTTGAACTCCTGGCTTTAATTGATCCTCCCACCTCAGCATCCCAATGTGCTTGGATTACAGGTGTGAGCAACCATGACTGGCCCTAGATGCTTATCTTTAACAGAAAAAAAAAAAAATAGGTTAAGAAAAAAGCCATGCTCAATATTAGGGGAACAATTAAGTAAGAAGTCCTCCCTTATTCCACCAATCAAATTTAATACCTTCCTTTGCGGGTGGTTAGTGCTTACAGTTTAGCACTTTGACTGAGTTGTATTATACATAGTCATACCCAAGTCTGTTTCCCTTGCTGGACTGTAAACTCTCTGAGTACAAATTTGAGATTCGATTCAGCTCTGTAATATATCCCTTACCATCTTTTGGGTCTTTTGGGCCGCTCCTCCTCACCCTCAGCATCCAGCACAATATTTCACTAACAGCAGGATATGAAAAAGTCTTAAGCTGAACCACTACAAAAAGCAATTAATCAATGACTTTAGAGATAAAATAATTTTATATACAACATATATAAACACTTAAGAGGTATGAACAAACACCAAATTTAGAACTGCCTTAATTCAACCATAATTTAGAATAAGCTCAAATTCCATGAGAATGCAGGAATGAGTGTTAGATCAAAGGAGTCAGAATCAGCAGTCATGTCCCTTTACCTTTTTCTCCATCTTCCTGCCTCAAACATACATTCAAAGCCTAGAGATGCAATGGGTATCCTGAAACGGTGAATCAAGCCACAAGTTTATGATTGTAGTGCCAAAGGCAAAAGCCTGATCCTCAATTACATCAACGAGCCACTGCCTCACTCTGGACTTGTGATGTGAGGAGAAAGAAATCCCACGTGTTAAACTCACTGTTAATGATGTTTTCTGTTATTGTGACTGACAGAATTTTCTAAGATACTAACAGAATTTCTCATAGTTAGTGAAAGAGTTTTCCTTTACTTGTTCTGACTTGTAAGTAATACATACCCATCTACTTGGTTACAGTGACTACACCATAAGTGGACACTTCAATCAAGAAAGGCCTATCAGAGTCTTCCTCTAGACTAACCTATGGTCTGAGGGGGGAAAAAAAATTATTTCTTTCCATTAAAAGCTATGGCGGCCAGACGCGGTGGCTCACGCCTGTAATCCCAGCACTTTGGGAGGCCGAGGCGGGCGGATCACGAGGTCAGGAGATCGAGACCATCCTGGCTAATACAATGAAACCCCGTCTCTACTAAAAAATACAAAAACTTAGCCGGGCGCGGTGGTGGGCGCCTATGGTCCCAGCTACTCGGGAGGCTGAGGCAGGAGAATGGCGTGAAACCGGAAGGCGGAGCTTGCAGTGAGCCGAGATCGAGCCACTGCACTCCAGCAGGGGCCACAGAGCCAGATTCGGCCTCAAAAAAAAAAAAAAGCTATGGCTACTGGCAGCCATTTTGCTTGTCCCTTAAGAGGAGGCCATCTGTTGAATGGAGACCACTGGATTCCAAGATGGAGAGACATTATCTGAGCTCCCAGATCCAGCTCAGCCTAACCTCTAAACAGACTTGCCACATATTATACAGATTAACTTTTTTTTTTGCTTAAGGTTACTGAAATCATATTTCCAACTACTGAAATCATATTTTCAACACCTGCATCCAAAAGAGTCCTATATACTACAATAGGAGTAAACACACAAATAATTACTTTAGTAACACACACCAATAATTTTTTTAGAGTTGGAAAAAAATGCTGTTCCATAATGTTAACCCACATAATTCATATAAATGTTAACCCACAAGATTCAAGTTACATTTGTCATTCTCCAACTGCCTACCGTTCCTTTCATAATGCCCACACTATAACCACACTGAAGTGCTTATTCTTTCCTATACACTCTCTTCACATTTTTCTATTTGTAATTTTAGCCTATTGTTCTCTTACATTAATACCCTTCCCTCTCAATCTCTAACTGTACTTCCTCTGAAACACCACAGTATTTTTATTTGTATGTCCCTTAGTAGTTCTGACCTTGCATTACAGTTATGCATGTGCATGTCTTATCTACCTAATTGAACTGAAATGTCAGTGAGCTCAGGGCCCATATTTGATTTGTATATATCCCCACAGGTCAGTCTGTCCCCAAAATCCGTATTACTTCTACAAAACCTATGTTATTTCACAATTGTCAATACCTCAGTAGCTAGGTACCAGTAGCAATATAGCAATATACTTAATTCCTGGGTACCACAAAGGCCACATTAATATAAGTGAGAAGACTGGACAGGGTACAAATTACATTTAGATAGGCATATATAGAACAGAAAAAGTCCCAACTTTGTCTAATTTAAGAAATAAGTTTCACTTAGACATACTGAGGTCTTACACATTTTCTCTTAGTCACCCAAGTCAAGCCTATTTTAGGCCTTGGTCCTTCTCTGTTAACTCTCAGGCATATCTATAATAAGAATTTCTACCTCCTCCTACCTACTCACCCATCTACCATTATCTTTCCAGGCGATATCCCTGAAGAGAAAGTCCACTCCTAGCAGTATCCTAACTCTAAGCCACATCCTCTATCTAGAGTCAAAGTGTATATAGTTAATGCCTTCAGCTTCCCTAACTCTCCTATAATCTATTTCTCCCTAACTTATTCTTACCCCTTTGACTCTTATGTCTTGCCTTTCTTCTTTCTCTTAGTTCTACTCAACTAGTGGCTTATCCTTTATGTCCCGTCATCATACAGAAACACAGACCTCAGAAAGATTACACAGACAGGAAAGCACAGTCAATAATAATACAGCCATCATTTATTGCATACCTATTACATGCTAGTCACAACGCCTGGTACTTTACTAAGTGTCTGTGATTCTCATGGCAATCCTGATACTAATTTTACAAAAGAAGAACCTGTCCTGAAAGAGATAACTTGTCAAATATTAGCCAATTAGGAAATATTACAGCTGAGCTGCCTAGTTCCAAAACCTGCATTTCTTCTACTTTATCAAAGTGCCAAAAACAAAATGTTGACTCTATCTTCCCAGCTTCCACCTTTGTCCCACAACCCAATAATCTACTGTCCACATAGTAGCAGACAGAGTGGAGTGATCCTTTGCTTAAATATTGATTACTTCTTTGCTCAAGTCCCTCCAGTGGTTCCTCCCTTGCTCAAGGAAAAGCCAAAGTCCTTATTATGGCCTAAGAACCCTGTGATCTGTCCATCTGCACTCCTCCCCCATTACCTCTCTGGTTTCACTGTTTATCTCTCCCTCACTTACTCTAATCCAGCCACACTCAACCTGTTCACACCTCAGGGTTTTTGCATTTATTGTTCCTTCTACCTGTAGCACTCTCCCCACCTCACAATCTTCTTAGTTTACTACCTCACTTACTCTAGGTCCCTGTTCAAATGCCATCTCCTCTTCTCAAGGAGACCTTCCCTGATCACCTATTTTATATTGCTACCTTCTGACCTCCGTATGGCCTATTCCCCTCTCCCTCTGCTTTATTTTTTTCTCTAAAGTACTTATCACCACTTGAAATATTGTATATTTATTGTTTTCTTGTCTGCCTCCCACTACTAGAATATAAGCTCCATGAGAACATTCTGTTAATTGTATATTCTGCTCACTGTATCTGTTATATAGTAAGTATATCATAAATATGTACTGAATGAGTAGATGGGGGATTTTATTCTCCCTAGGTGTTTAACACAATTGGCCTTAGATATATTTTCCAGAAAGTAAATGCAAAGGCAATGTGCATTTGTTCTAGTCTAGATCAACTCAGTCAATCTTCTCCCCTCAAACAGTACCTTTAAAGAGCACTCCCTTGGTCCGGCGAGCTGGCTCACACCTGGAATCCCAGCACTGTGGGAGGCCGAGGTGGGTGGATCATGAGGTCAGCAGATCGAGACCATCCTGGCTAACACGGTGAAACCCCGTCTCTACTAAAAATATAAAAATTAGCCGAGCGTGGTAGCAGGCGCGCGTAGTCCCAGCTACTTGGGAGGCTGAGGCAGAAGAATGGCATGAACCTGGAAGGCAGAGCTTGCAGAAGCCGAGATCGTGCCACTGCACTCCAGCCTGGGTGACAGAGCGAGACTCCGTCTCAAAAATAAAAAAAGCATCCCCTCTAATTTTTCGTAGTTCTGAATAGACAACGTCATTGAGCAAAAAACTGAGTAGACTGAGCCAACTTAACTAGTGTGTAGTATTATAATCAAAACTTACAGCAAAATTAGTCAGACATATATTTAATGATATGCATAATTGTTATTGTGCTGCATGGTAAGTAGGCATAAATAGTAGACACTTTATGTAAATGATTCTAATTGCTATTTCTTTTACACAGCCAAACCAAGCATATCTAGGATCCCCCTCAGGGGAAGACAGGAACGAGTGAAAAGCTAGATACTTAATACTGGAAGGTTAAGTCCTCTCTTACTCCACCCCTTAGGCATTGGGCTAATAGTCTCCCAGTCTGGCTTCTGTGTCTTCAAGAAAAGTAACTTGCCAGGCATGGTGGCTTAGGCCTATAATCCCAGCACTTTGGGAGGCCAAAGCAGGAGAATCAATTGAGCCTAGGAGTTCAAGACCAGCCTAAGCAGCATAAAAAGACTCCATCTCTACAAAAACTAAAAAATTAGCCAGGTGTGGTGGCATGCACCTGTGGTCCCAGCTACTTGGGAGGCTGAGGCAGAAGGATCACTTGAGCCTGGGAGGTTGAGGCTGCAGTGAGCCATAATTCCACCACTGTACTCCAGCCTGGGCTACAGAGTAAGACCCTGTCTCAAAAAAACGGGGTGGAAATAACTCCTTTCCTTCCACAGTATTTAAAAAAAAAAAAAAAAAAAAGCTTCCTTTTACAAAAGATTTAAAAACCGGGTTGGGAGACTGGCCTCTGTATCCAGTCATATAAAGCTAAGAAGAACCAGCACAATCACTAACTTCTGTCTCTGGCAAGGAAGACAGGGCAGACAAGCTGGTGGGGAAACCAAGAAAAGAGATCAAACGTACTGAGTACCTATTGTACACCAAGTACACTAGCAGGTGCTCTGCATAATTCCTCTACTTCCCCAACCCACCTACACCCCCAAGCTGTGTTCCCAGGAAAGTAGAGGAACATGCAGAGAGTGGAATGGTTCCAGTGAGGTCACCCTACTCCCTCTCACAGGGCCTGAAAAATCAACAGAGAGCTCTCTTAGGAAGATTAAGACGAAGCTATTGTTTAGTGGCCATTTCCCTTACTTCTTACCTAAACCCACAGGAGGGGAAAGGGCCCTCTACCTTGCTATGGGTTTATCCAGACCTAACCAGCCTGCACAGCCAAGGCTAAGCCCACCCTTTCTGGGAACTCATCCTTGTTCACTGCAGCTCTCCTCTCTCCCATTGTCAGGGACATTTACTTGGGTACACAATTATTCACTTGTGTCCTCTTGTAATTAATTTATTGGGGAAATGCTTATTTCACCATTGATAATGCAAGCTCCTTGAAGGCAGAAATCTTAAAACTTCTTTAGTAAGCTTCATAAGGCCTAGCACCACTTAAAAAAAAAAAAGTCACGCCAGGCAAGGATGGCTCACGTCTGTAATCCCAGCACTTTAGGAGGCCAAGGTGGGATGCCTGTTTGAGCCCAGGAGTTCAAGACCAGCCTGGGCAACATGGTGAGACTTCGTCTCTACAAAAGAAGATATAAAAAATCTAGCCAGGTGGGATGGTGTGTGCCCAGAGTCGCAGCTACTCATGAGGCTGAGGTTGGAGAATTCCTGGAGCCCAGAAGGCAGAGGTTGCAGTGAGCTATAATCTCACCACTGTAATCCAGCCTGGGTGACAGAGTGAGACCCTGTCTCAAAAAAAAAAAAAAAAAAAAAAAAGGTTCCAAATATCTGGATGAATTAAAGGTAAATATGAATAGGTGATAAAAAAGAATCAAACTTCTGGCTCTATGTAGACACGTCGGCATTGAAAAGAAGGATGTAGTACAGTCATGCGCCACAAAAAGACATTTCAGCCAACAATGCGGACCATCTATATGATGGTGGTGCCATAAAATTATAATACCATATTTTTACTATACCTTTTCTGTGTTTAGATGTGTTTAGATACACAAATACCATTGTGTTACAAGTGACCAGTGTTCGGTACAGTAACACACTGTACAGGTTTGTAGCCCAAGATAACAGGCTATACCTTATAGCGTAGGTGTGTAGTAGACCACCCCATCAAGGTTTGTGTAAGTACACTCACTCTACGATATTTGCACAACAAAATCACGTAATGACACATTTCTCAGAACACATCCCTATCACTGAGCAACACATGACTATATTCTAGATTTGTCTTCTAAACTAGTTTTATAACAAATTTCCCTATGAAAAAGACAGTGTGCCTGTCATTCAGGATATAGCAGACATCTTTACATGGAGGTCTGGGGTATTCGCATCAAAGCCATAAAGACATATGATGCCAAGAATATAGGGACTTTTTATTGTATCAAAAATCACATTTACATCTATCATGTCTGAAAGTCTGCAATACCCAGAGTGTAAATCCAATTGAACAGCATGAGACAGGGTCACTGATCCTGGACCCAACAGAACAAGGAGAACCTGAAATGTCCTCCCTGAATGGATGATGATGATGATAAGACTCAGTCTACTTTGCCCACCTAAATGGCCTGGTTCTAGTAGCCTAAGTCTGAAAATGGGTTTGAGAAAATTCAGGAACAAGCCTGAATCAAGTTCAACCACAAGGATTTGGGGATGTGAGTTTGAGTTCTCTCACCACACTCCAGTAAGGAAGAACAGGCTTAACAGCAATTATCTTGTAATTAAAAGATATCTGACAGTTATGAATGCCAAAGCTTCCTATTTTAGCACCAACTAGTGGAATTCAGTATGGGAGATGTCAGTAGAAGCTATCCTATACTACTCCTTACCTGATCATTCTGACCTGAAGGAGATCATCTATTCCTAGAGCTCAACAGGGCATTCAGTTTCTCAAACTCATTTATTTCTGGACCCTGATGCTGTGTTGAATAAGTCATTGACTCAGATACCCAATACCAGCTGTGTAAGTGCTTAGTAAGACAGACAAGATAGTCTCTTTCCTTTGAAATGCTCAGTCCCAGAATTCTTTCAGTCACTGGAATACTCAGCAAAAAAAAAAAAAAAAAAAATCAGACTAAAGAGCTTTTTCAAATTAAAACTGCATCTAGATTCCAATCCTTCAGTGCTGTCCCACTAAAAGTGGTTGATGGCCAGATTCAGGTCCTCAACTTTCACTGTTTTTAGGGACTACAATGCTATGCATAAAGACCCTTAAAAAAAATCTCTGACACAGTAATTTCACTACTGGGAATAGTAACAACAGCTAATAGTTCTTATGTACTTACTATGCGCTGGGTACTGTTGTTAAGTACTTTCCTTAAAGTATCTCATTTAACGTCACAAAATATGAACAAGGTAATTATTATTATTTCACAGATGCATAAATGGAAGCTTGGAAATTAGCACAGGGTCACACATTAGTAAGTCAGTAACAGAGGTGGGACTCAAGCTCAAATTGACTGGCCTTCCAGGGCCTATCTTTTCTTACTACCACCCTATATGGGAACATATCCTTGGGAAATAATCCCAAAATACAGTGACAATTTTAGGCTAAGAGGCTCAGTACAGTGTGATTATAACACAGTAACTTGAAGCATTTCAAATATGTATAATTAAGTAAATGAAAGCAATCCCAGTTACCAAATATTATGTAGGCATTAAAAATATTTTTATAAATAACTTTGTGACATGATGAAATATTTATGCTATAAATAGAAAAAGCAGAATATAAAATTTTATATACAGTCAAACCTCAACTATGTCAAAAATTTATCTGCACATGGAAAGAGCTAAATTTACTGCTAAATAAAAATGATAAGTTGCAGAATAATATATAGAGACAGCTATATATAGCATGGTCCCATTTACGTAAATAGTGCCTAATTTTAAGTATTCAATAAATGTAAGCCATTATTATTACAATGAACATGTACTACTTTATAATCAGAAAAATCAACAAATTAAGTGTTTATGTACTTCCTTATTTAATAACTACAAAGTATATTATTTCAAGAAAAGTAAATAACATGTGCCTTGCCTCTCTGGCAATCTTAATTTAAAAAACACTTCACAATTATACAATGTCACATTTAAATACATCTAAGTTACAGGAATCAAGTAGCATTGAGAAGAACACTACAACACTTCCAGTTACCTAGGTTTACATTCAGCATGTTAGACCACAGAGAGCTGTGCTGACGTGACTATATTTAGAGTTTAAAATCATAAACAGAAAGGCCAAATCAGAGGTGGTATTTCAAGGGCTATGATTAACAAGATTTTCTTGATCAATGTCTTAATGCTGTCTGAAAACTAGGGATTTTGGTACAGACCTTTTTTTTCTTTTTTTTCTTTTTTTTTGAGACAAAGTATCACTCTTGTTGCCCAGGCTGGAGTGCAATGGCGCGATCTCCGCTCATTGCAACCTCTGCCTCCCGGGTTCAAATGATTCTCCTGCCTCAGCCTTCTGAGTAGCTGGGATCACAGGAGCCCACCACCACGCTTGGCTAATTTTTTGTATTTTTAGTAGAGACAGGGTTTCACCATTTTGGCCAGGCTGGTCTTGAACTTCTGACCTCAGGTGACCTACCCGCCTCAGTCTCCCAAAGTGTTGGGGATTACAGGCATGAACCACCACACCCGGCCTTTGGTATACTCTTAAAGAGATTAAACCGAGATTAAACCAACAGCTCCTGGATAACTCAGCAGAGATATGTAGGACATGAATGTAAATTAGCGGTATTTTTCAGTTGCTGTCTTTAGGTAGAATTTCTATTAAAACACACTACAAAAAGAGGAAAAAAACCTACAAGGGATTTATTTTGAATGAAAAATGGGCAACTCTAGAACTTAGTTCCTCAAGTTCCACAGAAATCTCAATATTTGAACACATAAGTTGAAATGCAAGGTCCATTGCAATGCACTGATTTTTAGCCTATCTATGTAAGTTAATATGTTAAAAGATGGGCCAGGTGCAGTGGCTCACACCTCTAATCCCAGCACTTTGGGAGGCCAAGGCAAGAGGATCACTTGAGGTCACAAGTTCAACAGCAGCCTGGCCAACATGGTGAAATCCTGCCTCTACGGGAAAAAAAAGTACAAAAAAAATTAGCCAGGCATGGTGGCGCAAGCCTGTAGTCCCAGCTACTTGGGAGGCTAAGGCAAGAGAATCATTTACCTGGGAGGTGGAGGTTGCAGAAAGCCAAGATTGTGCCACTGCAATCCAGCGTGGGTGAGAGACAGAGACTCTGTCTCAAAAAAACAAACAAACAAACAAAAAAAAAAAAAAAAAAACTTAAAAAATGAAAAACTTTTCCCTTCCCCTTCTCCTGAGGTATGTGTAACAAGACAAAATACCTGCTAAAAGTAATGATGAACATAAAAGTACTAGAAAAATAACTAGATAGAAAAAACCCAAAACCAATAACAACTCTAACTTTGAAGAATAGCTATCTGTTTTTTCCCTGCATTGTACTGTATAGGATTACAAAACCACTACACAAAAAAGTAAGAGTTTGGCTGTCCCAGTGGGTCTTTACCTGTATCTTCTCCCATCAGACCATTGCAGTACATGGCATGTCGTTCAATCTTTGTGGGTGGAAAGCTTTGGTTACATAGCGGGCAGGATACCTGGTTACTGGATGAGAAGATAGAAATAGGTACTTCCTTCTCAGCATCTTCCTTGTTACCAACCTGAAGAACATGACAAACAGCAATTATAACAGCTTTAGTTCATATCTTTCCCCCCAAAGAAGTGCAAGAGACTCCACCCCATATTTCACTTACTTTCAAAGAGACAACAGCTTATCAAAGTTTACTTATCAAAGAGTAAAGACTGAGAGATACTACTGATAGAGTTAATACTTATTCAGTTCCTTATACTGCCAACTATGTATTAAACACTCTATACATATTACTCTTTTATATGTAAGTTTATATATTGTTTATATGTAAGTATACTTATACTGTCAACTATGTATTAAACACTATATGTATTACTCATTTAATCTTACAAAGTTATTAGCACACTCTTTTTTTACACTAGAAAAGTACTTGTGTAAAACAGTAAAGCAATTTGCAAAGTCACAGAACAAGTAAGCGGGAGAGTTGAGATTCAAATGAAGGACTAGTATCTGGCTCAAAAACTTGAGGGCACTGATCTCTACCACATTGTAAGGCACAATCCTCACTGCATCAGTGTGCTGTGCCTGCTGGGTTTCACATTCTGCATATCAACAGCACCTTAAGGACACATTTTCAATTTCACAAAAGGACCGTTATTACTGTAAGTGACTTTAAGACATAAGGAGTTACCAAACAAAAGAGCTCTAAGCCAAAAACAGCATAACTAGGATTTAAGTTAAGAACGTAAGTATGTACTTAGACCCATAAGACCTAAGACCTGTGTTTTATTTGTGACTTTCTGGATTGAAAGAGGAAACTAAGGCCGGCGCACTGGCTCACGCCTGTAATCCCAGCACTTTGGGAGGCAGAGGCGGGTGGATCATGAGGTCAGAAGATCAAGACCATCCTGGCTAAAGCGATGAAACCCCAACTCTACTAAAAATACAAAAAATTAGCCAGGCGTGGTGGTGGGCGCCTGTAGTCCCAGCTACTCGGGAGGCTGAGGCAGGAGAATGGTGTGAACCTGGAGGCGGAGCTTGCAGTGAGCAGAGATTGCACCACTGCATCCAGCCTGGGCGACAGCGCAAGACTTCATCTCAAAAAAAAAAAGAAAGAGGAAACTAAGATCTATATACTTAAGAAGCACCAAAGAAGTCATTAGTTAAAACAATCAATACTGCCAAAGCCACTCTTAAACCTATCTCTCTTATTCCTCTCTGTTTTGTAGTCATCATTTCTCCTACAGTTGCTGGTGTCTCTTAAAGGCAGTTTTATTTTACCTGCACAGGTTGATCAGAGCCAAGAACTCTGCAGTGATTAATTCAACAGTGTGCGTGAGCACTGCAGCACTACTGCCTAACACTTGCTTCAAAGGACAGCATGTCCTATCCAATCAATGTGAAAATGTCCTGCATAGCTACTGCTTACATTTAAAGCAAGGGACACCCGGGCTGTCATTACACCTGGGGAAAACAAATAAAATATCTTCTGATACAAGAACAAAACACGATCAAAACTTCAATGCATAGAAAACTGGACTAGAGTCAATTGGGTCTTTTGGGGTCAGGAGTTGGGGCTATCTCTAAAACCTAATGCTTACAAGTATGAACCAGCAGAGAGGAAAACAGGCCATCTAAATACCAAGTCAAACTGCCAGAAAATCTCCTGTTTTCAACACCACTTGCCTTTTGTTAACATATTCTAAAGGTGTAAAACCTAAAAGATGAGAAAGGAACTAACAGTGGTTGAGTTCTTATACTATGCAGGCTCCACCAGTCATTTTTCATATCCATCCCTCCCAACAAGCCACTGGACAGAAGTATCACTAACCCTGCTGTTACAGAAGGGGAAACTGAGGCTTGGGAAAGCAAAGTAACCTGCTGGTCACCAAGTTAGTAAGTGAATTATCCAGGCTCAAACCTAGACCCACTGGGCATCAAAACCTTCAGTAATTCCATTCTATCATGTTGTGGCAGAAACAAAAAACCTCCCTTCCATTCCACCTTGTTTCTGGAAGCAGATTCTGCAAGGATCTATTTATTCTTCTTCTCTAGAAAGTGGGGAAAGTCAAGTGGGTCTGGAAGTTCTAGGTGCTATGTTTTTCAGATTTAATCACTAAGCTTCTCACAAATCCAGGTTCCTCTGTTCATAAATCTTAAAAAGAAAAGTTGTAAAGCTTGAAAAACTGCAAAGCTGGCCAGGCACGGTGGCTCACACCTGTAATCCCAGCACTTTGGAGGCCAAGGTGGGCAGATCACATGAGGCCAGGAGTTCAAGACCACCCTGGCCAACATAGCGAAACCCCATCTCTACTGAAAATACAAAAATTAGCTGGGTGTGGTGGTGCATACCTGTAATCCTAGCTATTCAGGAGGCTAAGGCAGGAGAATCGCTTAAACCCGGGATGCAGAGGCTGCAGTGAGCCGAGATCGCATCACTGCACTGCAGCTTGGGTGACAGAGCAAAACTCTGTCTCCAAAAAAAAAAAAGAAAGAAAAGAAAAAAAGAAAGAAAAAATAAGCGCAGTGGCTCACGCTTGTAATCCCAGCACTTTGGGAGGCCAAGCCGAACAGATCACTTGAGGTCAAGAGTTCGAGACCAGCCTGGCTAACATGGCAAAATCCCGTCTCTACTGAAAATACAAAAATTAGCCAGGGGTGGTGGTGCATGTCTGTAGTCCCAGCTATTCAGGTGGCTGAGGCAGAAGAATCGTTTGAACCCAGGAGGTGGAGATTGCAGTGAGCTGAGATCCTACCACCGCACTCCATCCTGGGCAACAAAGAAGACCCAGTCTCAAAAAAAAAAAAAAAAAAAAAAAGAAAAGAAAAGAAAAATAGCAAAGCTATTTGAGCAGAAGGATGGCAGGGGGGTAAGAGGGGATCAATATACCCTAAAATTTGCAAGTAGTCTTGAATTACTTAAAGTCAGTGGCGAATGAGCAGTTACTTGGCATTCTAAAGCTCACTAAGCACAGAAATGTTATATGACACAAATGTGTCACTGGTGCTCACATTGAGCACTATACTCCATTGTATTCATCACAGCTCTATACAATGCAGAGAATGTACCTTTAACTATTAATGTATTCAAGAGGGAGTAGTCTATTGTCTTATTACGAATATGGGACCACTTCCAACCACTGTTGTTAGGCAACCCTGAAGGTTTCCTAACCTGCAGGGTGTTTTTTTTTTTTAATGTTAAAATAAGGTATATTTCCCAGCATCATTTAAAAAGTCTATTTAAGTATTAACTACTATGGAAGAACCTCAAGGGGGAAAAAGGCAAGCAAAGTAGCTTTTATTAGGACCATGCAGTCAGGGATTTCTTTGCAGAGTTGCTTTTACTTCTTTTAAAATATTATAGAACTATTTTTCGGCCGGGCGCAGTGGCTCGCAACTGTAATCCCAGCACTTTAGGAGGTCAAGGCAGGTGGATCTCAAAGTCAGGAGATGGAGACCATCCTGGCTAACATGGTGAAACCCTGTCTCTACTAAAAATACAAAAAATTAGCCGGGTGTGGTGGTGGGCGCCTGTAGTCCCAGCTACTCTGGAGGCTGAGGCAGGAGAACGGCGTGAACCCAGGAGGCGGAGCCTGCACTGAGCCAAGACCAGGCCACTGCACTCCAGCCTGGGCGACAGAGCAAGGCTCCATCTCAAAAAAAAAAAAAAAATTATACAACTATTTTTTAAAAGAGGTACTTAGATACTGAATACTGACATCTTAAAGGTTGTTGGTCCTTAACTTCAGACTTCAAAAAACAAAACAAAAAAAACACACCTCACTCTAAGAAATGAACCCAGTGAAAACAAAAGCATGTCCTGCAAATCACCAAACTCTCCATCCCTCCCCTACCCAATTATGTGTAGCTTAGAAACCTCCTTGTTCTGGATCTTCCCCTTCCTATCACACAACTCTTAACATAGTTTACTTAAAAATTTACTGACTAAACTAGCTCTGGAGGACTCTGAATAACTTCTGTTAGCTCTTCTGAGAAGAGACTATTTAAGACTCCAACAAAGGGAAAGTCTCAGGCAAGATACTCAGAAAACACTATTTCCAAAGAAAGCTGACTATTGTCAGAAATCAAGAGGGACTACATACAGTTGTGCCATGGGTATTTCCAAATACCTCAACTACTATTGAGCAATTCTCTGTCATTAGTAAACTAATATAAACAGTAATATATTACAAAGCAGTAAAATAATATGACTTTCCACATGATACTTCTACTTGTGACAAATCTCTGCTACATGTTTTACATTCTTTATCTAATTTCACCTGCAAAGCAACCTAATAAAATAGGTATTCTGCCTCCATTTTACATATGAAGAACTGAAATTCAGGAAGGCATTTCTCTTCCGTGCTTCCCTAATGCCCTAGGAATCTATCATTACCTTTGTCAGACCACATTATAATTATCTGTGTATATGTCTATCTCCTCTCTTACCAGAACCCTCAGTGCAGGGACTGTTTTTCTTATTTATCTTTGTATCCCAAGAGTCTAAAACAATGACTGGCACAAAGTATACAAACTATAAATAGCTGCCTAGTGAATGAATAAAACGATTAATTTGCGCAACATTCAAAACATGGTGGAGTTGGGATTTAAAGCCATGTCTTCTAATTGCAATGCTCAAGCTACTTGTACTACACCATACTACCTTCCAGTAAACAAGAAATTTTAGGACAAATGACCTACACAGATCCCAATGGCAAGAGTCCACACCCTTTATACTATACTATCTTTGTGCACATAAAGTGTTCCATTCTGTCTAATAAGTGACTTGTAACTAGTACATGATTTAAAATCTGCAGTACCTCTAACTTATTTTAATGAAAACTTCTAAGACTATTTAGGGACATCCACAGACTTCAGCAAACAGCAATACCAAAAAGAGGACATTCAATGGGAGAAAGGCTACATGATTCCATCTATTTGATGTGTAGTAGCACAGACATGTTCACCATAAATTCTAAACAGGGTTCATGCTCTTTGACCCAAACAAAGAATAGTCTGGTTTGTAGTCATGGACGGGTATGAAATCGGCCTTAACTAAGGGCTTCTTCTGTATGTTAGGATGACTATGGTAATAATACTCTGTTCCCTCATTCCCATTTAGAAGATTCTGTTTCTTCCTGAGAAAACCATCCAGAGGCCATTTTGACATTATGGAGCAGGATCTGTCCTCAGTCATTCTGCAGCAGGGAGTGTCATCGTCTTTCCTACCACCACTGGCATCAGAGAATCTTGGTCTGTCAATTGTGACAGATCAGGTTCCAGAGAACCAGGCAGTGTGCATGATTCATGAAGGCAGAATTTTTACCCAGTTGCCTGCAGTGCAGAGACCAGGGAAAGGATCTAACTTCTACTGTAAAAATTATTTTTTAAAAATTCCAGGCTGGACACGGTGGCTCATACCTGTAATCCCAGCACTTTGGGAGGCCTAGGCAGGTGGATCACCTGAGGTCAGGAGTTTGAGACCAGCCTGGCCAACATGGTAAAACCCCATCTCTACTAAAATACAAAAATTAGCTGGGCATGGTGGTGGGCCAGGCTGGTGGGCCAGCCTCCCAGCCACTCGGAAGGCTGAGGCATGAGAATCACTTAAACCCACGAGGCAGAGATTGCGGTGAGCCGAGATCGTACCACTGCACTCCAGCCTGGGAGACAAGAGCAAGACTTTGTCTCAAGGAGGAAAAAAACAAACAAACAAACAAAAAATCCCAAAGTATAAAAAGGAACCTTTCTTTCTTTTTTTTTTTTTTGAGATGGAGTCTTGCTCTGTCGCCAGGCTGGAGTGCAGTGGCACGATCTCAGCTCACTGCAACCTCCAACTCCCGGGTTCAAGCCATTCTCCTGCCTCAGCCTCCCGAGTAGCTGAGACTACAGGTGCCGCCACCACGCCCAGCTAATTTTTGTATTTTCAGTAGAGACAGGGTTTCACCATGTTGGCCAGGATGGTTTCAATCTCTTGACCTTGTGATCCGCCTGCCTCAGCCTCCCAAAGTGCTGGGATTACAGGCACGAGCCACTGCGCCCAGCCAAAAAGGAACCTTTCTTAAGGTGCACCGGATAAGAAAGTATACACCAATGTAACCAAAATCTTTATCTCTACTGAGGAATTTGGCTCTCAGGCGGCTCATGACAGCAACAGATTTTTAAGATTTTAAAATTTTTAAAGGAATTCCAGGTGGTTAAACTGTTTTGTTAGACTCAACATTAAAAATACACACCAAGGACCAAGCACGGTGGCTCATGCCTGTAATCCCAGCACTTCGGGAGGCTGAGGTGGGCAGACCACTTGAGGTCAGGAGTTCAATACCAGCCTGGCCAACGTGGCAAAACCCTCTCTACTAAATATACAAAAATTAGCTGAGCATGGCATCGTGCACCTATAATACTAGCTACTCGGGAGGCTCAGGCAGGAGAACCACTTGAACTGGGGAGGCAGAGGTTGCAGTGAGCTGAGATTGTGCCACTGCTCTCTAGCCTGGGCGACAGAGCGAAACTCCATCCCAAAAAAGAGAAAAAATAAAAACAAAAGAAAAAGAAAAATATACACACCGAGAATCTCAATCAGAAGTATGAACTTTTGTATCAATCAGTTTTTTTTTGTTTTTTTTTTTTGAGACGGAGTCTCGCGCTGTGTCACCCAGGCTGGAGTGCAGTGGCGCGATCTCGGCTCACTGCAAGCTCCACCTCCCAGGTTCACGCCATTCTCCTGCCTCAGCCTCCGAGTAGCTGGGACTACAGGCGCCCGCCACGACGCCCGGCTAATTTTTTGTATTTTTAGTAGAGACGGGGTTTCACCATGTTAGCCAGGATGGTCTCGATCTCCTGACCTCATGATCCACCCGCCTCGGCCTCCCAAAGTGCTGGGATTACAGGCTTGAGCCACCGCGCCCGGCTGTATCAATCAGTTTTATGGTTACTGCCAGATATGTAAAGTGAGGAAAGGTAATGACGCAAATAGATCAGACAGCTATCTTGACTTTGCATTTCTGATCAAATTAGGGCTGAAAGTTATGTATACATCATAATATAAACACAGTAATTTTTTCCAAGACTGTTTGTCTCTGTTACTTATTGGTATATAATAAAAAATGCCCTAGAACTTTGGACTCCAACCCATGTTCAAATTCTATTTCTATCATTATTAGTAGCATGATTTAGAGTAAATTAAACATCCTAAGCCTCTGTTTCCCCATCTGTAATAGAAATAATAATGCATACAAAAGTACTCAAGAAATGGTAACTACTGTTATTTTTAGAAACAATGCTGAACTAATCTTAACTATAAAAATCTCTCCCAGGTCGGGCCCGGTGGCTCACGCCTGTAATCCCAGCACTTTGGGAGGCTGAGGCAGGCGGATCACAAGGTCAGGAGATCGAGACCATCCTGGCGAACACTGTGAAACCCCGTCTCTACTATAAATACAAAAAAATTAGCCGGGCGTACTGGTGGGCGCCTGTAGTCCCAGCTACTCGGGAGGCTGAGGCAGGAGAATGGCATGAACCTGGGGGGCAGAGTTTGCAGTGAGCGGAGATTGTGCCACTTCACTCACTCCAGCCTGGGCAACAGAGCGAGACTCCATCTAAAAAAAAAAAAAAATCTCCCTGACATAAGTGCCCCCAAAACTAAAACCCCTGCCATCTAAATCTTTTCAGCCAATGTCAACATTGCATCAGAGAGAGGACTGCCAACAGAAAGAAACCACTGAGACAAAATAGAGAGGAAAATATTCACCTCTTTATCTGTCATTATTATTCTGACTCCATCCAAGATATCTCTGCTACCTGGAGAGACTTCTCTTTCAAGGTCAAAAGTTTCAGAGGAACTTAGTTGTGTCTCTGTAATTTAAAAAAGTTAAAATCCCATTAATTTTCATTTTGCGTTTTCGTAGTTAAAAAAACAAACGTGCCTATTTTCCCCTAAAGTTTAGGATATGATAATACTGTGGTGGCAATATATTAATAGATCTACTTTGTTTCTTCTTAAAGCTTTACTGAGGCATAATTTACAAATAACAGAATTCATAAATTTTCAGTATACAGTTTAATGTGTTTTGACAAATGTATACCCTTTATATACTACCATTTATACCATGTAACCTCTACCATAATCAAAATATAAAACATTTCCAACACCCCAAAAAGTTCTCTGTACCCCTCTGCAGTCAATCTCCTACCACTCCGGTCACTGCAATGAACTCTTTACAATGACCAGCTGACTTTATGTTCCTATAATTTTGTCTTTTCTAGAATGTCATATAAATAGAATCACAGGTCTTTTGCGTCCAGCTTCTTTCACTTAGTATAATGTGTCTGAGATGGACCCATGTTGTCACATAATATTGATAGTTCATACTTTTTACTGCTGAGTAGCATTCCATTGTATAGATATATCACAATTTGTTTATTCGTTGATCAATTGTTCGATTGGCTTATTTCCACTGTAATTCTAGTTTTAAAGTATATTGATTTGACAGAAAACAAGAACCTGCCAATGTTAGTGCTGAGGTTAAAGAGATGATAAGCAAAAACAGAAATTGAGACCAGAAATAGAATATACATTCCAGACAAAGATGAGCCTTTCTTTAATATATTCTTTAAGCAGCATCTATTAATTCAACAAATATTAATTGAACATCAAGTCCCAGGCTTTATACTAGCCACCAGTAATATGAAAATGTAAGATGGGGTCCCTTGTAGTCTAGTTCAGGGGCCAGAAAACTAGATACAGCTCTTGGGCCAAATCCTGTCAGCTGCCTATTTTTGTAAGTAAGGTTTTATTAGAACACAGCCATGCTCATTCATCTATATACTGTCTATGGCTGTTTTTGCACTAAAATGCCAGAACCAAATAGTCTCAACAGACTCTATGGCCCATAGGGCCTAAAATATTTCCTATCTAGTCTTTTATTTTTTAAAAAGTTTGGCTGAACACAGTCGTTCATGCCTGCAATCCCAATGCTTTGGGAAGATGAGGTGGGACGATCACTTGAGGCCAGGAGTTCAAGGTTGTAATGAGCTATGATCACACCACTGCACTCTAGCCTGAGTTACAGACTGAGACCCTGTCTTAAAAAAAAAAAAAAGTTTGCCAACTTCTGCTATAGACACATATCACTTAATATAACAACAAAAAAAATTGTAATTATCTTTCAAAACCACCAATGTATCTGGAAAAGATAGTTACAGACTGAATGTTTGTGTACCTCCCCAACTTCATATGTTGAAATCCCAACCCCTAATGTGATAGATAATATTAGGAAATGGGACCTCTGGAAGGTAATCAGGTCATGAGCATAGGGCCTTCCCTCAAAAGAATGGGATTAATGCCCTTTTATAAGGGACTCCAGAGAGCTCTCACCCTCTTTCCACCATGTGAGGACACAGCAGGAAGCTGCTATCTACGGCTCTCACCAGACACTGAATCTGCCAACTCCTTGATCTTGGACTCTCCAGCCCCCAGAACTGTGAGAAATAAATTTATGTTGCTTATAACCCACTCAGTCTAGAATATTTTGTTACAGGAACCCAAACTAAAACCAGAAATTTATCTCAGAATGCAAATCCAGTAAGTTCTCTGTTATCTGACACTATACCTGATGTACCTCTAACTGGCACTTTTGTGCCTCACAAATACAGTAAATGGCCAGTGTTAGGCAAATAGAGCATCTGCAAGCTTCTAATGTATCTTCTGAATCTTTAAGAAAGGATTAAATACATTTCCAGAATTAACTATATTTTAATACATCACCAATTTTTTTGAAAACTGGACACACAAACACACACACACACACACACACCCCACCTTATTGGAAAAAGGCTTACAGCACATAAACTTCAAAATCCTCTCTGTCAACTTTCCCTAAAGGTATTTTCAAAAAGACATTCAGAATATTTAAAAATAAGAACCATTCACTGCTTAGATTACTGCAATAATAAAAAGTCTTCAATTATACTTTCTGTGAATGGCTGAAATGTCCAACTAAGAGGGCATTAGCTTCTCAGAAATAAGCAATGCTAGAAGTATGCAAAATGTGGGCATAAGGCTATAATCTTGCTTCTTCAACTAAGTAACACAACAAAATACTGTAATCTTAAATATTAGACTCCTGAACTGTCAGAAATACGAAACAAAAGTAAATAGGAACAGGTAACAGACTACTACACTAAATATGTGTTTCACACATTTGGAACAAATTTTTTCAGACAATTTATATATATAACTTCTAAATTATATATTTAAAAAGAAACCCAAGAGTTTTGCTTCATGGTGAAGTAGTTATACTTTCTCAGCAAAAGAACATTAATGTAATGAATACCTTTTGCAATCTCATTTAGACGTGGTTTATGTCAGCAAACAGTTGGACTTAATTAGCAGGCTAATGACAGCAAGTCATGATCATAAAAGCTATCTAACCTCAGTATGAAGGACCTGCTTTCCCTCTCATTAACTAGGCCTTTCAAGATCAATACATTTGCAGGTTCCTCCTACAAGATCCCATGGTGATGTCACACACCATCATCCAAAACAGACTGACTGATTTCCTTCTAGGAAGTCAGTAGTCCCAGAGAGGGGGGAAAGCTTTCTTTTCACAAAGGTGGCACAGCATTCTTGAGTGCTCCTGCCAAAATCTGAGCACTTGGTAGTGTAGTCTCTTAGTGGGTATTGTTAGGCAGTAATCCAAATACATTTCAAATGAATTAAGGAGTCACTTTCAATAAAAACCAACATAGGTTAAGCACAATGGTTCATGCCTATAATCCCCAGCACTTTAGAAAGCCAAAGCGGGAGGATTGCTTGAGCTCGGGAGTTTAAGGCCAGCCTGAGAAACACAGCAAGACCTCGTCTCTACTAAAAAATAATAATAATAATTTTAAAAATTAGTTAGGTGTGGCGGCACATGCCTGTAGTCCTAGCTACTCAGGAGGCTGAGGAGGGAGGATCATTTGAGCCAAGGAGTTCAAGGTTACAGTCGGTGAGTCATGATTGCGCCACTGCACTCCAGCCTGGGCAAGACTCTGTCTCGAAAAAAAAAGCCAACACAGTTCAATCTTAAAATAAATAAAGACCTTATGATAGACTGCCAGATGTTTAAAAATATTTATGGGTCTTTCCTAGATTACATACAAACTAAGTTTGAGTCTGTGTGGATAAACATTGAAGAAAACCAAAATAAGAAAACTATGATTATCTCCAATCCTTATAGGCTATATGAGACCTGAGGAAAACCAGACGTGACTTATCGCAACATCTGTACACTTGCTGTTCAAAGTTAAACACCAGTAGGAAGCCCCTCAATCTCACAGGAATGAGGCTAATGATCTTTTCAGAAAAGCCAGAACGGAAAATATAGTCTAAAACAAATTCCTTACAAAGTAGTAGTTCATATCACAAAATAATGCTTCATACTATACAATGATTCAGGAATTCCCTTAGATGGTAAGTATCTTAGTTCATTTTACATTATTTTGTATATCTAAATCTATCCATGTACAACTTTGAATAAGCATCTCTTCTGTCTAAAACAACGTACATAGCTTTTAATTTTTACAATTAACAAAAAGCAAATTAAAGCACTTAACAAGGTTAAGCATCTTAGGTCTAAGATTAAAAATAATGACAGAACATACACAAAACTCAATTTCTGGACCTCCTGTGCAGTAAGACCCCAACAAATGGCAATATAAAAACTAACTACTAAAAAGCTCTGAAGTCCAGGCACAGTGGCTCACATCTGTAATCCCAGCACTTTGGGAGGCCAAGGAGGGAGAATTACTTAAGCCCCGAAGTTCAAGGCTGCAGTGAACTATGATTGCACCACTGCACTCCAAGCTGGGTGACAGAATAATTTAAAACAATTTAATATAAAATAATTTAAACAAATTAAGTAACAAAAGGCTCTGAATGTAGAGTTAAGTAAGTGCTATTCCTGATGCTTCGATGCCATCTCTGATGAGGCCTGTCAACAATCAAGGAGACAAAAAAGTCATGTTAATTTCAAAACTAAATTACCCCTAAGGAGAGAAAAGATTGAGAATAAAAGCCAATGGCCATTAAAAACACCTATATGTATATATGTATACGAGTGTGGAGATATGTACATACACGTATCAATTACATATAAACCTCCAGAGAGTAGTTTTGAAGAGTCAGAGGAAAATTAATAGGCATGAGAAGGTAGATAGGTATCAGAAATTCAGTAAAATCACAGTGGGGTACTTACCAGGACAAACAGTGATTTCTTCTGCAGAACTCTCTGGCACAAGGACTAAGCTTCTCTTACTGGTCAAAGGATCAACACTAAAAGAGAACCAAATCCCAAATGAATTCCCAGTAAAATAAATCAGAACATAGAGCCAAAAGCAATGGTGAGTCACTCACAAAGCCACAGGTAATCACAGATACTTGCTGCCTAATGCCACAAAAGCACAACAGGAAAGCAAGGAATCAGTACTGAAAACTATAGGCCAGAAATATGGAAAATAAATACGCTTACTGAAACTTCAGTTCCAGTGAAATCACTGAATGAAAACAAATTCCCTTTTGGAGTTTTTCACAAAGGAAGGTCGAAGGGTAAGAACTGTCTGTGAATATCACAGAAGACAAAAACTCCACTCCAACGTAAGGATGTCACAGGTGTTTTATAGACTCCATCTCAGCCTTCTGAAGGCTAGAGATTTGTGAACTCACAAGAGAAGACAGAGATTCTTCTGACAACACACTAACTTTCTCCTCCTTTTGCAGTTAAATTTCCTCTTTATCTCAAGATGTTGCTTTCCATGCAACAAAAATAAAATACAATTCCAAACTGCCCTACAGCAAAAATCTGCCCACAGAAATTGAATCTCTTTTCTAACAACAACTTAATTATAAATGGCTTCCTTCATCCAACCTTCTGGTTTTCCCTGACTGCTCATGGAGTGCAATCTCTGCCTGACATAGGAACACATGGCTGATCTGAGCATCTGAGCTAGCCCCCTCATGCTTCACAGGGCTTTATCATTAGTATGATCAAGTATGCAAGAGTGCTTAAAAACAAAAATCCTCACATCAACCAAGAACCACAAAAAGAACAGCTACAACTGAACTCATGATAAATAACTAACTCCTGATAAAAAACCACAAGTGATTTCTCTCTAAATAAAACATCTCATAGCATTTGTTATAAACCCAAGCCAGACATAGTTTACTCTGCATGTAACATTAGTGCTCTATTCAAAGGGTCCATCACAAAACAATTTTCTGACATTTATAAAATGGGCTAATCAATTTGAAGTCAAACCACATTGCCTGCGATTCCAACTCTCTCCTGGTGACAAAGTGTATAATCATTTATTAAAACCTACATCTGCTCTGCACAAGGCTCACCACAATAAAGCAGAAAGGCCTACAGGGAGTAGAAGGCCTACTCTGTTAAAACCACTTCCAAAACTGTCTTAACAGCAGGAAAATCAAACCGAAGCCATATTCTTTAGCCCAGGAAGGAATACCAAGTACTATCAACCAGACGCCTAAGAAAGACCACCACCTTGACTACAGCAAATGGCAATTGGGCTTCAACTCTCATATGGGAGAACACAGTCATGCAGTTCAAAGTTAAACTCTTGAGAAAGTTTCAAACTCAACTACCAGATAAAAAGGGCAAGCAGAAAGTAACTGGAAGCATGATCCAGTTAATAGTGCAGTTTATAATTAATCAATTGCTATTTATTATTAAAGTAAGAAGACTTAGAAGGTAAGCCCTCAATCAATCAGCAAGAACAACGGAGGAGGTAATGCAAATACAATCCTTTACAGGAGATAGGAGGCACAAACAGATTAAAAGTGGCACAGAACCGACAGTGAGAGTGATGCAGGTCCTGTGTGGCCTGAATAATATGAAGACTTCAAAGAGGATGTATAAGTCTCAAGAGTAAATTTAAAAGACATATAAGGTTTAGATATACAGACAAAATAAGCATAAGCAGAGTTGGGGAAAAGAGAGAAAGGGGCTAAGAATAGAAGGACTATAAAGAAATCAGTCTAGAGCCTTCAAATTAGCATAAAAACTAGTGTAATTAGTTAAAAGAATAGCAAGATGTGACCATTTTTCAGGAATAATGTAAATAAGATTTACGCCAAGATAGCTGGCCTGGACAAGATAACCTCTAGGATCTCTTCCAGCTCTTAATATTCTGGGCTTCTATGAGATGCACATCTGAGAACTTAGAGATACTAATAAAATTTCTCCTAGTCTTCACTTATAAAAGCGCTACAAGTTCTCTGGCAAGCTGTCCATGTACAGTCTCACTCACGTGGTTCATCTCCCTTATGCTGGCAACCATCAGAGGAGAGAATTCATAGCAACATATAATCTCTCACCTTTGCGAAGCAGGTACAGAGTTTCCCTCTTCAGAAGTTTCTTCAACAACCCCTTGGGAAGACTGCAAAGAAATACATAGTATCTTAAATATACAGGCGCAGGTGAACTGGCTTCTCTTCCTTTTTTAAAAAAAATTAATTGTTCAACGTTCTCTCTCAACAATTAACAATAAGAAGAAAATATTTTCCATAAGCCAGTAAATTTCAGTAAAACAGGCACATCCTGTAAAGTCAGAAGACTGGTATTTAAATCAGAACTAAATCACTTACTAACTTTGTGATTGGGTAAGTGACATCTGAATCTCTTTCCTCATCTTAAAATGGGTATTAACAATTGTCTCACAGAGTGTCGTGAAAATTAAACAAGATAATGCATGCAATGCACTTCATAAAATGCAAGACCTATATCAATATTAATTGGTAAGTCAAATGAATTATGATTTCAGAAAAACAATCGAAAATTTTGTGCAGGGGGAAAGAAAAATATAGAGAAAAGTCCAATTTTCAAAGGAAATACTGAGTTGAGATAAACACTGCAATCCATGATCTTTGAGAAAAACCAAGCCATAACATAGGACATCTAAAGGGAAGGTTATAAAGATTCTTTTTGCTACAAATCTGCCACTATGGTTTTTATATCTGGCTACAGGATTATCTTTTCAGAAATGTAATGAATAGGGACTATATAAGGAAAGATTATTCTCATTGATTCAAAAATTATTTTCATTGATTAATGGTAGAGTTGGTGCAAATACCAACTCATTAAACATACATGCACAGAAGATCACCGAAAAAGCAGCTACTGCTGCCTTAGGCAGACTTCTGAGGAAGTGCCTGGGCTGTGAGGCTTCTTCCACTAGACATTAAGCTATCAGCTGAAGTTTTCAAGGTTTCCTAATAAGATATAAATAACCTAAACAAGTTAGGTTATCTCTCTATGAATCTCGCTACCATTCAGGTAAATGATGAAATACACTTAAAAATCAGGAATAGATGAGTTTTCAGTCAAAAGGAAAGTTGTACAATATGGAATATAGTCATTATGAAAAATAAGACTTAACCCAACTACCAAAGGACTAAAATACAACAGCAATAAATACTTAACCTGTCTCTTCCTTTGGAAAACTCAGCGGTGACAAGGTTTTTATTGAAAAGAAAGGAAGGAAGGAAGGAAGGAAGGAAGGAAGGAAGGAAGGAAGGAAGGAAGGAAGGAAGGAAGGAAAGAAGAGAAGGAAGGAAAGGAAGGAAAGGAAGGAAAGGAAGGGAAGGAAGGGAAGGGAAGGGAAGGGAGGAAGGGAGGAAGGGAGGAAGGGAGGAAGGGAGGAAGGGAGGAAGGAAGGAAGGAAGGAAGGGAGGAAGGAAGGAAGGAAGGAAGGAAGGAAATGCTGACACCTAGTGTCCATTTAATAGAATTTTATAATGACTAGCCTTGGTCTTTAGATGCAATCAAGACAACAGTAAGTTAGTTATAAGGCACCTCCATCTCTGCCTTAGGCTAAAGCATATCTCAAATCTTCTCAGTGTAATTGTTTTAAAAAATTATTGTGCTTTGGCCAGGTGCAGTGGCTCACGCCTGTAATCCCAGCACTTTGGGAGGCTGAGGCAGGCGGATCACCTGAGGTCAGGAGTTCAAGACCAGCCTGACCAACATGGAGAAAGCCCGTCTCTACTACAAATACAAAATTAGCCGGGCGTGGTGGCTCACGCCTCTAATCTCAGCTACTCGGGAGGCTGAGACAGGAGAATTACTTGACCCCAGAAGGTAGAGGTTGCAGTGAGCCGAGATCGCGCCACTGCACTCCAGCCTGGGTGACGAGCGAAACTCTGTCTCAAACAAACAAAATTATTGTGCTTCTATTCAGTGCCAGGCCTGTGCTAATCACTTTACATTCCTTATCTCCTTTAATTTTCACAAGCCACTTAAGAAGCAAAAACCATTAAATTATTTTAAAAATAAGTGAAACTTCGAGAAGTTAAACAATTTGCCCCAAATCATATAGTTGGTCAAAATCGTAGAGCTGAGACTTGCCTGACTCTAAAACCCATGCACTCAAAACTACTATTATATTGCTTAATCAGATAATCCTCTTCCTAATCATTTCAATGTAGAATCCCAAGAATGTCTTCATTTCAAAACATTATTTTAATTTAGAAATTTATACCTCAATGGCAGTAATATGAACATAAAGTGAGGTTCTTCCAGAATATGAACATAGGATAGCAAAATAAGCAAATAAAATTTAGACTACCCAAATGTAATCAAGGTGAACAGGAAAGCATGGCAGAAATAAAAATTCAAGGAATCTGTGGCCTAATCAAGACATCTTCTTCCTGAAGAAATATGTTAATAAGGAAGGGATGGTTTGCATTGAATCTTTAAAAAAAAAAAACTCAAAGAATTATTATCAAAGGGTATTTTTAATACTTAAAAGTGAAATTGGGGCTGGGCAGAGTGGATCACATCTGTAACCTGAGAACTTTGGGAGGCCAAGGTGGGCGGATGACTAGAGGCCAGGAGTTCAAGACCAGACTGGTCAACATGGTGAAACCCCGTCTCTACAAAAAATACAAAAAATAGCCAGGCGTGGTGGTGCATGCCTGTGATCCCAGCTACTCAGGAGGCTGAGGCAGGAAATCGCTTGAACCCAGGAGGTGGAGGTTGCAGAGAGCCGAGATCATGTCACTGCACTCCAGCCTGGGTGACAGAGTGAAACTCCATCTTTAAAAAAAAAAAAAAAAGTGAAAATGAATAGAGACATCATTTGGTCATCACATAAATGTCCTCTATTGTGTGACAGTGGTAGTTTATTAGGTTTTTCCACAGACTAGTTGAGCCATCCCTTAAAAATTCCATTTTCTGATTATTTCAACCCTCCAGATACTGTCATTCTAGAAGACAATAGATACAGATCTGAGTATTCTGGTCACTGAAAATGTCTCTATTCCATAATAAATTAATAAATTGTCATTTTGTATACATACATCAGTGTGAAGTTTGGCAAATCAAAGTCAGTTTTTACAACTCCACACAATCTGGTCATTTCTGATTAAAAAAATTCCACTATCCTGACTGAAAAATTAAGAATCAGATTCTGCAAAGTAGTAATCACATCAACATACTACCCCTTCCAACTCCTTGCCATAATGCTCTCAGGGTGATCTATAGGCCTTCATTAGCAACTTTATCTTGTCTCAGTGATGTCAAAAACCAGTTATCATCTTGATTCTAAAGCTTTATAAACCTTAATATAGACTAAGTCATGTGCCTCAAAGTGAATGTTTTTCTGAGTCCCTATTTTTGAGACTCTCCTGCTATCTCTATCAACCAAGAAGTCTCAAATACAAGCAGCTCCAGCAAAGCTGTGTTCAATAGAGAATGTTTAACAAATGAATTCTTTCTACCCACATTTCCTGAAAGCAAAAGATCAAGAGGTAAAATTACAATCATAAGACTTTCATTATTTGCCTATAAAATTAGTAAGTTTGTTTTTTAAAGGTACAATTACTTGTTGGCAAGGTTGCAGTGAACTAGATATTCTCATACATTGCCAAATGGAGAGAATACAAATTTTAATGGCCTTTCTGACAAGCAATTTGGCAATAAATATCAAGTCTTTATGTTCGTAACTCTTTAACCCATCATTTTTCTGGCTCTTATGCCTAAGTACACTGATCAGGAATAAAGAAAAGTTTCATGTAGAAAGATATCACAACTGAAATATCCAGCAATAGAAAAATGTTTAAAATATTATGGTAAATTCATAAACTGAAATATAATATAGCCATTAAAAGTAGAATATATAATTTAACATGAGAAAATGTTTACATAATGTTCAATAATACGATCTGAACCATACAAAAAATAGGTAATACTCTTTAAACTTTTCAGCATTTTTTAACATCTCCAAGTGATTTCTAAAATTAAAGTTAATGTCCATACACTTACTAGGTTGTCTGCTTTGTCTCCTTTCACTGAGGACTGTCCCTCACCCCTCCCATCCCACTAGCAGTGGGCTCACAGCCAATTTGACAAGTAACTTCCTTCAGGCCACAGCTGACTAGGCTACTGATACCAAATGGGCCATAAATCCTTTCCTGAAAATTTAAAATTGGAATTGGGAGAGATTAAGTCTCCTGTAACCTGTAATAAGTTTTGAGAGCTATAAGATCAGTGTCTTCAACCTGCACCTGAAAAACAAAAGCAAAGAATGCTAAGTCTGCAGGGAGAAAAATGAAGCAGACACAATATAACCATGAGATATAGAAAACTCACAGATGCCCGGTACCTTCTTTGGGCCTGGTTATAGTTCTATTTTAAAACTTCTGAGGCCAGACGCAGTGGCTCACGCCTGTAATCCCAGCACTTTGGGAGGCCGAGGTGGGCGGATCACGAGGTCAGGAGATCGAGACTATCCTGGCTAACATGGTGAAACCCCGTCTCTACTAAAAATACAAAAAAATTGGCCGGGTGTGGTGGCAGGCACTTGTAGTCCCAGCTACTCGGGAGGCTGAGGCAGAAGAATGGCATGAACCCGGGAGGCAAAGTTTGCAGTGAGCCAAGACTGCACCACTGCACTCCAGCCTGGGCGACAGAGCGAGACTCCATCTCAAAAAAAAAACAACAAAACTTCTGAGATACCCCGTTTCCTTAATTTATGTATTTTAGTAGAGACGAGGTCTCACTATGTTGCCTAGGTTGGTCTCAAACTCCCAAACTCAAATGAATTCTCCTGCCTCAGCTTCCCAAAGTGCTGGGATTACAGGCATTAGCCATTATGCCTAGCCCAGTCCTCTTTTTAATTAAGCTAGCTTAATTCAGTTTACTGTAGCAAATAGTACCAACTGATAATACTACCTGTAGTATTTGGTGGCCTGGTCATGAAGTTAAGAGTCAAAGAACTTCAATCTAATTAAGACCATCCACTAGATTTTGACTACTTCCAGGCTACTGCAAAGGCACTACCTTCAAACTTGACACAACACAGAACCTGACACAAGTCTATGATCTAGAGCTCTGGCCCCTGGGATCTTTCAAGCTAACAACTTGAATTATAATAAATCATTAAGTGTCACTCTTTGGAGTTAATGTATTATTTTAAGAAACAGCATCTCTGAATTGGAAAGAACAAACTGAATATTTATCATAAGCATCATGTAACTTTCCTTTGGAAAAGAAGCCAGTCACTAAAAGAACTATTTCTTAAAAATGGCTTCTTCGCTGATATACCTTCGGAAAAAAAAAAAAAATTAAAAAAATAAAAATGCCTTCTCTTCCCAGACAACAATCTTTCCAGAATGTGAATGAAGATGGTTACTAGGAAATAATGATTCCTAGAGGCATCCCCCAGTGAATGACCTTCGATCCCTTAGAGAGAATTACCAGTTGTTCAGTGCCTATAAACTCCTAAGCATTGTAGTAGACATTTTACACAAATTCACTTCAATCATTAAAGTAACAGTCGAAAGATAGGAATTGTTATTCCCATTTTATAGATGTAAAACTGGGATTCAAACAGGTTAAGTGACTTGCTCAAAAACACACAAATTACTTAAACACAAAAATCAGAACTCAACTCCAAATCCATGTTCTCTATTCTATGAAGCTCCTCAAAGTTACCATTTCTTGAACCTTTATCATAACACAAGAAAGACAGAATAACACAATAATAAAACAAAACCAAAAGTCAAAGTCTGGTAACAGAAATAGCAAGAAAAAACAGTATAGTCATAAAACAGAATACTCTTTAAAATTACAATTTATATATAAAGAGTTTATATTATTGCTTTTATAATATTCAAAGGGAAAAATAAGAGATAAGCTTTCATATACAATATAATCAAGCTACGTCAGAAAAAGCAAACTAAACATACCAAAAAGAAGATTGGTTTCAATAAATTATTCAAAACCACTACAAGCAAAATAAGAAATATACACCATTATGCAGTGGGAAAAAATAACTGGGAAACTATCCTTACTTCATACCACAAAGGACTACTTTCTCTACGATATAAAAAGTATCCACAAATCAACAGATTATCAAAAAAGAAAAATGATCATTAAGATCTAACAGACAAAAAAGTAAATACAAATGGGTCTTAGACATGTGAGAAAAAAGTTCAGGCTCACAAATAGTAAGAGATATGCAAATTAAGACTATACTGAGATGCCATTTTTCATCTCTCAAGACTGGCAAAGATCACGAAGTCTGACAATACTGCATTACTGTGGGTATGCAGAAACTAGTATTCATACACTGCCAGTGGGAAGGTAAATGTACATGATCTCTATGGAGGGCAATTTGGCAACAGCTAATGAAATTACAAATACATTTTTTGGTCCACCAATTACAGTTACAGAAAATTATCATATAATACAAATATCTTCCATGTGGATGAAATGTCTTCTGGACATTTTACTATTTGTAATAGTAAACTCTGACAAATCCATATATGGTATTTTTCACATCCAAAAAAAAAAAGATGAAGAAATTCTTTATATACTGTTATGTAATGATCTCATTAGGATATTAAATGAAAAAAGTAGAAAATAATGTGTAAATCATTTGTGTAAAAGAAGGTATGGAAAAGAATATGTATTCTGCTTGTACCAGATAAAGTATCTTGGAAGGATATGCTAGAACTAGTAACACAAATTGAGTCCAGAGAGGGGAACTGGCTGGCTGGGTGATAGTGAGAAAAGTTAAGACTTTTTACTTACGTATTTTTGAACTTTGAGCCATGTGAATATTGTTACCTATTCAAAAATTTAACTTTTTAGAAATAAAAATTTTTACGCTGGGCGCGGTGACTCACGCCTGTAATCCTAACACTTTGGGAGGCCAAGGCGGGCAGATCACGAGGTCAGGAGATCAAGACCATCCTGGCGAACACGGTGAAACCCCATCTCTACTAAAACTACAAAAAATTAGCCGGGCGTGGTGGCGGGCGCCTGTAGTCCCAGCTACTCGGCAGGCTGACGCAGGAGAATGGCGTGAACCTGGGAGGCGGAGCTTACAGTGAGCAGAGATTGCGCCACTGCACTCCAGCCTGGGCAACAGAGCGAGACTCCGTCTCAAAAACAAACAAACAAACAAACAAAAAAAAACCAACAATTCTACGAAAAGGTCAATAAAATGCATCCATCTCAAAAAAAAAAAAATTTTTTTTACACCAGGCGTTTTGGCTCATGCCTATATTGCCAGCACTTTAGGAGACCGAGGTGGGTGGATGGCTTGAGTACAGGAGTTCGAGAACAGCCTGGGCAACAAGGTGAAACCCCATCTCTACAAAAAATATAAAAATTAGCTCAGCCTGGTAGCGTGCACCTGTGGTCCCAGCTACTGCAAGGGGCTGAGCTTGGGGGATCGCTTGAGCCCAGAGGTGGAGGCTGCAAGGACCCAAGATGGTACTGGTGCACTCTAGCCTGGGTGACAGAGCGAGACCTTGTCTTCAAAAAAAAAAAAATTTAAAGAAAAAATAAATTATGGTGTATCTATGGTAGAATATGTCATATATTAAGAACTGATCTAAGATAAACTATAAAGTAGGGGGAGGAACAAAACTTATAGAGTCTTCATTTTGTTCAAAAAAATTGTTAACGTATTTTTGTATGCATAGAAATAATGATGACTGGTCAGGTGTGGCGGCTCATGCCTGTAATCCCAACATTTTGGGAGGCTGAAGTGTGCAGATCACAAGGTCAGGAGTTCAAGACCAGCCTAGCCAACATGGTAAAACTCCAACTCTACTAAAAATACAAAAATGAGCCGGCATAATGGCAGGTGCCTGTAATCCCAGCTACTCAGGAGGCTGAGGCAGGACAATTGCTTGAACCTGGGAGGTGGAGGTTGCAGTGAGCCGAAGATCGCGCCTAGGCGACAGAGCGAGACTCCAACTCAAAAAAAAAAGAAATGGTAGTTTTTTTCTTCTTTATATTCTCCTGTACTTTCCTAATTTTCTAGTGAACATGTATTACTTTAATAATCAAGGAGGGGAAGACCACAAAAATAACAGATAGCTAAAATAATCCTTGTTTTAATCTGTGAATAAATCATCCTTAATTACAGCATCACTGACCCTTACCTGACCATGACTGGTTGTTGGTTCTTCCTCCAACAAAAGTTTCTCTTTCAAGCTTTTAATTGAGCTTTCCTGGAAATCCTTGGTTTTTGAGTGCCAGTCAGATGCCCTAGACTCCTGCCTCTCCTCTTTGTCTTCATCTCCCATATCTTCTGAGATGCATTCATTTTTTTCACTAGCCTGCTCTCCTTGGCCACATTCATTCTGGATCAGAGAAGGAGGTCTAGGTAACACTGGTTCCCCAAAATCTTTTTTTTTTAAGAGCTGCCTCTGAGCCATTTTCAGGCTCTTTTGATAAACCTCCAACTGGCAGAGAATGACCTTGGTATACTGGTTAGGGTCTACTCCATCAGGGCAGAATGGAATACCCCAGAAGTAGTTCACAGTGCCCCCAATGTCCTGGAGACCTTTGGCATCTGCTAGGGTAGGCAGACAGTGCCTAGATGTGTCCCCGCTACCCTGGGCAGCTCTGAGAAAAGAACCCCTCCCAGTACTTTCCTGTGGCTTCCCACACTGTGTGTGCTCAGCCAAGTGGCCAGTACATCTGTCAAAAGATTTAACGTTCACATTCTCAAACACTGGCTGGCTCGACTGGTCCCAGCTTCCTGAGCTGCCAGAGACCGGCTCCTCTTCAGTTTTTTCAGTGTGGTCCCAAGGCTCCTCTCTTTCCTCAGCCTCGTTTCCCTGACTGATATGTGAGCCTTTAAACAGTGATGGAGGTACCAGCTGCCATATGCCTGTAGGTATTTGAGAAAAAGTAGGGCTAAGGACAAACTTTTTTATTAAGAGGGCTTGGTAAGCTATCACTTACCAAGAATTACATAATATGGGTAAGAAAGGCTCTTCTTTGGGTTTAACCAAATGTTGGTTTTTTCCTTGGAAATAAAAGTATGCTGGATATTCTTATGATCTCAACTACTTCCTGATTTAACTTATTTATTATCACCAAAAGGATCTGGGGTACTTCCGTATATCTACTCTCAGCATGAGATCCCTGTGGTACAGTTATACTTGATGAATGGAAGGAGTCAGAACAGGGAGACATGCCTTCAGTGATCCCAGAGTCTGTGGTTTTCTCTTGGTGGGACTGGGAAGATGGTCCAGTGGCCAGAGGTCGAGATCTGGTAGCAGAAGCATCAGAAGGCCGGCAACTCTGAAACAAGTGATCCCATACCAGACCAGGTTTATTATTAAAATAACTATATATGAAGGGTCACAGGAAGGACAAAATGGGAGGCCACTGTTCATAAGAATTTCTCTTCTCCAAAATGTAGATGGCTCAATTTAATTTCACAACATATACTGAATGTCTATGTGCAAAGTGTTGTACTAGATTGCTATACTAAACCCTTTTTTAAAATAGGGAGGCAAATAGCATAAAAGATGGTTCAGGACCTACCACTGGCAAGTATCCTTCACATTTAAAATCATTTCAGGCTGGGCGAGGTGGCTAATGCTTGTAATCCCAGCACTTTGGGAGGCCGAGGCAGGTGGATCACCTGAGGTCGGGAGTTCCAGACCAGCCTTGCCAACATGGTGAAACCCCGTCTCTATTGAGAATACAAAAAATTAGCTGGGTGTGGTGGTGGTCGCCTATAATCCCAGCTACTTGGGAGGCTGAGGCAGGAGAATTGCTTGAACCCAGGAGGCGGAGGTTGCAGTGAGCTGAGACTGCACTCCAGCCTGGGCAACAGAGTGAGACTCCATCTCAAAAAAAAAAAAAAAAAAAATTCAGTTGTGCATATTCAAATGACAATTTAACTTTATTTGATTATTTTTTAAAAACTGCCCATTCTTTCTTCCCATAACCCACCTCTAGTTCTCATCCCCTTTGCTCTCCCACAAAACAGGAGAAGTTAGCATCTTATCTTGCTGCCTTTTAGGTTCTTGGTATTCAGTAAGTCTTTTCAGAAGCTGTTAACTTATGATAATTCTTTTCAACTATGAACTAAAAAATCCATGAGTGGAAGAAAACTCTTTCATTTAGAATTAACAAAACACTTCAAATTGGGTTAACCAACAATTCAACACAGACTTTAAAAAATTACTATGGGAATTTCTATTAGATGAAAACCCTATAAATGACTACAGCTAGTTCCTAATGCAACTACGACACCACAGAAGTCTAAAATATTGCTGATCAATCTCCACAAACTTTTGCAACATGGCATATTTACATTCAGGCTTTCAGCAATGGCTTTCCTCAAGAGCTCCTCCTCTTCCTCCTCCTGGCTGTTCACTTCCCTAGCTTCCTGCTCACTCATTTTGAGAGCCAGAGCAAACTGTTCTTCTTCTGTCATCTCTATAAGAGGGTAGGGAAAAGAGAGGGAGGGACACCACAAACACTGAATAAGCATGGAGGCAAGAAAGAGAATTATTAAACTTTTCAACTGAAGACATTACAAGACCGTACAATTTTATAATCTTGTAAAGAAGGAAAACCCCAAAAGGTAAGGTGTTGGTCAAGATAATTAGCAGCAGTTACAACAAGAATCCTGGGTTAACTAGGCTGTAAGCTCCCATGAAGGCTGAGTTTTCACCTACACTGTTCACTGTTATACCTCCAGCACATAAAAAAGTGCTGGGCATAGGGTACGTAATAAATATTTGCTCAATGAATAAATAGAGGAATTAATGCCCACTCTAGAGCTTTTTACTAAATCCACAATGCTTTATGCTCAACATTTAGCCAGAATAATTTTAGTACTCAGAATCCTCTGATTTAACCAGTAGAAAAGAACATCCCTAGTGACAAGAATGTGGTCTCCAGACACCATTTTCCATTTAAAAGGAACTGGGGTACACTGAAGAAATGGGTGGCCTCAAGTACAAAGCATGAAATGAACAAGATGAGCTAGAATATTTGTCACAGATGTAAGCAAGGAATCTATTAGACACTACTAGAGTCATATCGAAAGAACTTAGGAGCCAATTAAACAGACTCCTCACTGGCCAAAAATGAAACTGGAGCATCAATAAAGATAATGAATGCGGGCCGGGCGCGGTGGCTCAAGCCTGTAATCCCAGCACTTTGGGAGGCCGAGACGGGTGGATCACAAGGTCAGGAGATCAAGACTATCCTGGCTAACACGGTGAAACCCCGTCTTTACTAAAAAAAATACAAAAAACTAGCTGGGCGAGGTGGTGGGCGCCTGTAGTCCCAGCTACTCGGGAGGCTGAGGCAGGAGAATGGCGTAAACCCGGGAGGCGGAGCTTGCAGTGAGCTGAGATCCGGCCACTGCACTCCAGCCTGGGCGACAGAGGGAGACTCCGTCTCAAAAAAAAAAAAAAGATAATGAATGCAATGCATTAAACTACATCAAATATATTTACATCTGTAGTTACATCTATATTACATCTGTAAGTTCAGGCCAGGTGTGGTGGCTCATGCCTGTAATCCCAGGACGGTGGGAGGCCAAGGTGGGAGGATCATGTGAGGTCGCGAGTTCGAGATCATCATGGACAACACGGTGAAACCCCATCTCTACTAAAAATACAAAAATTAGCCAGGCGTGGTGGTGGGTGCCTGTAGTCCCAGCTACTTGGGAGGCTGAGGAAGGTGAATCACTTGAACCCGGGAGGCGGAGGTTGCAGTGAGCCAAAATCGTGCACTCCACCCTAGGTGACAAAAGCAAGACTCCATCTCAAAAACAAAACAAAACAAAACAAAAAAAACCCTGTAAGTTCATACTAATATTTTTTTAAAAAGACATTGACTAACCAGTCACTGTTGAAGAATGTTAGTGAATCAACTACATGAAAACTGATAAGGCGTGGTGGCTCATGCCTGTAATCCCAGCACTTTGGGAGGCCGAGGTGGGTGGATCACGAGGTCACGAGACCAAGACCATCCTGGCTAACATAGTGAAACCCCGTCTCTACTAAAAACACAAAAAATTAGCTGGGCGTGGTGGCAGGCACCTGTAGTCCCAGCTACTCGGGAGGCTGAGGGAGGAGAATGGCTTGAACCCAGGAGGCGGAGCTTGCAGTGAGCCGAGATCATGCCCCTGCACTCCAGCCTGCGCGATAAAGCGAGACTCTGTCTCAAAAAAAAAAAAAAACGAAAACTGATAAATAAAATAATAGAATTGTTTTTACCCTACTTTGTCTACACAAGCTATACTACTGGGTAATCAAGCAGATTAAAAGCTCCTCTTTATAGAATTATTACAGTTAAAAAAACGTAAAAGAAATGAGAGAATTAGAATATCACCATTTTGGATGTTGTTTATGGCGGGGGATTTGGTAATGTCTAACAACCTACATAAAGTTACCCTTTGACCTAGCAATCTCACTTCTAGCAACTTACCCTAAAGATACACTTCTAATTAAAAGGAGTATATCATTGCAGCAATGTTCAAATTTGCCAAACACTAGAATCTATTTAATAACCATAAACTGTAGTACACATACATACAGTTATAAAAAAGAACAAGGAATATATCTATGGACTGGGAATAAAGTGATTTCAAGGATATGTTATTAAGTAAAAAATAAAGTACAAAAGAATTTATGGATAATATGCTACCTTTCACATAAGGAAGGAGAAATAAGAAAATGCACACACACCTATTTATTTGTACAGTGTCACAAAAGAGAGATAAACCAGAAATAGGCTGCGCATGGTGGCTCACGCCTGTAATCCCAGCACTTTGGGAGATTGCAGCACGCAGATCACCAGAGGCCAGGAGTTCGACACCAGCCTGGACAACATGGCGAAAGCCTGTCTCTACCAAAAACACAAAAATTAGCCAGGCATGGTGGCGTGCGCTTATAGTCCCAGCTACTCTGGAGACTGAGACAGGAGAATCCCTTGAACTCAGGAGGCAAGCCAAAATCACACTACTGCACTCTAGCCTGAGTGACACAGAGACTCTCTGGTCTCACAAAAAAAAAAAAAAGAAAAGAAAAAGAAAGAAAGAAAGATAAACCAGAAACTAATGCAAACGATTACCTATCAGTGGTTGAGAACAGAGTGAAGGGCACAAGAGAGGAAATGACACTTCTTTGACTATATTTTTTTGTATAACTTTGACATATGGAATCACACAAATCTTAAACATGTTTTAGTAATACGAAATCAACAAGTACAGGGGATCACTAAAATTGAATCCAAACATAAAAAATGCACCCAACTGAATTTGAAATGACCTTAATGAAAATGAAAACTATCAGAATCTGTAGGATGCAACAAAAGCCACATTTATAGTGAAATTTATAGTTTTCCATGCTCATATAAGGCAAAATTTTAAAATCAGTAATCCGAGTTTCCCACCTTAAAATGCTAGAATATAAAGAGTAAAATTAACCCAAGTAAGGAGAAAGAAAAAAACATAAAGAACAGAAAGAAATCAATAAAATGAAAGATGGGCATACAACACAGAAAAAATTGAACAAAAAATTAATTCTGGTCGGGTGCAGTGGCTCATGCCAGCACTTTGGGAGGCCAAGGCGGGCGGATCACAAGGTCAGGAGATCGAGACCATCCTGGCTAACACAGTGAAACCTCATCTCAACTAAAAAAATACAAAAAAATCAGCCAGGGCGTCTCTCTCTGTCGCCCAGGCTGGAGTGCAGTGGCGTGATCTCGGCTCACTGCAACCTCCGCCTCCCAGGTACAAGTGATTCTCCTGCCTCAGCCTCCTGAGTAGCTGGGATTATAGGTGCCCGCCACCAGGCCTGGCTAATTTTTGTATTTTTAGTAGAGACGAGGTTTCACCATGTTGGCCAGCCTGGTCTCAAACTCCTGACCTCAGGTGATCCGCCCGTCTCGGCCTCCCAAAGTGGTGGGATCACAGGCATGAGCCACTGCACAAGGCCAAGTCTGGCAACTTCTATCACGCATGCTCAACAAGAGTGGTACCATTCCCAAGTGGACAAAAATTGGTTCTTGGAGGTCAAAAAAAAAAAATCTTACGTATAAAATACAGACATACAATCAGTACATAAACAGAACACATAGCATATCTGTGGTATTAAAATATCATGGGGATGGCAATGGTTAGAGGGAAAAATAGTCTAAAAAGGCGCCTCAGGAGAATAACAATGAAAAATAGGGCCAGTGCAGTGGCTCATGCCTATAATTGCTCAAGTCCAGGTGGTCGAGGCTGCAGTGAGCCAAGATCACACCAATGCATTCCAGCATAGGTGACAAAGCGAGACCCTGTCTCAAAAAAAAAAAAAAAAAGAAAGAAAGAAAGAAAAGAAGAAAACAAATTTTTAAAAATAGTTGGGTGTGGTGATGCACACCTATAGTCCCAGCTACTCAGGAGGCAGAGGTGGGAGAATCACTTGAGCCCAGCAGTTCAAGACCAGCCTGGGCAACATAGTGAGATCTTGTCTGGACAAATAATAAAAAACTAGCTGGGTGTGGTGGTATACACCTGTGGTCCTAGCTACTTGGGAGGCTGAGGTCGGAGGATCGCTTGTGCCCCGGAGGCAGAGGTTGTAGTGAGCTACTGCATTCCAACCTGGGCAACAGAGGGAGACCCTGTCTCAAAAAGAAAGAAAAAAAAAAGTCAGCTGGGTATGGTGATGCATGCCTGTTAGTCCCAGCTACTCAGGAGGCTAAGGCTGGAGGACCACTTGAGCCTAGGAGGTTGAGACTACAGTGTGCTGCACCCACACCACTATATTCCAGCCTGGGTGGCAGAGTGGGACCCTGTCTCAAAAAATAATAATAATAAATAAATAATAAAATTAAATTTATACAGGAATGCAAAGGACCCAGATTAAAACAATTTTTAAAATAAAGTTGGAAGAATTATACTACCTGATTTTAAGATATTATAAACCTACAGTAATCAAGACAGTGTGGTATGGCATAATGACAAACATAAATAAATGGAAAAGAACAGAAAATTCAGAAATAGACCCATGCATTGATTTTCAACACAAGGAAAGGACAGTCTTTTCAACAAATGGTACAAGAATGATTGGATACCCATATGGAAAAAAAAATGAACCTTAACTCTTACCTTGCACCATATACAAAAACTCAAAATGGATTAGAAATCTAAATGCTAAAGCTAAAACTACAAAATTTCCAAGAAAATAGGTGGAAATCTTCATAACCTTAGTGTAGTCAAAGATTTCTTAGGACACAGAAAGAAAAAAACCATAAAAGAGAAAAAAATGGACCACATCAAAGTTTAAAACTTCTGTTCTGGCCAGGCGTGGTGGCTCATGCCTATAATCCCAGCACTTTGGGAGGCTGAGGCGGGTGGATCGCTTGAGGTCAGGAGCTAGAGATTAGCCTGGCAAACATTAGCAGGGTGTAGTGACGTGTGCCTATAGGTCTAGCTACTCAGGAGGCTGAGGCGGGAGAATCGTATGAACCCGGGAGGCAGAGCTTGCAGTGAGCCAAGATCACACCAGTGCACTCAGCCTGGGCGACAGAGCACGACTCAATCTCAAAAAAAAAAAAAGAAATCATAAAAACAGATTTTGCTGCTCAGTAAGATTCAGAATGGGGGGCTAACTGGTGGCTGGCGCCTGTAATCCCAACACTGGGAGGCCCAAACTGGAGGACTGCTTGAGGCCAGGAGTTTGAGATGAGCCTGGACAACACAGCAGGACCCTGTGTAAAAAAAAAAAATTAAAATTAGCCAGGCGTTGTGGGGCATACTTGGGAAGCCGAGACAGGAGAATCACTTGAGCCAATGAGTTCAAGGCTGCAGTGAACTATGATCATACCATACCCCTACACTCAAGCCTGGGTGACACAGTGAGATTCTGTCTCTAAAAAAATAATAAATTTAAAAAAAATTTTTTTAAGATTCAGAATGACCACTTCTGGATTCCACTTAAGATACAGGAAACTGAAAAAAGTTATTCTTCCAATCCTTACGACAATAGCAACAAAAACTGATAAATTCACAACTTTTCTTGAATCTATCAGAGAGCTAAGAATGCAAGATAATCAACTAGCCCAAAATGTATCAGTTCTATGACTATTACAATTCCCAAACCATTCTCAACAAAAATGAAAACATACGTGCAATTTTTCTTTTGGCCAAACACTTTGCTCTATTCGACGGTTTTGTCTTCATTTTCTGCAATCCATTTTCCTCCTTTGGTTCCTGTTGCAAAACAAGAAATATGATCAGTGTGGCTGCCACTAAAAGTAGTAATTTCTCTCTCTTCTACCTCCTCTATAGCTAAGAGAGGCCTCTGAGGAATTGATGATTGTTATAAATATGCACATAAAACATCAGAAGATCCTTTTCAGTACAAAAAGGAAAACATAAGATCTAGAACCAATAAAAACCATTAAAAACAAAAACGTGTGATATATTGGCATTATTATCTGTCATATAAACAGTCACACAAAAACTAGTCTATCTCTAAAATACCAGTAAGCATCACCTGAGATCAGAGTAGCTTGATTGAAGATTTAAAAAAAACAATAATAATGTTTAAACTCAGTGTTTATTCATTTATTTTAAATCACTCTTTCGACACTGGATAGTAAAGGAAAGGAAAAAGAGGGTAAATGAAAAACCCTATAGAAGCAAAAGTGAACCAAATACACCAACCCTACATCCCACCCTAAAATTTAATAAGAAACACAAACAAAATAATCAAGAAAACAAAAAATAAAAGAGAAAGAAATAAAAGGCCAGGCACAGTGGCTCATGCCTGTAATCCCAACACTTTGAAGTGGGAGAATAGCTTGAGGCCAGTTCAAAACCATCCTGGGGACTGTAGAGAGATCCTGTCCTTACCCCCTCCCAAAAAAAATTCTTTTTAAGTAAAAAAAAAAATTTTATTTTTTCTTTAATTAGCCAGGCATGGTCCTAGCTATTCAGGAGGCTGGAGCAGATGGATCACTTGAACCCAGGACTTCCAGGCTGCAGCAAGCTAAGATCGCACCACTGTATTCCAGCCTGGGAGACAAAGCAACATCCCATCTCTAAAAATAAATAAATAAAAATAAAACTGGGCAAAGCGTTTGAACAGAATTTCTCTGAAAATGAAGACATAGAAATGTCCAAGAAGCACCTGAAAAGATGCCCAACATCATTAGTCATCAGGGAAATACAAATCAAAATCACAATAAGGTATCACTTCACACCCACTAGGATAATTAAAATAATTTGTTTCAAATCAGAAAATAAGCATTGGCAAGGATTAGAAAAACTGGAACCCTAGTACACTGTTGGTGGGAATATAAAACAGTGCCACCACTGTGGACAAAAAAGAAATTAGGTGCTGATACACACTACAAAATGAATGTACCTTGAAAATACATAATTGAAAGAAGCCAGACAAAAGGCCACACATATATCATATAATTCCATTTATAAGACATGCCCAGAATGGGCAAATCCATATAGAAAGTAGATTAGCGGTTGTCAAGGGCTAGGGGTTTAGGGGAAAATGGAGAGTAACTGCTAATGAAAATGGGTTTTTTTCTGAGGGGTAATGAAAATGTTCTAGGCCGCTGCTACTGGGCCATGCAGACTGGCAGAGTATAGTGTGGTGTGAGGCTGGTGAGGGCAGTGGCCATGGAGGGTGGAAAATGTTCTAAAATTAACTGTGGGCCAGGTGCAGTGGCTCACACCTGTAATTCCAGCACTTTGGGAGGCCCAGGTGGGCGGATCACCTGAGGTCAGAAGTTCGAGACCAGCCTGGCTAACATGGTGAAACCCAATCTCTACTAAAAACACAAAAATTAGCCAGGCATGGTGGCATATGCCTGTAATCCCAGCTACTCAGGAGGCTGAGGCATGAGAATCAACTGAACCCAGGAGGCAGAGGTTTCAGTGAGCCAAGATCGCATCACTGCACTACAGCCTAAGGCAACAGAGAAAGACTGTCTCAAAAAAAAAAAAAAAAAAAGAGAAGTAAGACAAATTCACAATTACGCTCAAAGACTTCAATAGCCTCAAAATATTTGTAGAACAGACAGAAAACCAATAAATATAAAGTAGATTTGAACAACACTATCATCAAACTTTATCAGATTGACATTTACAGAAATCACTATCCAAAATGTGCATTCTTCTGTAGTACACACAGAATATTCTGGGCCATAAAACAAGTTTGACTAAGTTTAAAAATGATGAAAATCATATAAAGTACATACTATTAATGGAGACTGCAGTGAGCCAAGATCACATCACTGTGCCACTGCACTCCAGCCTGGATGACAAAGCAAGACTCTGTCTCAAAAAAACAAACAAAACAAACAAAAACAAAGGCCAGGTGCAGTGGCTCACGCCTGTAATCCCAACACTTTAGAAGGCCAAGGTGGGCAGATCATCTGAGGTCAGGAGTTCGAGACCAGCCTGGCCAACATGGTAAAACCCCCCCTCTACTAAAAATACAAAAATTACACAGGTGTGGTGGCAGGCACCTTTAATCCCAGTTCACCCGCAGGCTGAGGCAGGCAGAATCACTTGAACCAGGAGGCGGAGGTTGCAGTGAGCCGCTATCATGCCATTGCACTCCAGCTTGGGCAACAAAGCAAGACTCCATCTCAAAAAAATACATATTAAAAAAATAAAAATAAATAACAAAACAAAAAACAAACAAATGTGTTCCTAAGATGATTCCAACTGCTTTTTTCTATTCTAAAGCAGAAAAAAAGACTTTTTTCCATATACAACAATACTAAGACACTACAAGAATATGAAATACATATTAAAAATCAGTTGGTAGGCCGGGCGCGGTGGCTCACGCCTGTAATCCCAGCACTTTGGGAGGCTAAGGCAGGTGGGTCACAAGGTCAGGAGATCAAGACCATCCTGGCTAACATGGTGAAACCCCATCTCTACTAAAAATAAAAAAAAAAATTAGCCAGGCGTGGTAATGGGCGCCGGTAGTCCCAGCTACTCAGGAGGCTGAAGCAGGAGAATGGCGTGAACCCAGGAGGTGGAGTTTGCAATGAGCAGAGATCACGCCACTGCACTCCAGCCTGGGCAACAGAGGGAGACTCCAGCCTGGGCGACAGAGCGAGATTCCACCTCAAAAAAACAAAAAAAATCAGTTGGTAGCCCAGTTTTACGGGAGATTTTTAGGAAACCCTGTAAAACAAATAATTCCTATACTATTTAAATTGTGGTAGGACATAGAAAAAAATAATAAGCTTTCCTTCTCTTTTATACCATAACCCTAATATTAACATCTGATGAAGGCCATAGCCCCCCCCAAAAAAACCTTTATAAAGCCAATGGCACTAGGAGTACAAATGCAAAACTCCTAAATAATATATTGAGAAAAAAAATCAATATTATATTAACATAACACATCATGACCAAGCATGATTTATTCCAGAAATGCAAAGATGTTCCAACATTAGAAAATACTAATCCAATATATAATATTAGTTGATTAAAGGAGAAAAACTACTCCATCATCTTGCTAAATAAAGGGTATTTGATTAAACATAATTCCTAAAACTACTACTAGTAGATAAGCAATTAAAGGATAGTTCCTTAACATAAAAACAGAAACATGAAACAAATAGCAAAACATCAGAAATAAAAGATGTGCTCTATTGCTAGTATCAATCAACATTATTCTGGAAGCCACAGCTAAAGCAATGAAAACAAAACAGAAAAAGGTATAAGTGCTAGAAAGAAAGAGAAAAAAATGGTCGTTATCAGCAGAGATAAATGCCTACCTAAAATACCCAAGACAATCAACTGAACAATTATAAAAATATGTGACAGATTAATGGAAGAAAAAAATCCAGAGACACACCCATTTATAAACAAGATTTTAGTTTATGATAAAGGGAAAATTTCAAATATCTGGGGAATTGAGAGATTACTGGAAAATACTGGTAGACATGTCTAATCACCAGTACTTAGTTTTTCAAAATATATGTATGCTGTTTAGGGATACATGTAAATGTGGTAAAACTGTAAGGAGAAATATGGGAAGATAAAACAAACAGTGGTTACCTTCAGAAAGGTAGAAAAGAGCTGGGTGAGGTGGGATCACGCCTGTAATCCCACTACTTCGGGAGGCCAAGGCGGACGGATCACCTGAGGTCAGGAGTTCGAGACCAGCCTGGCCAACATGGTGAAACCTCATCTCTACTAAAAATACAAAAATTAGTGAGGCGTGGTGGCGCATGCCTGTAATCCCAGCTACTCAGGAGGCTGAGGCAGGAGAATTGCTTGAGCCTGGGAGGCGGAGGTTGCAGTGAGCTGAGATCGCGCCACTACACTCCAGCCTGGGCAACAGAGCAGGACTCCATCTCAAAAAAAAAAAAAAGTAAGTTGGAAAAGAATGCATTTGGGGAGGGACACACTAAGAGAAGAGGGATTCTCAGGTGGTAACTACAAGTGTTCACATTAATTTTTAAAACTATGCATTTATATTTTATGCACATTTCTGTATGTATAACATGTATGACATATGACATACATATGTGCTGCTATAGAAAGGTCTCCAGGAAATACTGTAATGGTTAATTTTAGGTATCAGTTTGACTGGAGTAAGAAATACCCAGAGAACTAGTAAAGTATTATTTTCTGGTGTGTCTGTGCGGGTGTTTGCAGAGGAGATTGGAGTGTGAGTCTCAGTGACTAAGTGGGGAAGATCTGCTCTCAATGTGGGTGAACACCACTCAACTGGCTGGGGGGCTAAACAGAATAAAAACATAGGAAAGGCAAATTTATCTCTCTCCTGGAGCTGGGACACATTATTCTTCTCCTACCCTTGGACATCAGAACTCCAGGCTCTCCAGGCCTTGGATTTCAGGCCTTACACTCAGCACCCCTTACCCCTTGTTCTCAGGCCTTCAGACTTGCACTGAGCCATACTACTGGCATCCCAGGGTATCCAGCTTGCAAACAGCCTATTGTGGGGAGTTTTCATTCTCCATAATTACATGAGCCAATTTCCCTAATAAATTCCGTCCGTCCGTCCGTCTGTCCATCCATCCATCCATCCATCCATCCATCCGCCCATCCTATTAGTTCTATGTCTCTGGAGGACCTAACACAGACATTAAGTGGAAAAAAAGCAAAACAGTTTCTACAGTATGATTTGTTTCCTGTAAAAATCTCTACTGATACTGTATACGTAAAAATTTTTTTCCAAGGACATAGAAGAAATTATTGCCTTCGGATCACACGGATGACATCAAGAAATTATTTTAAAAATGAAAAAGAAATTATTTCTTATGGTTAAATGTCTGTAGTATACATTTTCATTTCATACTTTTCTAAACTGTTTTGTTATGGTTTGGTTTTTTTTTTTAAACATCTATGTATACAACTTTTTTAACATATCCGTATCTATTTGTGTATTTAATATTTTTATTTTTGTTAATATTAAGATGATATCCAAGTAATACAACTGTTTTGTTTTCTTTCTTTTTCAGATGGAGTGCAATGGTACAATCATAGCTCACTGCAGTCTCAAATTCCTTGAACTCCTAGGCTCAAGCAATTCTCCCACCTGCCTCAGCTTCCCAGGTATCTGGGATTACAGGCGCATGCCACCATGCCCAGCTAAGTTTTGTACTTTTTGTAGAGACAGGGTCTTTCTGTGTTGCTCAGGCTGGTCTCAAATGCCTGGCCTCAAGCAATCCTCCTGTCTCAGCTTCCCGAAGCACTGGGATTATAGGCATGAGTCACCAGGGATGTACCTAGCCCTTGTTTTCTTCTCTATACTTTTATGCACTTAAGATGAACTATATAGACAAAAGTCCTAATTAAAAACTAAACTATAAGGAACGTGGTTTGGTTTGGTTTGGTTTTGTTTTTGAGACAGAGTCTCCCTCTGTCACCCAGGCTGGAGTGCAGTGGTGCGACCTCAGCTCACTGCAACCTCCACCTCTGGGATTCAAGCAATTCTCCTGCCTCAGCCTCCTGAGTGGCTGGGACTACAGGCACGTTCCACCACACCCGGCTAATTTTTGGTATTTTTAGTAGAGACAGGTTTTGACCAGGTTAGCCAGGATGGTCTCAATCTCCTGACTTTGTGATACGCTCGCCTCAGCCTCCCAAAGTGCTGGGATTATAGGCATGAGCTGCCATACCCAGCCAAGAAACGTTTTTTAAAAACCAATAAAGATGTAAAGAAACGCTCAATCTTGCTAACCAAAAATATGTCATTTTTTGGCCAGATGCAGTGGCTCACACCTGTAAACCCAGCACTTCAGGAGGCTGAGGCAGGATTGCTTGAGGCTGGGAGTTCGAAACCATCCTGGGCAACATGGCGAAATCCCATCTCTACAAAAAAAATACAAAAATTAGCCAGGCGTAATGGCTCGCACCTGTAGTCCCAGCTACATGGGGGCTGAGGTGGGACCAGGAGAAGGAAGCTGGAGTGAGCTGAGCTAACACCAAACTCCAGCCTACATGACCAGAGGGAGAACCTGGCTCCAGAAAAAAAAAAAAAAAAGTACAGGAGAAAGATAAGAAAATCTGAAGGAAAAAACAATGAGTTAATTCACTGTCTTTGAGATGAGACCTGAAGGCAGGTAGAAAACTCCAATAAACAAATGGAAATACAGGATAAAGGAAAAAGGTTACAATCTTTATTCTGGAGAATAAAGCTTTCTAAAAAGCTAAAAATGTCATATAGCTCTGCTGTCTAATACAACTGACACTAGCCTTATGTGTCTTTAATCACTTGAAATGTGACTAGTGCAACAGAGAAGTTGATTTTTAATTTCAGTTATTTTTAAACAGCTATAGGTGACTAGGTGCTATTATATCTAGAACATATCAAAAGATTTAAAAACATTCACATGTTTTTCCTCTCACTTTCTAGACATATCAAAACTAAGATTTTCAATTGATTTAGATTATTCAAATAGTTCCAAAATACCACTTTGGATTACTATATCACAAAACTGAAGAACTATGATCCATCCTCAACTAAGCAACAGGATTACTTCCTTAAGTAATTCTTAACTCCATTTACAAAGTAAAACAAAGTTGAGTAAAAATTTCATGGTTTTGGTGAGCTGGCATTAAGGTGACGTCAGTCACGAAACATACTCCCCATGGTTAAAGAAGCATAGTTTGAGAGCTACAGCTCTACTTTTCAGCTCTACTTTACTTACCTCTCCATCACTATCAGATATCACAATGAATGCATCCTCAAGTCTACGCTTCCTCTTCACACTGAAAGAACTGGTAGTTTCCACATCCTTCTTCTCCAGGTTCCGAGATTCGGAGACTTCTTTAACTTTTTTCTTTCTCCGTGGCATCCTTTTGTCTAGAATAAAAGGACAATAATTTTGTCTAGAATAAAAAGATCAAAATTTACTTAAAGTTTTCTAGAAGCTATTCAACTTAGTCTTTTATTTGTGACGGTATCGCTTTGTTGCCCAAGGTGGAGTGCAGTGGCACGATCTTGGCTCACTGCAACCGCTGCCTCTCAATTCAAGCAATCCTCCTGCCTCAGCCTCCCGAGTAGCTGGGACTACAGGCACGTGCCACCACACTGGTTAATTTTTGTATTTTTAGTACAGATAGGGTTTCACCATGTTGGCCAGGCTGGTCTCAAACTCCTGACCTCAGGTGATCCACCGCCTCAGCCTCCCATAGTGCTGGGATTACAGACATGAGCCACCACACCCAGCCTAATTTTTGTATTTTTGTAGAGAAGGGGTTTCACCATGTTGGTCAGGCTGGTATTGAACTCCTGACCTCAGGTGATCTGCCCACCTTGGCCTCCCAAAGTGTTGGGGTTACAGGAGTGAGCCACCGTGCCCAGCCTCAATTTAATCTTGTAAAAGGAAAAGATAACCCTATTTAACAGAAGTAAAACTGGATTTCTTAACTAGTCTACTACTTACTAAAAATACAGAGGAATTTTTTTTAGAAAAATATAGGGAAAAAATGTTTTTTTTCTATAGAGGGAAACACAGACTAGGCACGGTGGCTCACGCCTGTAATCCCAGCACTTTGGGAAGCTGAGGCGGGTGGATCATTTGACGTGAGGAGTTACAGACCAGCCTGGCCAACATGGGGAAACCGTGTCTCTACTAAAAATACAAAAATTGGCCAGGCATGGTAGCGCGTGCCTGTAATTCCAGCTACTCTACTAAGGAGACTGAGGCAGGAGAATCACTTGAACCCAGGAGGCAGAGGCTGCAGTGAGCAGAGATCACGCCACTGCATGCCAGCCTGGGCGACAAGAGGGAAATTCTGTCTCAAAAACAAACAAACAAAAAAACTATATAAATATACAAATCTCATTCTCCATGGTGAAATTTCAGTATCAATAATATAGAAATGTATCCTAGTTCTTTAAACATCAATTTAGATAACTGCTTTCCTTGACTACATATTATAATTTACTTACAAGTTTTTCTTCTTTTTTGAGATGAGGTCTCGCTCTGTTGGCCAGGCTAGAGTGCATGATCGTAGCTCACAATCGCCTCGTCTTCCTTGGCTCAAGCAACCCTCCCACACCTCAGCTTCCTGTGCAGCTGGGGCCACAGGGGTGTGCCAGCATACCTGGCTAATTTACTTTTTATTCCTTGTAAGATAGGATCTCACTATGTTACCTAGGTTAAGATTTTTTAAATACCAAATGCCTCAACCTGATAAAGAACATCTACAAAAATCCCGTAACTAATAAGATAACGTCATATTTAAAGGTAAAAGACTAAATGCTTTCTCCTTTCAACAAGGAGCAAAACAAGAAAGTTTCCTTTCAGCTGGGCACAGTGGTTCACCCCTGTAATCCCAACACTTTGGGAGGCCAAGGCAGGAGGATCACTTGAGGTCAAGGAACTTGAGACCATCCTATGCAATGTGTGTTTTTTTTTTTTTTTTTTTTTTTTGGAGAGACAAGACACGGCATCCTGTCTCTACAGGATGGAAGGCCGAGGTGGGCTGATCACCTGAGGTCAGGAGTTCAAGCCCAGCCTGGCCAACATGGTAAAACCCCATCTCTACTAAAAATACAAAAATTAGCTGGGTGTGGTGGCGTGCGACTGTAATCCCAGCTACTCCAGAGGCTGAGGCAGGAGAATCACTTGAACTCAGGAGGCGGAGGTTGCAGTGAGCTGAGATTGTGCCACTGCACTCCAGCCTGGGTGCCAGAGTGAGACTTCATCTCAAAAAAAAAAAAAAAAAAAAAAGTTAGCAAGGCACAGTGTTGAGCACCTACAGTCTCAGCTACTCAAGAGGCTGAGGCAGGACGACAGCTTGAGTGTGTCTGAAACTGCCATGAGCTATGATCATGCCAATGAACTTCAGCCTAGGCAACTGGGCAACAGAGCAAGACCCTGTCTCAAAAAGAAAAAAAGAGGCTGGGCACAGTGGCTCACCCCTATAATCCCAGTACTTTGGGAGGCCAAGGCGGGAGGATGGCTTGAGCCCACAAGTTAAGATACCAGCCTCATCAACATAGCAAGACCCTGTCTCTACAAAAAATAAAAAAATTAGCTGAACAATGGTGGCAAGCCTGTGGTCCCAGTCACTGCAGCCTGGGCAACAGGGCGAGGTTGTCTCAAAAAAAACAATGTCTGCTTTCATCATTGAGCATTATACTTAGGGTTCTAGGCAGAACAATTAAGCAAACAGAAATAAAAGATATTCAACTTAGAAAGAAGTAAAACTATTATGATTTGCAGATGACATGACCTGTGTTCAAAAAAAAAAAAAACACTAAGAAACACATTAAAAAACTATCACAGGCCAGGTGCAGTGACTCACACTTGTAATCCCAGCACTTCGGGAGGCTGAGGCAGGCGGATCACTTGAGGTCAGGAGTCTGAGACTAGCCTGGCCCATACGGTGAAACCCCATCTCTACTAAAAATATAAAAAATTAGCCGGGCGTGGTGGCAGGCGCCTGTAGTCTCAGCTACTCAGGAGGCTGAGGCAGGAGAACGGCATGAACATGGGAGGTGGAGCTTGCAGTGAGCTAAGATGGTGCCACTGCACTCCAGCCTGGGCAACAGAGTGAGACTCTGTCTCAAAAAAAAAAAAAAAAAAAAAAAAAAAAAGAAAGAAGGTTGAGGCTGCAGTAAGCTGTGATCACACCATTGTACAACAGAGCAAGGCCCTGTTTCCAAAAAAAAAGAAAAAGACATCAAATGCAAAAGTAACCCGGCACAGTGGGCTGTAATCCCAACACTCTAAGAGGCCGAGACTGGTGGATCACTTGAGTCACAGTGGACTATAATCCCAGTCTGTAATCCCAGCACTCTGAGAGGCCGAGACTGGTGGATCACTTGAGCCTGGGAGTCTGAGACGAGCCCAGAAAACATGGCAAAACCCTATACAAAAAAATACAAAATTTAGCCAGATGTGGTGGCGTACCTGTAGTCCCAGCTAGTTGGGAGGCTTAGGTGGGAGGATGGAGGATCAATTGAGCCTAGGGTGTCAAGGCTGCAGTGAACCAAGATCCACGCCACAGTACTCCAGCCTGGGTGACAGACTAAGCCCCTGTCTAAAAAAATATTAAAAAATACTCAAATCATTAGTCATGAGGGAAACACAAATCAAAACCACAATGAAATACCACTTTATACCCACTCTGATGGCTGGCTATTTTAAAAATAATGGAAAATAACTAGTGTTGGTGAGGATGCTGGAGAAACTGGAACTCTAGTACATTGTATTACTGATACGAATGTAAAATGGTGTAGCCACTATGGGGAAACAAAAGGAATGAAGTATTAATATATGCTACAACATGGATGAACCTTGAAAACATGCCAAGCGAAAGAAGCCAGACATAAAAGGCACATACTGTGTGATTCTATTTATATGAAACATCTAGAATAAGCAAATCCATAGGCAGAAAGCAGATTAGTGATTACCAGAAGATGGAGTAGGGGAAAATGTACAATGACTGCTTAACGGATATAAGGTTTATTTTGGGGGTGATAGAAATGTTTTGGAATTAGAAAGTGGTGATAATTGTACAACACTGTGAATTTACTAAAAACCACTAAATTATACACTTAAAATGATTGAAATGGTAGATTTTGTTAGGTGATTTCTTTTTTTTTTGAGACAGAGTCTCACTCTGTTGCCAGGCTGGAGTGCAGTGGCACCATCTCAGTTCACCAAAGCCTCCACCTCCCGGGTTCAAGCAATTCTCCTGCCTCAGCCTCCCAAGTAGCTGGGGCTACAGGCATGCGCCACCACGCCCCACTAATTTTTGTATTTTTAGTAGATATGGGGTTTCACCATGTTGGCCAAGATGGTACGGATCTCTAGACCTCGTGATCCACCTGCCTTGGCCTCCCAAAGTGCTGAGATTACAGGCTGAGCCACCGCACCTCCGGCCTGTTAGGTGAATTTCACCTCAATTTTTAAAAAAGGGGAGCCCCAGATGATTTTATTTTACAGCCAGAGCAGAGAATCACTGACTCAATCACAGATTTAAATAAAGCCACCTTAACTTTGTTACAAACTTCTCAAACCATTCAATTACTCCTAAGGGAGCTGTTTTATCTTATTATCAGAAGTAGTCTGCACAATACGAGCATTAAGGTTTTTCTAAAAAAACACTTAAGGGATAAAAAATTCTAAATTAAGGGATAGTGACAACGTACACACCCAGATGCTTACAATTTACAAAATCATCCCCCTTCATAAAACTAGACACACAAACGTCTTTTTCTGTGCTTAATGCGTATTTTTAATGACTAAAGAACAAGAAATTACAAAAATCAAAAAATTAGCCAGGGGCAGTGGCTCAAGTATGTAATCTCAGTACTTTGGGAGGCCAAGGTGAGAGGATCATCTGAAGACAAGAGTTTGAGATCAGCCTGGACAACATGGTGAAACCCCATCTCTATTAAAAATACAAAAATTAGCTGGGTATGGAGGTGCATGCCTGCAGTTCCAGCTACTGGAGAGGCTGAGGCAGGAGGATTGCTTGAACCCAGGGGATGGAGGTTGCAGTGAAGCGAGATCACACCACTGCACTCCAGCCAGTCAACAGACCAAGACCCTGTCTCAAAAAAAAAAAAGAAATATACATTTTTAACTTTTGTATTTAAATATAGTTGACAGAATATTTACTGCATATGCAATGCAGAACTAGCTAGTTATTCTTTAAGTCCATATAAATTCATGCTAAAGCAGTAACATCTCACCAGATAACTGGATATGAGCTATCCACTATGGTCCAAATGTCTGTGTCCCTCCAAAATTCATATGCTGACATCTAATCCCCAATGTGTTGGTAAGAAATGGGGCCTGGGGCCGGGCGCGGTGGCTCACGCCTGTAATCCCAGCACTTTGGGAGGCCGAGGCAGGCAGATCATAAGGTCAGGAGATCGAGACCATCCTGGCTAACACGGTGAAACCCCGTCTCTACTAAAAATACAAAAATATTAGCCGGGCATGGTGGCGGGCGCCTGTAGTCCCAGCTAGTTGGGCAGAAGAATGGCATGAACCCGGGAGGTGGACCTTGCAGTGAGTGGAGATCACGCCACTGCACTCCAGCCTGGGCAACAGAGCGAGATTCCGTTTCAAAAAAAACAAACAAACAAATGGGGCCCTAGGGAAGTGACTAGGTCATGAAGACACAGCACTCATGAAAGGGACTAGTGCCCTTATAAGAGAGGCCTAAGAGAGCTTGTTTGCCCCTTTTACCCTTCTGCCATGTGAGGATGCAGCAAGAAGGTCCCATCTTTTAAGCAGAGAGCAAGCCCTCATCAGGCACCTTGATCTTAGATTTACCAGACTTCAGAACTGTGAGCAAAAAAATTACATTGTTTATAAATTACCCAGTCGAAGATATTCTGTTACAGCAGCAGGAAAAGACTAAAAACCTATCAAGTTACCATTACACAAATTAAAACACAAATAAGATGACATATTTGTACTTCCTAAAAAAAATTAATTTTTATATTAATTTGCAAGAAGTGAATTTTCTAAACTCCAAACTATAAGAGAAATGGAAAAAACACAAATACAACTTTGTACAAACGTTGCCATATTTCTAATAAAAATAGATTTTATATTTATGTTTTTGTTTTTTGAGATAGGGTCTTGCTCTGTTGCCTTGGCTTGAGTGCAGTGTGTATGATCACAGCTTGCTGCAACCTCTAACTCTTAGGTTCAAGCAATCCTTCTGCCCCAGCTTCCCAGGAAGGTAGGACTACAAGAGTACACTATCACACTCAGCTAATTTTTTTTTAAAGAGATGGGGGTCTTGCTATGTTGCCCAGGCTGGTCTTGAACTCCTGGCCTCAAACGATCCTCCTGCCTTGGCCTCCCAAAATGCTAGGATTATAGGCATGAGCCATCATGACTGATCAAGTCCTCAGTTTTAACAATTCACCAGCCGGGCGCGGTGGCTCATGCCTGTAATCCCAGCACTTTGGGAGGCCGAGGCGGGCGGATCACGAGGTCAGGAGATCGAGACCATCCTGGCTAACACGGTGAAACCCCGTCTCTACTAAAAATACAAAAAAATGCTGGGCGAGGTGGCGGGTGCCTGTAGTCCCAGCTACTCGGGAGGCTGAGGCAGGAGAATGGCGTGAACCCAGGAGGCGGAGCTTGCAGTGAGCCGATATCGCGCCACTGCACTCCAGCCGGGGAGACAGAGCGAGACTCCGCCTCAAAAAAAAAAAAAAAATTCACTTTACTCTACCTTTTTAGATTCAGGTCTGTTACTATCATAATGAACACTACCCAAAGAACAAATCTCTTTGGGGAGAAACAGCAAAGACAACTGAGGGGAAAGAATATGAAACCTGGCAAATTGAGAAGACAGATCTGACCAGCCTGGGCAACATAGAAAGACCGCCTCTCAATCACCTGAGGTCGGCGGTTCAAGACCAGCCTGACCAACATGGAGAAATCCCACCTCTACTAAAAATACAAAATTAGCCAGGCATGGTGGTGCCACTGCATTCCAGCCTGGGCAACAAGAATGAAACTCTGTCTCAAAAAAAAAAAAAAAAAAAGAACGACCCCATCTCTCCAAAAACTTTTAAAAATTAGCCGGGTGTAGTGATGCATGCCTATAGTCCCAGCTACTCTTAAGAGACTGAGGTGCAATGATCACCTGAGCCTAGGGAGGTGGAGGCTGCACTGTGCCATGATGGTGCCACTGCACTCTAGCCTGGGCAACAGAGTGAGATCTCATCTCAAAAGAAAAGATAGATCTTAGATTAATACTTAGAGAACTGCCAGCCGAGAGTTCTTAACCTGTCAATCCCAAAGCCCTTAAAGAATCTATAGATTGGTTTCAGGGGATTAACTAAAATTGTGTGTAAAATTGGTTTTTTCTGTATCTTCCTTGGAAAAATTTTTATAATTTTTATTGAATTCTCAAAGGAGCTAAAGACCCAAAAGAGTGTAGAACTACCAAGATTTGGCCAGGAATAGTGGTGCATGCCTGTAATCTCAGCACTTTGAGGGGCCGAGGCAGAAGGATCACTTGAACTCAAGCATTCAAGATGAGCCTCAGCAACACAGTGAGACCCTGTCTCAATTTAAAAAAAAAAAAAAAAAAAAAAGGTGACTTTGAGTAAATAAAGCTCTCTTTTTTTTTTTTTTTTTTAAGACGGAGTCTCACTCTGTCGCCCAGGCTGAAGTGCAGTGGCACAATCTCAGCTCACTACAAGCTCCATCTCCCAGGTTCATGCCATTCTCCTGCCTCAGCCTACCGATTAGCTGGGACTACAGGCGCACACCACCACGCCCAGCTAATTTTTGTTGTATTTTTTTTTAGCAGAGACAGGGTTTCACCATGTTAGCCAGGATTGTCTCGATCTCCTGACCTCGTGATCCACCCACCTCGGCCTCCCAAAGTGCTGGGATTGCAGGCATGAGTCACCGTGCCCAGCCTGAATAAAGCTTTCTTAGGACATAAAGAAAATTTTTAATTTGATAAATTTGACATCACTGAAACTTAAAACTTCTGCTCTTTAAAAAAAAAAAAAAAGACCATTAAGAAGCCACAGAATGACAGTCTGGGCAAAATAGCAATGCTTTGTCTCTATAAAAAAAAAAAAAAAAAAAAATTTTATTTAGCTGGGTATGGTGGCACACACCTGTAGTTTCAACTACTCAGAAGGCTGAAGTAGAAAGATCTCCTGAGCCAGGGAGGTCAAAGCTGCAATGAGATGCGGTCACGCTACTGCACTCCAGCCTAGGCAACAGAGTAAGACCCTGTATCAAAAAAGAAAACAAAAAGCAGCCATAGAATGGAAGAAAATACGTGCAATACATTTATCTTGCAAAAGACTTATATCCAGAATATATAAAGAATTCTTGGGCCAGACATGGTGGCCCACGCCTGTAATCCCAGCACTTTGGGAGGCTGAGGCAGGTGGATCACATGAGGTCAGGAGTTCGAGACCAGCCTAGCCAACATGGCAAAACCCCATCTCTACTAAAAATACAAAAGTCAGCTGGGCATGGTGGTGTGCACCTATAATCCCAGCTACTGGGGAGGCTGAGGCATGAGAATCACTTGAACCCAGGAGACAGAGGTTGAGCCAAGATTGTGCCACTGCACTCCCGCCTGGGCAACAGAGCAAGATTCCATCTCAAAAAAAAAAAAAAATTATTGGCCAGGTGCAGTAGCTCATGCCTGTAATCCCAGCACTTTATGAGGCCAACACGACTCACCACAATCTCAACCTCCTGAACTTAAGCAATTCTTCCATCTCAACCTCCCAAGTAGCTAGGACCACAGGCATGTGCCACCACACCCAGCTAATTTACTTTTTATTTTTTGTAGAGACAAGGTCTCACTATATTGCCCAGACTGGTCTCGAACTCCTGGGCTCAAGTGATCCTCCCACCTTGGTCTCCCAAAGTGCTGGGATTACAGGTGTGAGCCACCACGCCCAGGCACAAATATTTTCTTACCTTTTAAAAACATATCTAGGACGGGTGTGGTGGCTCACGCCTGTAATGCCAGCACTTTGGGAGGCCAAGGCGGGCGGATCACAAGGTCAGGAGATCAAGACCATCCTGGCTAACACAGTGAAACCCCGTCTCTACTAAAAAATACAAAAAATTAGCCGGGCGTGGTGGTGCACGCCTGTAGTCCCAGCTACTCGGAGGCTGAGGCAGGAGAACGGCGTGAACCCAGGAGGCAGAGCTTGCAGTGAGCCGAGACCCCGCCACTGCACTCCAGCCTGGGCCACAAAGCAAGACTCCATCTCAAAAAAAAAAAAAAAAAAAAAACTCTACTGATAATTTTTAAAGCACAACCACAATACATGTATATTTATTTTTTAACTATATGAATACTAATGTATGTATTTTGTATACTGGAAAACATACAAAAATCTGCCAGGCATGGTGGCTCATGCCTGTAATCCCAGCACATTGGGAGGCTGAGGCAGGGGGACAGGAGTTTGACACCAGCCTGGTCAACATGGTGAAACCCCGTCTCTACTAAAAATACAAAAATTAGCCGAGCATGGTGGCAGGCACTTGTAGTCCCAGCTACTTGGGAGGCTCAGGCAGGAGAAACTGCTTGCACCCAGGAAGTGGAAGTTGCAGTGAGCCGAGATCACACCACTGTAGTCCAGCCTGGGTGACAAGAGTGAAACTCAATCTCAAAAAAAAGAAAGCATACAAAAATCAAAGTGTAAAAGGAATGAAATAGTAAAAAACACCCGGGTAATGCAGCATAAACATGATAAACACTGGGAGGCTGGCTATGTCACTTTACATCTCTAAGTGGATTCCAAAAATTACACTCCAGCCCGAACAACACACTGAGACCCTATCTCAAAAGAAAAAATAAAAAAAGACAAACTAATTTTTAAAAGAAACAAGAGATATTAACAAACTTCACAAAAGCAGATATACTAAAGGTCAATAAGGAAAAATAAACAGATGTTCAATATCATTAGTCATCAAGAAATTACAAATTAAATTCACAATGATTTAACACTGCATATCCATTAGAATGGCTAAAATTGAAAATAGTGACAATACAAAAGTGGGCAGGAATGCAGAGTATAATGAACCTCTCATATATTGCTAATGGGAATGTAAAATGGCATAACCACTTTGGAAAACTGGCAGTTTCTTTAAAAAAAAAAAAAGTATAACTATCATGTAAGCCAGTCATTCTGTTGCGGGAATCAGGAGACTAGAGAGACCAATGGGTGGAACAGGAGGATTTTATTTAGGTGGCCACTAGCCCAGCAGATTAACATCTAAAGGCTGAGCCCAGAACAAAGACAGGGCTTGACTTTTTACACACACTTCTCTGAAAGGGAGTTGGCTAGTTTGAATGGTGTGGTGGGAAAATGACAGCGCAAAACTCATGGGGCAGGCAAGCAGGCTTACAGAAGCAGAACAAAGGTAGTTAATTAAATTGTGACAGCTCTCACAACCAAGGCATAGCTTGTGATCTTGCAGCTGCACTGTAGGGAAAACAGGAACTTACAAAACTTGTGAAACACAGGTGTTTGTAGAAATAATTATGAGAAAGGAATTTGTTTTTTTCTTTTCTTATCTTTGCTCCAGGGTGGCGGGGGGCAGCACAGTGTGTTGGGAGAGTCTCTGAAGCTCATTCCTTTGGGCTCTGGCTTTTCAGATAGTGTTATCAAGGCTCTGTCAAGGCCCAGACTATTGCTGGCCTTGGAGTGAGTCAGCCAAGTACAGGAAAACTTGTTTTTCTCTTTTTAACTTCTGCTTCAATTCCACTACTATTGACTACCCAGTAGAAATGAAAACATCACCACCCAAGAACTTGTATATGTTCACAACAGCTCTTTCCATAATGTCAAACACCAAAGACAACCCAAATATCATCAACAGATGAAACGACAACTTGTGGGCTGGGCACGGTGGCTCACACTTGTAATCCCAGCACTTTGGGAGGCCGAAGTGGGCAGAATGCTTGAGGACAAGGATTTGAGACCAGTCTGACCAACACAGTGAAACCCCGTCTTTGCCAAAAATACAAAAATTAGCTGGGCGTGGTGACACGCACCTGTAATCCTGAGGTAGGAGAATTGCTTAAACTCAGGAGCCGAGATCGCACCACTGCACTCCAGCCTGGGCAACAGAAAAAGACTCTGTCTCAAAAAAAAAAAAAAAAAAAAGGTCAGGCACGGTGGCTTACGCCTGTAATCCTAGCACTTTGGGAGGCCAAGGCAGGCAAATCACCTAAGGTCGAGAGTTCAAGACCAGCCTGACCAACATCTCTACTAATACAAAATTAGCCAGGCGTGGTGGTGCATGTCTGTAATCCCAGCTACTCAGGAGGCTGAGGCAGGAGAATCACTTGAACCCAGGAGGCAGAGGTTGTGGTGAGCCAAGATCATGCCATTGCACTCTGGCCTGGGCAACAAGAGTGAAACTCCATCTCAAAAAAAAAAAGAAAACAAACAAAAAAAAACCTTAATTATATAAACCTTAGAATAATTTAGTGTGGGCCGGGCGCGGTGGCTCAAGCCTGTAATCCCAGCACTTTGGGAGGCCGAGACGGGCGGATCACGAGGTCAGGAGATCGAGACCATCCTGGCTAACACGGTGAAACCCCGTCTCTATTAAGCAATACAAAAAACTAGCCGGGCGAGGTGGCGGGCGCCTGTAGTCCCAGCTACTCGGGAGGCTGAGGCCGGAGAATGGCGTGAACCCGGGAGGCGGAGCTTGCAGTGAGCTCAGATCCGGCCACTGCAGTCCAGCCTGGGTGACAGAGCGAGACTCCGTCTCAAAAAAAAAAAAAAAAAAAAAAGAATAATTTAGTGTGGTGAATTTATATATATTTTCCTTCTTTATTTAAAATTCCTACAAGTCTGTACTCATTTTATAATTTAAAAATAATGCTCAGGCTGGGTGCAATGTCTCACGCCTGTAATTCCAGCACTTCGGGCGGCCAAGGCAGGAGGACTATTTGAGCTGGGGGTTTGAGACTAGCCTGGGCAACCTGGCCAGACCCCATCTCTACAAAAAATAATTAAAAATCAGTCAGGCATGGGGTTGCATACCTTGTCTCAGCTACTCAGGAGGCTGAAGTGGGAGGATAACTTGTGCGTGGGAGATCAAGGCTGCAGTGAGTGTGATTGTGCTACTGCACTCTAGACTGGGTGACAGAGCGAGATCCTGTCTCAGAAAAAAATAATAATAATAATCCTCAAAAAAACTTGCAGCATTTTTGTTTTCTAGGATGTATTTTAGTTTTTAGCATATATGTCTCATACATTTTATTAAATTTAATGTTTGTGGGTACATAGGTGTATATATTTATGGGATACACGAGATGCTTTGATACAGGTATGCAATATGTAATAATCAGATCATAAAAAATAGGGTATCCATTCCCTCAAGCATTTACCCTTTGTGTTACAAACAATCCAATTATACTCTTTTATTTTAAAATGTACAATTACAGGTCGGGTGCAGTGGCTCACACCTGTAATCCCAACACTTTGGGCAGATCACGAGGTTGGGAGATTGAGACCATCCTGGTTAACATGGTGAAACGCCGTCTCTACTAAAAATACAAAAAAAATTAACCGGACGCGGTGGCGGGTGCCTGTAGTCTCAGCTACGTGGAAGGCTGAGGCAGAATGGCGTGAACCTAGGAAGCGGAGCTTGCAGTGAGCGGAGACAGCACCACTGCACTCCAGCTTGGGCAAAAGCGTGAGACTCCGTCTCATAAAAAAAAAAAAGTACAATTACATTATTATTGACTATAGTCATCCTACTGTGCTATCAAATACTGGGTCTTACTGATTCTATTTTTTTTTTCTGGTACCCACTAACCATCCCCACCTCTCCATCATCCACCACTACCCTTCCCAGTCTCTAGTGACCATCCTTCTACCCTTTATCTCCATTAGCTCAACTGTTTTGATTTTTAGATCCCACAAATAAGTGAGAACACGCAATGTTTGTCTTTCTGTGCCTGGCTTATTTCACTTAACATCATGACCTCTAGTTTCATCCATGTTGTTACAAATGACAGGATCTCATTCATTTTTATGGCTGAATAGTACTCCATTATGTATAAGTACCATATTTTCTTTATCTATTCATCTGCTGATGGACACTTAGTTGATTCCATATCTTGGCTATTGTAAATAGTGCTACAACAAACCTGGGAGTGCAGATATCTCTTCAATATAGTGATTTCCTTTCTTTTGGATACATACCCAGCAGTGGGACTGCTGGATCATACAGTAACTCTACTTTTACTTTTTTGTTTTGTTTTGTTTTTTGAGATGGAGTCTCGTTCTGTAGCCCAGGCTGGAGTGCAGTGGTGTGATCTTGGCTCACTGCAAGCTCCACCTCCCAGGTTCATGCCATTCTCCTGCCTCAGCCTGCCGAGTAGCTGGGATACAGGCGGCCACCACCATGCCTGGCTAATTTTTTACATTTTTAGTAGAGACGGGGTTTCACTGTGTTAGTCAGGATGGTCTCGATCTCCTGACCCCATCATCTGCCCACCTCGGCCTCCCAAAGTGCTGGGATTACAGGCATGAGCCACTGCGCCCGGTCTTTTAGTTTTTTGAGGAACCTCCAAACTGTTCTCCATAGTGGTGGTACTAGTTTACATTCCCACCAACAGTGTACAAGGGTTCCCTCTACCCCACATCCTTGCCAGCATTTCCTACTACCTGTTTTTGGATATAAGCCATTTGAACTGCGGTGAGATATTTCACTGTAGCTATGACTTCCATTTCTCTGATGACCAATGATGTTGAGCGCCTTTTCATATGCCTGTTTTCCACTTGCATGTTTTTTGTTTGTTTGTTTTTGAGACAGAGTTTCATTCTTATTGCCCAGGCTGGAGTGCAGTGGCACAATCGCGGCTCACTGCAACCTCTGCCTCCCAGGTTCAAGTGATTCTCCTGCCTCAGCCTCCTGAGTAGCTGGGATTACAGGCAGGCACCACCACTCCCAGCTAATTTTATATTTTCAGTAGAGATGGGGTTTCTCCATGTTGGTCAGGCTAGTCTCGAACTCCCAACCTCAGGTGATCCACCTGCCTCGGACTCCCAAAGTGCTGGGATTACAGGCATGAGCTACCGTGCCTGGCCTGCATGTCTTCTTTGAAGTAATGTCTATTCAAATCTTTTGTCCATTTTTAAAATTGGATTATTAGATTTTTTTTCCTATAGAGTTCAGTTCCTTATATATTCTGGTTATTAATCCTTTGTCAGATGGGTAGTTTGCAAATATTTTCTCCTATTCTGTGGGTTATCTCTTCACTTTATTGTTTCCTTTGCTGTGCAGAAGCTTTCTAACGTCATGTGATCCCATTTGTCCATTTTTGCTTTGGTTGCCTGTGGTTATGGGATATTACTCAAGAAGTTTTTGCCCAGACCAATGTCCTAGAGAGTTTCCCCAAAGTTTTCTTGCACTAATTTCATAGTTTGAGGTCTCATATTTAATACATTTAATACATTTTTATTTGATTTTTGTATATGGCAAGAGATGGAGGCCTAGTTTCATTCTTCTGCATGTAGATATCCAGTTTTCTAAGCACTATCTATTGAAGAGATTGTCTTTTCCCCAGCGTATGTTCTTGGCAACTTTGTGGAAAATGAGTTCACTGCAGGTGTGTGGATAGATTTATACATAAGTTGTTTTATGGGGTTTTATTTTTTGAATAACTAGTGAAAGAAATCAAAGAACTAAATAACTAGAGACATACCATCCCACGGGTTGGAAGTCTCAACATAGTAAACGTATCAATTCTCCCCAAACTGATCCTAGGTGTTTTTTTTTTAATTCAACCTTTGGGAGCACAGAACATTATCTTAGGTTTAATGCAATTCCTACAAAAATTCCACTAAGACTTTTTATAGACACAGACAAGCTTATTCTAAATGTATATGGAAATGCATGGGCCCCAGAACAGCTTAAACAATCTTGACAAAGAATAAAGTGAGGGCAGGGTGCCGTGGCTCACGCCTGTAATCCCAGCACTTTGGGAGGCTGAGGCAGGCGGATCATATGGTCAGGAGATCGAGACCATCCTGGCTAACACGGTGAAAACCATCTCTACTAAAAAAAAAACAAAAAAATTAGCGAGGCAAGGTAGTCCCAGCTACTTGGGAGGCTAAGGCAGGAGAATGGCATCAACCCAGGAGGTGGAGCTTGCAGTGAGCTGAGATTACGCCACTGCACTCCAGCCTGGGTGAGACTCCGCCCAAAAAAACAAAATCAGCCAGACATGGTGGCACATACCTGTAATCCCAGCTACTTGGGAGGCTGAGACACGAGAAAGGCTTGAACCCAGAAGGGAGAGGCTGCAGTGAGCCGAGATCGCACCACTGCATTCCAGCCTGGGCAACAGTGAGACTGTCTCAAAAAAAAAAAAAAAAAAAAACTCCACAAAAAAATTTTTAAATTAGCTAGGCATAGTGGCGTGCGCCTGTAGTCCTAGCTACTCAGGAGGCTGAGGAGAAGGGATCTTGAGCCCAGGAGTTTGAGGTTGTGGTGAGCTACGATTGCACCACTGGACTCCAGACTGGTGACAGTGAGACTCTTTCCCAAAAAAAATAAAAATAAAAAATAAAACAATTAACCTCTGGTTACCTCTTGAGGGTAGTGACTGGGAAAGACACAAGAGAGCCTTCTGAAAATGTTCCATGCCTTGGTGGTACTTACATGAGTGTACACACTGAACTGTACAATTAAGATTGGTTCACTCTACTGTATATAAATGATACCTTAATACAAAGTTTTTAAAAATAATAAACATGGCTGGGTGCAGTGGCTCACACCTGTAATCTCAGCACTTTGGGAGGCCGAGGTGGGTGGATCACGAGGTCAGGAGATTGAAACCATCCTGGCTAACACAGTGAAACCCCATCTCTACTAAAAACACAAAGAATCAGCCTGGCTTGGTGGCACGCACCTGTAGTCCTAGCTACTTGGGAGGCTGAGGCAGGAGAATGGTGTGAACCCAGGAGGCAGAGCTTGCAGTGAGCCGAGATCGCACCACTGCACTCCAGCTCAGGACAGTGAGACTCTGTCTCAAAAAATAATAATAGTACTAATAAATATTTGATGAGTGAATATTTCAATCAATCCTAAGAAACCCGAATATATCATTATGAGGAAACACAGGTTCAGAAAAGTAACTTGACCAAACACAGCAGGTACTTGCACTTTTGTCTCCTGACATGAAAACTGGACTCCAATTTCCATGACTTGTATCTCCTCTAACTAAAACTGCTGCTTGATACAAGATATGCACCTATAAATATTTGCTGAGTGAATAAGGAGCACAAAGTTAATTGTTTCCTGTACCATGTGTGTGCATGTGTATTGTTTTTGAGACAAGGCCTCACTCTGTCATGGAGTGCAATGGCATGATCATAGCTCACCGCAGCCTCAACTTCCCAGGATCAGGCAATTCTCCCACCAGAGCCATGTGCCAACAAGCCCAGCTAATTTTTTGTATTTTCTGTAGAGGCTGGGTTTCACCATGTTACCCAAGCTGGTCTTGACCTCCTGGGTGCAAGGAATTGCCCATCTCAGCCTCCCAAAGTGCTGGGATTACATGTACCATATATTTAAATCAATATGCTCAAATTTGATAGCAAGGGAAGCTACACCGCAAAATATATGTAATTTCTAAAAGGCATGTAAATAAATAAAAACCCAGCATAGAACCACTGCAGGCTCAAGGTGGGTATTCAAAGAATCACAGCAGATGAAGGATCAATAAGAAGCATTAAGTAAAGGCTCCCCACAGACACAAATTCCAAAATTTCCAGTGCTTCATGAGATTTAGCCACAGTAAATTACTGTTTTCCACAGTAATTCTAAAAACGTAAATAAGAGAGGTCCCTGATGAGTTCATTTAAACAAGCAAGCCAGCATACAGTTCAACTACTATTTTTTAAGTTACTACCCTTCAAGATGAAGAACTCACTAAAATAATGGTCTATCTTCACTTATTGAACTGAAGCTAAAATGAATTACCACTGACTGCCTATGAAGGAGGAATCAAGTCTGGATGCAGCTTCTTAATCATGACATTAAGGAACAAAATGTCTCCAGAAAGATGCAGAAGCAGGACAGGTGCCCCAGTAATGAGACTTATTTCACAGGTAACATTTTGGGAAGTGTCCTTGAAAATTCTCAATTTCAGATATTATTTGTCATTTTCTTTCAGCACATCCATCGTCTTGATCTATCTGAAGAAAAATTACTGACAAGGTAATTTAAAATCTTGACAGTCCAGGTACCAAACTTGTCAAAATTGCTTTGAAAGCTTGGGGGCATAGGGACCTTAAGAACAATCCTTTATAAATGATTGACTCTTAGCCCTAAATAGGTACCTAGCACTTTCTTTATTTGGAGACAAGGTCCTGCTCTGTCACCCAGGCTGGAGTGCAGTAGGGCAATCAGCCTTGACCTCCAAAGGTCAAGCAACCCTCCCACCTCAGTTTCCCCAGAAGCTGGGAACCACAGGCACGTGCCACCACACCCAGCTAATTTTTTTTATTTTGAGGGTTTTAAGAGACAGGGTCTCACTCTTGCCCATGCTGAAGGGCAGTGTCACGATCATAGCTCACTGCAGCCTCCACCTCCTGGGTTCACGGGAGCCTCCTGCCTCAGCCACCTGAGTAGCTGGGACTACAGGCAGGCGCCACCATACTCTGATAATTTTTTTTACTTTTTGTAGAGACAGAGTCTCCTATGTTACCCAGGCCGGTCTTGATGCTCCTGGACTCAAGTGATTTTTCTGCCTCGGCCTCTCAAAGTGCTGGGATTATAGGAGTGAGCCACCACGCCCGGCAGCCAAGCGCTTTAATAACTAAATACGATGAACTTATTTCTGTAATTTTTGTAAAAAGGTAAATGCATACATACACACGCATACATCCCTGATACTTTATTTTCCATTTTTCAGTTTATATACAGCCTCAGTTTAGGACAAGTGTATAACAATACAATCCGAACACGACTTTAGTATCTAGTTTCACAACAACTCTACGTAGTAGATATTCACATCACGATTTTCCACGTGAGGAAACTTATGCAAACAGCTGATAAATTGGTAAAGGGCTAAGAATTGAAGCTCAATCTATCTGATTCCAAAAACAGACTTTCATTTGACTACAAGGCACTTCCTCCCTTGATAGGAAAACAATAAAGACAGAAGCATAAACTTTTCACTTTCTCCGGGTGTCTTTTCTATATGTCAGTGCAATGTAGTGATCAAATGAAAGAACACTGGAGTCCGGCTCCCGGGATTCAAATCCAGCTCCACTACTGCCCAGGACGCGCGCCCGGTTAACCGAGCGGCAGGGCACCAGCCCGCCTGCTGCGGCGCTGAGAAATCTGCGGAGCTGCCTGAGACCACCTGGAAACGCGCCGGCCCTGCGGGGGCGAAAGCGTCTAGGACGATAAGGATCTCCAAAGAGAGCGTTCGGGGTTTTTTCGGGGCAAATAATTAGAGAAAACGAGGATCACACAACAAAATAGTAACCCAGCGCGGGAAGGAGCGCAGGCGGCGCCCCGAAGCGTGAGGCGGCGCGGACCACCGCCGAGGGAGCTCGGCGCTCGCCCGACGCCCCGGAGGATGCAGGCCGCCCCCCAGGTGTGAAAGGGACCCGCCCGGCAACCGAGGGTGCAAAGCCCAACCTGGCGTTCCGAGGGGCCCTGCGTGGCGTCAGGAGAAACCCAACCCGCGTCCCCAGCCCACCTCAACGTCCGGAGGGACTCACCGTGTCCCGAGCCCACCCGAGCGTCGGGAGGGACCCAGCCCGAGCATCTGGAGAAGCCCAACCCAGCACCAGGAATGGCCGGTCCCGGCGTCCGGAATCCGCCCTGGAATCGGGAGGGTCCCAACCCCGCATCCCGAGCCCACTTCGGCGTCCGGAGGGACCCACCTCCGACTTCGGCAAGGCCCGCCCCGGCGTCCGGAGCCCACCCCCGCGTCGCGAAGGACCCACCCAGGCATCAGGAAGGGCCGCCCCGCCGTCGGGAGAGGCCTACCTCGGCGTCGGAAGGCGCCCCTCCCGGAGAGGAGTGGGCCGCGGACCCGCTGAGGAAGAGAAGGAGGCAGGGAGGGGCGGGCGGAGCTGTGCACAGTCGGCAGGTACTCACTCGCTGGCGCGGGCCGCTCCGCCGACCTTCCCCGGGTTGCCGGGGGTCGCGAGCCGCCACACGTTGGGAGCGCGGGGGGAGGGGGAGGGGCGCGCGCGTCCGATGCCCGAGACGTGCCCTCGGGGCGGGCGCAGGCGCGGCGCGCGGAGACTGAACCAACCCCCGCCGCGGGGGAGCCACCCGGGACGTACCAACTGCGCGGGAGGCGCTGGCCGCCCGGGACTCGGGCTCACGCCTGGCGCGATCTCAGTTGCTTGCGGTTTGAGAGAAAGCCAGGAGTAACAACAAACTCAGAGATAGCTGTGGCGTAAAATGTATAGAACGGCCACTTTTGAGGACAATTCCGTGTGGTGAAATTTAAAATGTCCATTTTATGACCCAGCTATTTCACATCTAGAAAAATGTGGAAATGCCGAGTGCGATGGCTCACGCCTGTAATCCCAGCGTTTTGGGAGACCGAGGCGGGCGGATCACCTGAGGTCGGGAGTTCGAGACAAGCCTGGTCAACATAGGGAAACCCCTTCTGTACTAAAATACAAAAATTAGCCAGGCGTGGTGGCGCACGCCTGTAATAACAGCTACTTGGGATGCTGAGGCAAGAGAATCGCTTGAATCCGGGAGGCGGAAGATGCAGTGAGCCCAGATCAAGCCACTGCATCCCAGCCTGGGTGACAGAGTGAGACTCTGTCTCAAAAAAAAAAAAAAAAAGACCTAAAAATAAACATAAGAAAGGCCGGGCGCGGTGGCTCACGCCTGTAATCCCAGCACTTTGGGAGGCCAAGGCGGGCGGATCACGAGGTCAGGAGATCGAGACCATCCTGGCTAACACGGTGAAACCCTGTCTCTACTAAAAAATACAAAAAACTAGCCCGGCGAGGTGGCGGGCGCCTGTAGTCCCAGCTACTCGGGAGGCTGAGGCAGGAGAATGGCGTAAACCCAGGAGGCGGAGCTTGCAGTGAGCTGAGATCCAGCCACTGCACTCCAGCCTGGGCGACAGAGCGAGACTCCGAGACTCCGTCTCAAAAAAAATAAAAATAAAAAAAATAAATAAACTGGGAGACAGAGCGAGACCTTGTCTCAGAAAAAAGAAATGAAACAGATCTACATGTATCATCATGCATAAATCTCAATACATGATATGAATTTTAAGAAACAAGTGGCAGGATAATGTAATGTCTATGAGAATAGAAACTTTATTTGGTGTATTGCTGTATCGTCAAAGTTAGAACAATGCCTAGCACAGAGTAAAGTAGAATGAATGATATGCTCATTATGATTCCATTTGCATAAACACATATTCTTATGCAAATAATACCATATGTTTTTGAAGGTAGTAAATATATCTAAAAGTATTTCCATAGGCCTAGGAAGATACAGGGATATGTAATAAACACATAATAGAGGATACTTTTTTTTTTTTTTGAGACGAAATCTCACTCTGTCACCCAGGCTGGAGTGCAGTGGCATGATCTGCCTCCCGGGTTCAAGCGATTCTCCTGCCTCAGCCTCCTGAGTAGCCGGGATTACGGGCGCGCACCACTGCACCTGGCTAATTTTTTGTATTTTTAGTTTCACCATGTTGGCCAAGCTGGTCTTAAACTCCTGACCTCAGGTAATCTGCCTGCCTCGGCCTCCCAAGGTGAGCAACCAGGCCCGGCCAGAGGATACTTTTGAAAAGGGAGCTAGAGGTACAAAATTGGGAGTAGACAAAAGGAACCTTAATATATCTGTAATGTTCTAATTTTATTTTAAGAACCACTACTGCACCAAGTGTGGTGGGTTATGCCTGTAATCCCTGCACTTTGGGAGGCAAACATGGGGAGATCACTTGAGCTCAGGAGTTCGAGACCATTCTGGGCAAAATGGCAAAACCCTATCTCTACAAAAAATGCAAAAATTAGCTGGACTTGGTGGCTTGCACCTGTAGTCCCAGCTACTTGGGAGGCTGAGGTGGGAAGAAAAGAAAAAAAAAGAACCACTACTGTGTAATTCTACTGTGTAATTTAAAATGATACACTATAAGCTGGGCACAGTAATACATACCAGTAGTCCCAGCTACTCAGGAACTGAGGTAAGAGGATTACTTGAGCCCAGGAGTTCAAGGATGTAGTACACTATAATCATGCCTGTGAATAGCCACTGTACTCCAGCCTGGCAACGTAGTGAGACTCCATCTCTACAAAAAAATTTAAAACTTAGCTGGGTATAGTGGTGTGCACCTGTAATCCCAGCTACTAAGAAAGCTAACATGGGAGGATCCCTTGAGCCTAGGAGTTCCAGGCTGCAGTGAGCTATGATTGAGCCACTGTACTCCAGCCTAGGCAATAGAGTGAGACCCTGTATTTTAAAAACTAATAATAATTAAAAAAAAAAAAAAAACTCTTAGAAGAAAACATATGGGAAAATCTGCATGACCTTAGATTTGGCAATAATATCTTAAATATGACATCAAAAGCACAGGCAACACGATGAAGCGTTCTGGAGATGGATGGTGGTGATAGCTATACGACATTATGAATGTATTTAATACTGTTGAACTGGCCACTTAAAATGGTTACAGCGGTAAGTTTTATGTTATGTGTATTTTACCATAACAAAAAAACAACTGGGAAAAAAGCATAGGCAACTATCCTCTTGTCTCAACCTCCGAAAGTGCTGGGATTACAGGCAAGAGCCCCTGTGCCTGGCCACAAAGGTCTTAAATGGACATCTCTCCAAATAATGTATTCAAATGTCCAATAACTACATGAAAAGATACATAATATCATTAGTCATATCAAAACTATCATGAGCTCTTTCTCCCTTTGTCCGCCATCGTAGTCTATGGAGGTTGACTCCAAACCTTGCCATGTCTTTTCACAAGATTTTCAGGATCAAGCAATTCCTGACCAATAAACAAAAGCAAATTTTGCCCACTCCCCAGTGGATTCACATGAAAACTGGTAATAAAATCATTTACAGCTGGGTGCTGTGGCTCACGCCTCTACTCCCAGCACTTTGGGAGGCTGAGGCGGGTAGATCACTTGAGGTCAGGAGTTCAAGACTAGCCTGGCCAACATGGTGAAACCCCCATCTCTACTAAAAATACAAAAATTAGCCAGGCATGGTGTCAGGAATCTGTAATCTCAGCTACTCAGGAGGCTGAGACAGGAGAATTGCTTGAACCCGAGAGGCGGGTGAGCTGAGATCCCGCCACTGCAGTCTAGCCTGGGTGATAGAGCAAGACTCTGTCTCTAAAATAAAATAAAATAATGTACAACTCCAAGAAGAGACACTGGAGAAGAACTAAGCTGTTCAGGTGTATGACTTAACCCTTGCCTGGCATAGCCTTAAGTCTTATTTACAATTTGGTATCTTATTGCCACGCAGAGTCTGTTCAGTCTTCTGATCTCTATTTAAATGTTAATACCGGTCCGTTGTGTCTAAACAACAAAAGGGAGGGGGTACAATGAGGCGTGTCTGACCTCCCATCCTATATGGCTGGGAACTTGGTTTCTTCCCCCCCAGACGGAGTCTCGCTCTGTTGCCCAGGCTGGAGTGCAGTGGTGTAATCTCGGCTCACTGCAAGCTCCTTTTCCCAGGTTCACGCCATTCTCCTGCCTCAGTCTCCCCAGTAGCTGGGACTACAGGTACCCGCCACCACGCCTGGCTAATTTTTCGTATTTTTAGTAGAGACGGAGTTTCACTGTTTTAGCCAGGATGGTCTCAATCTCCTGACCTCGTGATCCGCCCGCCACGGCCTCCCAAAGTGCTGGGATTACAGGCGAGAGTCACTGCGCCCGGCTGGAACTCGGTTTCTTTAAGGTTTCTTTGGGTTCCCCTTGGCCAAGAGGAGGTCCGTTCCATCGGTTGGGGGCTCAAGATTTTTAGTTTACAGGTATTTTGTTCATTTGATTAAAATATATAATTAATAAAAAGAAAGCCAAAGCCTAGGGAGGCAATGTATTCATATTAGCTTTCTATGGCTGCTACAACAGATTTCCTCAAATTTAGTGGTTTAAAACACTTTTTTTTTTTTTTTTTTTTTGAGACAGAGTCTCTGTTGCCCAGGCTGGAATGCAGTGGCACAGTCATGGCTCACTGCAGTCTCAAACTCCCAGGCTCAAGTGATCCTTCCAGTCCAGCCTCCCTAGTAGCTGGGATTACAGGCACTTGCCACCACATCCAGCTAATTTTTGTTTTTGTAGACAGAATTTTGCCATGTTGCCCAGGCTGGTCTTGAACTCCTGGGCTCAAGTGATCTGGCCGCCTCAACCTCCCAAAGTGCTAGGATTACAAGTGTGAGGCACCACGTGCAGCCTCACAGATTTATTCTTACAGTTCTGAATGTTAGAAGTTTGAAATCAGTTTCGCTGGGCTGAAAGTCAAGGTGTTGGCGGAGCTGCTACTTTCTGGAGGCTCTCCGGGGAAAATCCATTTCCTTACCTTACTCATCTTCTGATGGCTACCTTCATTCTTGGTCTTGTGGCCCCTTCCTCCATCTCCAAAGTGCAATAATCCAATTTTTGCTTCCATCATTACATCCTCTTCTCTTTCTGACTGACTCCTCCTGCATCCCTCTTATAAGGACTGTGATTACATCCTGCCCACACAGATAATCTCCCCATCTCAAGACCCTAAACTTAATCACATCTACAGAGTCCCTTCTGCCAAAGTAACATTCACAGGTTCTGGGGATTAGGACTTGGACATCTTGGGGAGCCATTATTCCAGCTACTCTTGCCCTTCCTGTGGTTGAGTTACATGAGCCAGTATTTTTATTTATTTATTTTATTTTATTTTTTATTTTTTGCTTAAGCTAGTTCAAGTTAGGTTTCAGTCATTTGTAACTGACACTCTTAATTTAAAAATAGATCTTCTTAGCCAGGTGCGGTGGCTCACACCTGTAATCCCAACACTTTGGGAGGCCGAGGCGGGTGGATCACCTGAGGTCAGGAGTGTAAAACCAGTCTGGCCAAGATGGTGAAACCCCATCTCTACTAAAAATACAAAAATTAGCTGGGCGTGGCGGCGGGCACCTGTAATCCCAGCTACTCAGGAGGCTGTGAGGCAGGAGAATCTCTTGAATCCGGGAGGCAGAGGTCGCAGTGAGCCAAGATCACACCATTGCACTCCAGCCTGGGCAATAGGAGTGAAACTCCATCTCGAAAGAAAAAAAAATAGATCTTGCCTTGGCGGGGCACTGCGGCTCATGCCTGTAATCCCGGCACTTTGGGGACAGAGGCAGGACGATCACTTAAGCCCAGGAGTTCAAGATCAGTGTGGGCAACATAGTGAGACTCATCTCTACAAAAATAAATAAATAAATGTAAAAAATAAAAAATAAATAAATAGGTCTCTCTTACAAGATAAGGGAGGTCCAAGAATTGTGTGTAATAGGCTGGGCACAGTGGCTCATGCCTGTAGTCCCAGCACTTTGGGAGTCCAAGTGGGGCAGATCTCTTGAGCCCAGGAGTTCGAGACAAGCCTAAGCAGCATGGCGAAACCCCATCTCTACGAAAAATACAAAAATTAGCTGGGTGTAGTGGTGCCCGCCTGTAGTCCCAGCTACTGGTGAGGCTGAGGTGGGAGGATCATTGGAGCCTGGGAGGTCGAGGGTACAGTGAGCTGTGATCATCCTACTGCACTCCAGTCTGGGCAATAGAGTAAGACCCTTCTCAAAAGAGAGAAGTAAAAACAATTTTGTGTAATAAACAAAACATTCTTTGGAACTAAGCTTTCACATCACCTGTTCTCTAAATTTATCAATATCCTATCTTTTTTGGTTTTTTTGTTTTTTTGCATGGTACTTTACATTAAATAGGGCAACCCAAAAGCCCAAGAGACAAAAGCAGCCAGGCTCGGTGGCTCACACCTGTAATCTCAGCACTTTGGGAGGCCGAAGCAGACAGATCATTAGGTCAGGAGTTCGAGACCAGTCTGGCCAACATAGTGAAACCCCGTCTCTACTAAAAATACAAAAAATTAGCTGGGTGTGCTGGTGTGCGCCTGTAATCTCAGCTACTCGGGAGGCTGAGGCAGGAGAATGGCATGAACCCAGGAGGTGGAGGTTGCAGTGAGCCGAGATCGTGCCACTGCACTCCAGCCTGGGCGACAGAACGAGACTCCATCTCAGAAAAAAAAAAAAAAAAGCGACAAAAGCAGCAAAGAGACAACTGTCACTTCACTCATGTCCTCCAACCTCCTGAAGCTGATCGCACTATTTTTCAAAACATCAGGAAATGACTGAAGGTTCAAGCTAGGTGGTCACAGTGATTTCAGGCCAACCACTGCAGGTCTGGGATTCCCACTGCTCTGTTTAGGGAGATTTTCTACATCCTGGTGACTGACATCCAAATCTGTTTTTCCTGTTCTGGTTCCTAGCATCGAATCTCAATTGCCTACTTGACTTTTCTACCTGTATGTCCCACGTAAAGTTTTTTTTTGTTTTGTTTTTTGTTTTTTGTTTTTTGTTTTTATTTTTTGAGACGGAGTCTCGCTCTGTTGCCCAGGCTGGAGTGCAGTGGCCAGATCTCAGCTCACTGCAAGCTCCGCCTCCCGGGTTCACACCATTCTCCTGCCTCAGCCTCCCAAGTAGCTGGGACTACAGGTGCCCACCACCTCGCCCGGCTAGTTTTTTGTACTTTTTAGTAGAGACGGGGTTTCACCGTATTAACCAGGATGGTCTCGATCTCCTGACCTCGTGATCCGCCCATCTCGGCCTCCCAAAGTGCTGGGATTACAGGCTTGAGCCACCGCGCCCGGCCCCACGTAAAGTTAAAACTCAGAACATTCACAGCCAAATTTATTATCTTCCCCTCGAAATCTGTATATTTAACACATTATTTGTCTCTCTTAGTTACATTACTATCCACTCTTTTCCTCAAGCTATAAGCCTCCTAGACCACCACAAAGCCCCTTTCACCACACATTCAATGGGTCATGGAGTCTTACTGACTTCGAACCTGACTTCAGGGCCAGGTGCAGTGTCTCACGCCTGTAATCCCAGCACTTTGGGTGGCCGGGTGGATCCCTTGAGGCCAGGAGTTCGTGACCAGCCTGGCCAACATGGAGACATTGTATCTACTAAAAATACGAAAATTAGCCGGGCATGGTGGCAGGCACCTGTGATCCCAACTGCTCAGGAGACTGAGGCAAGACAATCACTTGAACCCAGGAGGTGGAGGTTGCAATGAGATGTGATTGTGCCACTGCACTCCAGCCTGAGTGACAGAGCTAGACCCTATCTAAAAAAAAGAACCCAAAAAGCACACAAAAAGAAAACACACTGAATCAATGAAAAAAATCAATTATTCCATAATGATATTCAAAAAAGTAAAAACTCATTTGTGCCCATTCAAAATAGACGTTTAAACAGGCTCTTAAAAATCGGTAAGGCAGGAGGATTACTTATGGCCAGGAGTTCCAGACCAGCCTGGGCAACATAGTGAGACCCCCATCTCTACAAAACATTAATAATAAAACTAGCCAGGCTTGGTAGTATGTGCCTATAGTCCTAGCTACTTCGGAGGCTCAGGCAGGAGGACTGCCTGAGCCATGGAGTTTAAGGCTGCACTACTGCACTCCAGCCTGGGTGACAGAGGGAGATCTTGTACCGGAAAAAAAGCGGGGGGGCCAGGCACAGTGGTTCATGCGTATAATCCTAGCACTTTGGGAGGCTGGGTGGATCAGCTGAGGTCAGGAGTTTGAGACCAGCCTGGCCAACGTGGCTCTACTAAAAATACAAAAATTAGCCAGGCTTGGTGGTGCACGTCTGTAATCCCAGCTACTTGGAAGGCTGAGACTACTTGGAAGGCTGAGGCAGGAGAATCGCTTGAACCCAGGAGGCAGAGGTTGCAGTGAGCTGAGATCATGCCACAGCACTCTAGCCTAGACAACAGAGTGAGACTCCATCCAAAACACACACACACACACACACACACACACACACACACACTCTTTCTGATCATAAGGGAGGAAACTTATTTACATAATGGAAGGTTTAAACTACCATTACCCTAATCCAGTGGTCAATTTAGCTTCACTTGGCGAATTAATCAGATATGATGTTGTTATGTTCTTCAGGTGCTACACAACATGAATCATGCAACATCTCCAAAGATGTATTCTAGCCAGAATGTTTAACTTAAATACACCAAGTGTTTAGATATAACTTTCAGTTAGAGGAAACACAGCCAATAGAGATACAAGCTAAAAACCACGAGGAAAAAAAGCAACCAATGCTTCTCAAACTACAGCGCTTACACTGTAATTTATTACAGCCAAAGGATACAAAGCAAAATCAGCACCTGGGATGAAGTCCAAAGGAAACTGGGCACAAGTTTCAAGAGTACCTTCCCAGTGGAGTCACTTAATTCCTCCAGCATCTAATTGTGACAACACTTGTGAAGTGGTATCTACCAGGGAAGCTTGCCTGAGCCTAGGAATCCAGGGTTTTATCAGGGGTCAGTTACATAGGCTGCCTTCTTTACCACTCTGCCTGGTGCAAACCAAAATTTCACACTCCCATAAGGAAAGTAGATGTTCAGCATAAACTATATTGTTTGCACAAACAGTTTAGACTCACTGAGCTACTTTTTTTTTTTTTTGAGACAGAGTTTTGCTCTTGTTGCCCAGGCTAGAGTGTGATCTAAGCTCACTGCAACCTCCACCTCCCGGGTTCAAGTGATTCTCCTGCCTCAGCCTCCCAGGTAGCTGGGATTACAGGCGGGCGACACCATGCCCGGCTGATTTTTTGTACTTTTAGTAGACACAGGGTTTCGCTATGTTGGCGCGGCTGGTCTCAAACTCCTGATCTCAGGCGATCTACCCACCTAGGCCTCCCAAAGTGCTGGGATTACAGGCATGAGCCACTGCGCCCAGCCGCAATGAACCACTTTTATGTGGAATTTGGAAACACTTCTGAAATCCCAAGTTCCCAGATGCCAACCAAAAGCCAAACTTGAGAGCAGACCTTTCAAAGAGCTACTGTAGTCTCAAACCTACTATGTTAATTATTTTCTGCACAATATGTAATGCTGTGGCTGAAACTTGGGGTGGAAGTTGAATGAGTTTGTCAAATGGACAACAGGAGATGGTAGAAGGACATTAAAGGTAATGTTGGGAGGCTAAGGCAGGAGAATTGCTTGAACCCAGGAGGGCGGAGGTTGCAGTGAGGTGAAATCACACCACTTCACTCCAGCCTGGGTGAGAGAACGTAACTCCATCTCAATAAATAAATAAATAAAGGCAAGGGGGTGTGAAAGGATGCCCCAGTTGGAGAACCTACCACAGTGCTAAAGTTCATCCAGCGGGGCTTGGTGCTTGAGAGAGTATCGGAAGTGGGCGGAAAAGGAAGTACAATATACTGGGCCTCTTATACCACGTGACATTTTAACTTTATCCAGTAAGCAACAGGAAGCCATTCCATTACTACAGGTAAGAAAGACTGGGCACGGTGGTTCACGCCTGTAACCCCAACACTTTTGGGAGGCCAAGGCGGGCGGATCACGAGGTCAAAAGATCGAGACTATCCTGGCCAACGTGGTGAAACCCCCCTCTACTAAACCCCCCTCTACTAAAAATACAAAAAAATTGGCCAGGTGTGGTGGCGCGCACCTGTAGTCCCACCTACTCAGGAGGCTGAGGCAGGAGAATCGCTTCAACCTGGGAGGCAGAGGTCGCATTCAGCCGAGGTTGCAGTGAACCAAGATCTCACCACTGCACTCACGCCACTGCACTCCAGCCTGGCAACAGAGCGAGGCTCTGTCTCAAAAAAGAAAATTATCCAGCAGGCCGGGCGCGGTGGCTCATGCCTGTAATCCCAGCACTTTGGGAGGCTGAGGCAGGTGGATCACTTGAGGTCAGGAGTTCAAGACCACCCTGGCCAACATGGAAACCCCGTCTCTACTGAAAATACAAAAAATAGCCAGGCGTGGTGGCAGGTGCCTGTAATTCCAGCTACTCAGGAGGCTGAGGCAGGAGAATCACTTGAACCCAGCAGGCGGAGGTTGCAGTGAGCTGAGATGGTGCCATTGCACTCCACCCTGGGTGACAAGTGTGAAACTCTGTCTCAAAAAAATAAAATAAATAAAATAAAATTACCCAGCCTGAGAAGTGGACTAGGATTGCAGCAAAGATGTGCCCCTGGGTCCCTGCTGGGCGTGGTATTTCCGCCGTTCTCCTCAAGAGCACCCCTTCTGTTCTGGACCAATCTCAGGTTCTGATTCAAACAACACTTCTTTACATCCTGTTAGTAAAAGCTAATCTGTGGCCACCTCTAATAGTTTGAGATATATTCTTAGAGATGAGAAATAAAAAGACTATTAGGAGGTAACCCAGATACCATTCTGATCCCCACATGGTGAATTCATTGTCCCACCCCATCCACACTAGCCAACTAGCCTTGACTGTCATCTCTCTCTCTTTTTTTATTTTTTTGAGATGGAGTCTTGCTCTTCTTGCCCAGGCTGGAGTACAGTGGCGCGATCACGGTTCACTGCAACCTCCGTCTCCTGGGTTCAAGCAATTCTCCTGCCTCAGCCTCCAGTGTAGCTGGGATTACAGGCTCCTGCCACCATGCCTAGCTAATTTTTTTATTTTTTAGTAGAGATCGGGTTTCACCATTTGAACTCCTGTCCTCAGGTGATCCACCCACTTGGCCTCCCAAAGTGCTATGATTACAGGCATGAGCCACCGCACTGGCCTTTTTTTTTTTTTTCGGAGACAGAATCTTGCTGTGTCACCCAGGCAGTAGTGTAGTGGTACAACAGCTCACTGCAGTCTCAAGCGATCCTCTCACCTCAGCCTCCTGAGTAGCTGGGACCAAAAGCACACACCACCATACCCAGCTAATTTTTTTAATTTTGTAGAGATAGGGTCTTGCCACATTGCCCATCATGGTCTTGAACTCCTGGGGTCAAGCAGTCCTCCCACCTCAGCCTTCCAAAGTGCTGGGATTACAGGTATGAGCCACCATGCCCAGCCTAATCTCTATCTCTGTTATAGCAGTTAAAACATACTCTCTGATATTACATACTCAGTAGATACTTTTATGTCTATCACTAGATTAGACATACTAGAGTTAGAAAAACTAGAGTTTGAGGCCGGGCGTGGTGGCTCACACCGGTAATCCCAGCACTTTAGGAGGCCAAGGTGGGCAGATCACATGAGATCAGGAGTTCGAGATCAGCCTGGCCAACACGGTAAAACCCCGTCTCTAATAAACAAACAAAAATTAGCTTGGCGTGGTGGTGCATGCCTGTAGTCCTAACTACTTGGGAGGCTGAGGCAGGAGAATTTGTTATCCTGGGAAGTGGAGGTTGCAGTGAGCCGAGATCGCACCATTGCACTCCAGCCTGGGTGACAAGAGTGAGACTCTATCTCAAAAAAAAAAATAAATAAAATAAAAGAAAGAAAAACTATAGTTTAATCTCTTTGAGAGCAAGAACTATATCTTAAGCCCTATAGTTTAGTTTGCACATGCACACACAGAGTCAGTATTTAAGCAACTGAAATGTATGCTGAACTGTAGCCAGTTCCTGTCCCTTAGCAAAGCCATTTCCCTGGGATTGTTCATCTCCCATGGCAACAATACACAGTAGGATGTGTTGGAAAATAGTTCTCATTTTCCACAAGGAGGAAATAAAAAGCCAGCCCAACAAATATAAGGCATCACCTGCACTGCCAGGTCCCAGCAAGGAGTCCAGGCCTGGGCCGTTCTTAGAAGCACTCACACAAAGGCAAAATAGAAAACTGCTGACAATGAGGGCTGTTCAGACCCTCAGCAGGGTAGCTCAGGACTCTGCCTCTATGGCACAGGGGATGAACCCTGACAGCACTCATTGGAGAATAAATGGACATTATTTTGAGCATGTAATTGGATTGGGAGTGGTGGGGGTGGAGGGGTTGTTTTCCAATAATATGCAAAGCAACTTATATACTCCACTCCCAGGATTTGTTACATAGTATTCAAAAATATCCTTGTGGGTTCTGCCACTTCAACAAAAATCCCCTCTATCCCTTGGATTATCCCTGAATACTTATGCTATGCACGTATGAGTAACCAGAACGCTGCTTTAAGATAAATGAGTAGTTTGTGACCACCCTGGCTAACATAGTGAAACCCTGTCTCTAAAAGCAAATAAATAAATAAAAAGAGAATAAGTAATGTGCAGTCACTGGCTTTTAGGCTGGTCATCTGGTGTTGGCAAAAGGACATAGATTTGCAATCTAAGGACTAGTGTTCGGGCATGGGCTCTGTACCTAACTAGCTGTGTGATCTTGACAAAACCTTTACCTTTCCTAGTCTGTTTCTTTATCATCACTTATGAAGAAATCCCTAACAGAAACCACGCTGAGAATTAAATGCTATAATGTAGGTGCTTTGCAAACTGTAAAGCACTGCCCTGGGCTAAGTGTGTGGTTAACACCAGGAATCCCAGCACTTTGGGAGGCTGAGGCAGGAGGATCACTTGAGCTCAGGAGTTTGAGACCAGCCTGGGCAATATAGGGAAACCCCTGTCTCTACAAAAAAAAAAAAAAAATTTTTAATTCTGGGCAAGGTGGTGTCCACCTGTAGTCCTTGCTACTCAGGAGGCCGAGGAACACTAGAGTGTGGGAGTTCAAGGTTACAGTGAGCTATGATCATACCACTGCACTAGTGAAACCCTGTCTCAAAAAAAAAAAAAAAATTGCAGGCTGGGTGTGGTAGCTCATGCCTGTATTCCCAGCACTTCAGGAGGTCGACGCAGGCGGATCACCTGAGGCCAGGAGTTCACAACCAGCCTGGCCAACAAGGTGAAACCCCGTCTCTACTAAAAATACAAAAAATAGCCGGGTATGGTGATGGATGCCTGTAATCCCAGCTACTCAGGAGGCTGAGGCAGGAGAATCGCTTGAACCCAGGAGGTGGAGGTTGCAGTGAACTGTGATCGTGCCACTGCACTCCAGCCTGGGCAACAGAGACTCCATCTATAAAACAAAACAAAACAAAAAAGTTGTAAAGCATTGGCCAAACATCAGTCACGTACTGTATTGGAAAATTGGAAGCTCTGAGACCTGAGGCCTGATATAGAGCTGGTGCTCAGTATTTGTAGAATGAATAAGGAAATACTTGTAGTATAAATGACTAAATTACACCAATGAGCTATATGATCTCAAGCAAAAATAATTCATATCTGTCTCTCTTTGGCCTTGTCTGATACTACTTTCGCCCTTGTTCACTGGGCTCCAGCCATGCTTTCCTTTTTCCTGTTCCTCCAACACATCAAGCTCTCTCCTGCCTCAGGGCCTTTGCACCTGCTGTTCTCTCTGCTAGAACACTCTTGCCCAGCTTTTTGCATGGCTACCCCTTCTCATTAATCAGGTCTTAGCTCAAATGTCATTTTCCCAGAGGCTTCCCCTGACACCACCCTGACTAATGTTCCTAACACATCATTCACCTGAAATGCAATCCTGTTTTATCTTCTCCTTAGCACTTATTACTGTTAACCTTTTTTTTTTTTTTTTTTTTTTTTGAGACACAGTCTCACTCTGTCGCCCAGGATGGAGTGCAGTGGTGCGATCTCGGCTCACTGCAAGCTCCGCCTCGCGGGTTCATGCCATTTTCCTTCCTCAGCCTCCCGAGTAGCTGGGATTACAGGTGCCTGCCACCACGCCTGGCTAATTTTTTTGTATTTTTAGTAGGGATAAGGTTTCACCGTGTTAGCCAGGATGGTCTCGATCTCCTGACCTCATGATCCGCCTGCCTTGGCCTCCCAAAGTGCTGGCATTACAGGCGTGAGCCACCGCGCCCGGCCTACTGTTAACTTTTTTATTGTACTCTCCTCTACTACAATAAAAAATACTAGAGCTTCCCTGTCTTGTTCACTACTATATTTCCATGCTCAAAATATCATCTAGCTCATAGTAAATTCTCCGTATTTGAACAAATAAGGTTGAAATAAGCTAGTAATATTAAAAACTTCATTCATTAAACAAATATTTTGTATGTACCTAGGAGGGTCCAGGTTCTATTTCAAAGTGCTGGAGATTCAGGTACAATGAAAAGAGACAAAAGGCTGGGCGCGGTGACATGTGCCTGTAATCCCAGCACTTCGGGAGGCTGAGGTGGGACGATTACGAGGTCAGGAGTTCGAGATCAGCCTAGCTAACATAGTGAAACCCTGTCTTTACCAAAAATACAAAAATTAGCTGGATGCAGTGGCATGTGCCTGTAATCCCAGCTACTCGGGAGGCTGAAGCAGGAGAATTGCTTGAACCCGGGAGGCAGAAGTTGCAGTGAGCCGAGATCGCATCACTGCACTCCAACGTGGCGACAGAGCAAAACTCCATCTCAAAAAAAAAAAAAAGAAAAAGAAAAGAAAATGGACAAAAATCCCTGCCTTCCTGGGGCTTGCCTTCTAGTAGGTAGACACACAATAAACAAGATACAAAGTAAAATATATATGAAATAAAGCAGGAAAGGAGGACATGAAGTATGTGTGGAAAAGTAACATTTTAGGTGAGATAGCCAGAGAAGGTATTTTAGATACAGTAGCCAGAGAAGGAAGTGGGAGACTGAGCCATGAAGATATATGGGAGAAATGCACCCCAGGAGGCCTGTGTAACCGGGACAGGAATTAAGGAGTTGGAGACTGAGTGACACATCAGGATCAGGGAGGTTAAGTGAAGTCAGATTGTACAGGGCCTTGTTGGTCAAAGTAAGGACTTTGGCTTTTACTAACAGTGAGATGGGAAGCTGTTGGAGGATTTGAGAACCTAAGTGTCATGATCTGACTTGTCATAAGAGGATCCCTGGGACTGCTGTGCTGTGAATACCAATGAGGTGGCTACTACAATAACCTAGGCAAGAGATGATGGCTCCCAAAGACACGGGAAGGAGCAGCTCTGGGGTTGGAAGATAAAATTTGGGGTCTGACAGCTACATTGGAGAAGCCTATTAGCCATTCGAGTGAACTGTGGAAGAGGCAACTGGATGTGTACAGGTCCGGAGTCTCAGGGAAAATCAGAGCTGGGAGCCGGCACTTGGAACTCAACAAGTAGAATCTATTATTAGTAATACGGAACCTCAGCTGTACTACTACTTACTAGCAGCGAACTGTTGAGTTAACCATTTCTAGGTTCTGGGCCTCAGTTTCCCTGTAAATGAAATGGCGAAAACACTGCCACATAACGGAACCTTGAGAACGAAATGAAAAGTATCAAGGGCTGACCGTGAGCAAGGTGAGAGTCCTGAGCCAAAACCGCACTAGCCCCTCCGGGAGGGGGTGTCACTGCTGCGGAATCAGCGACAGGTTTCCGAATCCACACCACACGCTCTGGGGTACCAGAGGTAGCAAAGCAAAATAAGCGCCAGGTACCGCACGGCAGCGCCCAAACCTCGCGAGATTTGTTGGCCGGACCAAGTACCACTCCCCCAATCTCGCGATACTTAGGCGCCTGAGCGGCTCTCCACCGGCGAGGGTTTGCGGGGAAGATGGCGTATCCCGCGCCGGCCACAGTGGAGGCCGCAGACGGCGGAGGGGCCGGGCGTTACAACAGCTCGGAGGAGCTAGAGGGCCAGGAGCCGGATGGGGTGCGCTTTGACCGCGAGAGGGCGCGCCGCCTGTGGGAAGCCGTGTCCGGTGCCCAGCCGGTGGGTAGGGAGGAAGGTGAGTCGGGGGCTTTGGAGGCAGGAAGCCCCTCACCCGCCTGCGCGGCTCGCGGGGAGCTGCGGAAGCGCCTGCGGTCACACCCCCTGGCCCGCCTCCTTACGTGCTGCGCTCCGGGACCCCCAGACTTGTGCTCCCCATTCAGGCGCGGGCACCCCAAGAATCGGGCCCCCAGCGCGCTGAGGGTGATCACGGCCGCTCACGCTCAGGCCCAGAGCTTTTCCCCTCCTCCTCCATCAGTCACCACAGCGCAGTTTTTCCCAAATTCGAAGATTGTCATCCCTATGCTTGTCGGAGACCCACAGTCTTTGCCATCCCCGTAATTCAAGCCGAGTGCCCCTCACCACTCCTTGACTCCTCATCGTCCCAATATCCAGATTTCCTCGTAGAGCCTCTTGCCTCCCTTCTGTCAGGCCCCACACTTCCGAGGGCTCTGGAAGGCCTTCTTCTTACCCCCGGGTTCCTCCTGGTCTTGGTGACTGAGCCGTGGCTTACCCGTTTTTAGCTCTCTGGCTTCTACTTGCTGGGTTCCTTATTCTAAGGTGGGGACAAGGAGCCTGAGAAACTGGTCTGGGTTCGCTTTGACTCCAGCTTCTTTGTGTTCTACACTTGACCCAAAGTTGCTGAGAACAGTATAAGCAAAGCTACGTCAGGGGTCACTTCTGGGCCGAAGTGTGCCAGCTTACTGCGCACTTGACCTGAGACTGGGTAAGATGGGATGAAAGAAAGAGAAGGATGGGAAAGAGCTGTTCTGACCTTCTTGTGTGATTCCCTTCACCGTCCTTTACAGAGCCAGCTGCTTAATGCTAACCCAAGTGTACAAGAACTCTATCTGGGCTTCTCTGCTAACCCTGTCAGGTATCTGGAGGGAAATCAGATTTCTCCAGTGATTTGTTTGCTTGCTGAGCAGACTTGTCATGGAAAGTTTAATATGCTATTTGTCAACTGACTGCCCTGGATAAAATTGAAATTTGGACCATATCTAAGGAAGATATGTTTAAATTAGGGGTGATACACAGACCTATACCCTGGTATATAATTCTCCAATTTAAAAACAAGTCTAGCCTGTCTCCTAAGTTTATATATATATATGAAAAAGAAAGGCAGGGCCCCAGAAATGGTATGTGTGTGTATGTGTATATGTATGTGTATATTTACATATATGTGTATATATAAATATATACACACATACCATTTCTGGGGCCCTCTCTCCTTTTTCTTTTTTTTTTCTTTTTTTTTTTTTGAGAGAGTCTCCCTCTGTCACCCAGGTTGGAGTGCAGTGGCACAATCCCACCGCAACCTCTGCCTCCCCCCAGGTTCAAGCAGTTCTATGCTGCCCCAGCCCCCGGAGTAGCTGGGATTACAGGCGACCACCATCATGCTCAGCTGATTTTTGTATTTTTAGTAGAGATGGGGTTTGACCATGTTGGCCAGGCTGTTCTCGAACTCCTGACCTCAAGTGATCTGCCCTCCTTGACCTCCCAAAGTGCTGGGATCACAGGCATGAGCCACCACACCCAGCTCTCCTACTTTCAAACTTGTTTGGTAGTTTCCTTGCTCTACCCCAATTTTCCTTTCATTAATTTGACAAACATTCACAGATGTCTGCTCTCGACCCAGAATTGGTTGGGCTTCAGAGCTGGAGTATCAGAGAAAGATACTGCCCTTTCCCTGGAAAGGCTCGCAGTCTAGTCCAGGAAGCAGACACTAAAACAGTTCCAGTGTAATGTAAAGGATGCAGTGCTGAGGAATGTTTTAAGAGTTGGAGGTGCACAAAAGGTGACCTTTGCCCTGGATCTTGAAGCGGAAAACCACTGTGCTCTAAAAAGTGAACTGTCTGCTATGTGTATATGAGTGTACAGTGGCACTGTTACGACCCATTTCATTTCCCTGTTCTCCTCACTTCTCGCACATTTATATGAAATCTAAGTAGACACCTGCAACATTAAGTTCTACTCACCCTTTTTCTTCTCTTAGCACCTTCATTGAGTTACAGTTTATATACCATACAAGTCGCCCATTGTAAGCGTATCGCCAATGATTGTTAGCCAATGTACAGTTGTATAGCCATTACCACAGTCCAGTTTTAGAACATTTCCATCACCCCAATTAGTTCCTTTGAGCTTACTTATATTAAATCCCCACTCCCACCTCCTGCCCTAGGCAACCAGTGATCTGTTTTCTGTCTTGGGTAGTCTTTTGAGTTTGGCTTCTCTCGGCATGTTTTTGAAGTTCAGCCAAGTCATGGTGTGTATTAGTACTTCATTTTTATTGCTAAATAGAATTCCATTGAATGAATATAACACATTCTATTAATCTGGTCATTATTTCTAGACATTTGGATTGCTTCCAGTTTGGAGTTTTTGTGAATAGTGCTGCTGCGAACATTCATGCCCAAGTTTTTGTGTGAACATACGTTTCATTTCTTGAGTATATCCCTAAGAATGGAATTGCTGGGTCATACCGTAAATCTAACATTTTGAAGAACTGCCAAACTTTTCCAAAATGGCTTCACCTTTTATATTTCTGCCTTCAATGTATGAGGGTTTTGCTTTTTCTATAACCTTGACAACACTTGTCTTTTTTGATTATAGGCATTCTAGTGGGCATGTAGTGATATCTCATTGTGGTTTCCTAAAGACTGATAATACTGAGCACCTTTTCATGGGCTAACTACCCATTTGTAGATCTTTGGTGAAATAGCTATTGACATCATTTGCCTATTTTGTAATTGGGCTGTTTGTCTTCTACTGAGTTGTAAGAGTTGTCTGTGTGTTCTGGGTACAAGTCTTTTACTATAGATATGGTTTCCAAAGATTCCCCCCTGACTGACTTGTGTTTTCATTTTCTGAACAGTGCCTTTTGAAGCACAAAAGTTTTAAGTTTTGGCCGGGCGCGGTGGCTCAAGCCTGTAATCCCAGCACTTTGGGAGGCCGAGATGGGCGGATCACGAGGTCAGGAGATCGAGACCATCCTGGCTAACACGGTGAAACCCCGTCTCTACTAAGAAATACAAAAAATAGCCGGGCGAGGTGGCGGGCGCCTGTAGTCCCAGCTACTCAGGAGGCTGAGGCCGGAGAATGGCGTGAACCCGGGAGGCGGAGCTTGCAGTGAGCTGAGATCCGGCCACTGCACTCCAGCCTGGGCTACAGAGCGAGACTCCGTCTCAAAAAAAAAAAAAAAAAAAAGGTTTTAAGTTTTGATGAAATTAAATTTATCAGTTTTTTATCCTATGTATTGTGCTTGTAGTGTCATATCTAATAACTCTTTATCTTAACCCAAGATTTGAGAAATTTTCTCTGTAGATCTTCTTAATTTTTTTTTTTTTTTGAGACGCAGTCTCACCGTTACCCAGGCTGGAGTGCAGACGGAATCCCACTCTGTCGCCCATGCTAGAGTGTGGTGGCATGATCTCAGCTCACTGCAGCCTCCCTGTCCCAGATTCAAGTGATTCTCGAGCCTCAGCCTCCTAAGTAGCTGTGATTACAGGAGGTAGCTTCCATACCCAGCTAATTTTTTTGTATTTTCAGTAGAGACAGAGTTTCACCGTGTTGGCCAGGCTGGTTTGAACTCCTGACCTCAGGTGATCCACCAGCCTCGGCCTCCCAAAGTGTTGGGATTCCAGGTGTGAGCCACCACACCCAGTTGGTAATATTTCTTTTTACAGTATTTTATAGAAGTGTTGATCTACAAGGAAGAGGCTAACACACAAAATATGATTTAAAGAGTTTACTTGATTTTTAAAGGCAAAAAATGTGGACAGGGAGTGGGACTCATACAAAGTCGTTTATCAAGAATTCTCATTGATTTACAGAAATAACATTGGTTAGTGATTGGCTGTACATTGTTAAGCTATAGGATGTAGGATATAGCGTCAGGTAGGGCATTATTAGATTAATCCTTACCCACTTGTGGCAATAGCAAGCAGTTTTGATAGATGAGTCATAGCTCAAAAAGGGGGAGTAGGAAGTGATTATGATCTCATTTTAATATCTCATTGGGCCCTGATCATTTAAAAGAACTTGGATTCTTTTTTTTTTTGAGACGGAGTCTTGCTCTGTCGCCCAGGCTGGAGTGCGGTGGCGCCATCTCAGCTCGTGCAAGCTCCGCCTCCCGGGTTCATGCCATTCTCCTGCCTCAGCCTCCCGATTAGCTGGGACTACAGGCGCCTGCCGCCACGCCTGTTAGCCAGGATGGTCTCGATCTCCTGACCTTGTGATCCACCCGCCTCGGCCTCCCAGAGTGCTGGGATTACAGGCGTGAGCCACCGCGCTGGGCAGAACTTGGAGATAAAAGTTTTCTTTCTTTTTTTTTTTTTGAGACAGAGTATCACTTTGCCACCCAGACTGGAGTGTAGTAGTGCGATCTTGGCCCACTGTAACCTTTGCCTCCCAGATTCAAGCGATTCTTGTGCCTCAGCCTCCAGGTAGCTGCGATTACAGGCGCCCGCCAGCACGCCCAGCTAATTTTTGTATTTTTAGTAGAGATGGAGTTTTGCCATGTTGGTCAGGCTGGTCTCAAACTCCTGACCTCAGGTGATCTGCTTCGGCCTTCCAAAGTGCTGGGATTATAGGGGTGAGCCACTACGCCCAGCCGATAAAAGTTATTTTCTGACCTGCCTGGGCAACATGGAGAAAACCTGTAAATTTTTGTGAACTGTGTATTTTTGTAAAAATACAAAAATTAGCTAGGTGTGGTGACTCACTTGTAATCCCAGCTACTCAGGTGGCTGAGGCACAAGAATCACTTGAACCCAGGAGGCTAAGGTTGCAGCGAGCCAAGGTCGTGCCCCCGCACTCCAGCCTGGGCAGCACAATTGAGACTCTGTCTCAAAAAAAAAAAAAAAAGTTATCACCAGTGAAGCTACCTGGGCCTAAGCTTTTCTTCCTTTCCTTTTTTTTTTTTTTTTTTGATTCTCTATTTATTTAGAGACAGGGTCTCTGTTGCCCAGGCTATGCCCAGGCTAGAGTGCAGTGGCACAATCATAGCTCACTGCAGGCTCAAACTCCCTCAAACTCAAAGCTAGGACTGCAAGGGCATACCACCATGACCAGCTAATTTTTGTGTTTTTTTCATAGAGGGTCTTGCTCTGTTGCCCAGGCTTGTCTGAAACTCCTGGCCTCAAGTGATCCTCCTGCCTTAGCCTCCCAAAGGGTTGGGATTATAGACATGGGCCATGGCAATCAGCTGGCTTGGGCTTTTCTTTGTGGAAAGATATTTAATTATTAATTCAGTTTCTTTACTTGTTTTAAGTGTACACAGAATTTTGTGTTTCTCCTTGTGTCGTTTTTTTTTTTTTTCTTTTGAGACAGGGTCTTGCCAGGCTGGAGTGCAGTAACAATCACTGCAGCCTTTGCCTCCCAGGTTCAAGCAATTCTCCTGCCTCAGCCTCCTGAGTAGCTGGGATTTTTAATAAACTTTCACTCCTGGTCTAAGGAGTGCATGTGCCCCCTGGCTAATTTTTTTGTATTTTCAGTAGAGACAGGGTTTCGCTCTGTTGGCCAGGGTGGTCTTGAACTCCTCAACTCTAAAGTGATCTGTCCGCCTTTGCTTCCCAAAGTACTGGGATTACAGGCGTGAGGCCCCTGATTATTTTCTTGGTTAGTCTAGCTAAGAATTTGTCATTTTCTTGATCTTTTCTAGTTTCTAAGGTGAGATCTTATGTTGCTGATTTGAGACCATTCTTTTCTGATGTAGATGTTTAAAATTATAAGTGTCTCTCTTAAGCACTTGTGACGTTATAAGATATATTATTTTTATATATATATAAATGTTTATATATATATATATGTTTCCCTCCATAGTTCCTGGCTCACAGCTTCTATAACCCTTATAATTTCTTCAGTGACTAAAGCAGTAAGAGTATCTTCTCTTAAAATATTTGGCCTTTTGTCCTTGGTTCCTGAAACACCTCTGGAACTGCTCCAGAGCAAGAAAGGTGAAAAGCAGACTTTTGTTATTTATAACAAGCCCCTTTCTTTTTTTTTTTTTTTTTTTTGAGACGGAGTCTCTGTTGCCCAGGCTGGAGTGCAGTGACACGATCTCTCGGCTCACTGCAAGCTCCGTCTCCCGGGTTCACGCCATTCTCCTGCCTCAGCCTCCGGAGTAGCTGGGACTACAGGCGCCCGCCACCACGCCTGGCTAATTTTTTGTATTTTTAGTAGAGACGGGGTTTCACCGTGTTAGCCAGGATGGTCTGGATCTCCTGACCTCGTGATCCGCCCACCTCGGCCTCCCAAAGTGCTGGGATTACAGGCGTGAGCCACTGCGCCCGGCCATATAACAAACCCCTTTCAGCCACACCTTGGTACATGTTAATAGGGTGATTTTTGGGAAGTCCCTAGTTTACCACATTCTGGTTGGCTGGTTGCCATGGGAACCAACCATGTGCTCAGAGGGTTGGAAGTTACAGCCCCCCATCTCTAGGGGATAGAAAGAAGCTGAAGGTCGAGTTGATCACCGATAGCCAATGATTTAATCAACCATGGCTACATAATGAAGCCTTCATAAAAACCCAAAGGACTGAGTTTAGGGGCTTCCAGGAAGGTGAATAAGAACACATTCATGTGCTGGAAGTGTGGCACACCCCAATTCCATTGGGATGGAAGCTCCTACACATTAGACCCTTCCAGACCTGTGTATCTCTTTATCTATTTGTATCCTTTAACATATCTTTTAGGTTGTTCTGGCACAGTGGCTCCTGCCTGTAATTCCAAAACTTTGAGAGGCCAAGGCAGGAGTGTTAGTGGCCCTGAATCTCAGTCTCTGCCTCCTCAGAAGAAAGAATTGGACCAAAGGGGCATAAGGCAAAGTGAGAGACCAAGGCAACTCTTAGAGCAGGAGTGAAAGTTTATTAAAAAGTTTTAGGGCTGCAATGAAAAGAAGTAAAGTATACTTGGAAGAGGGCCAAGAGGGCAACTTGAGAGAGACAAGTATGCAGTTTGACCTTTGACTTGGGATCTTACACATTGGCGTGCTTGCTGGGTCTTGCATTCTGTATTGTAAAAGTGAAGTAGGATAAACTGAGTTTTTTTCCCTCCCGAGCACTGCTTTAGTTGCAACTCAAATTTTGAATGTTTTATTTTCATTTAAATCAGTTCAAAATAATTTCTAATTTCCCTTGTAATTTCTCCTTTGATACATGTTATTCAGTTTCCAAATATTTGAGGATTTCCCAGATTTCTTCCTATTATTGATTTCTGATTAAATTCCAGATGAGTTCAGTCCTTTTAAATGTAGTGAAACTGGGCTGGGGGCGGTGGCTCACGCCTGTAATCCCAGCACTGGGAGGCCGAGGCAGGTGGATCATTTGAGGTCAGGAGTTCAAGACCAACCTGGCCAATATGGTGAAACCCCATCTCTACTAAAATACAAAAATTAGCCAGGCATGGTGATGCCTGTAATCCCAGCTACTCGGGAGGCTGAGGCAGGAGAACTGCTTGAACCCAGGAGGCAGAGGTTGCAGTGAGCCAAGATCATGCCACTGCACTCCAGCCTGGATGACACAGCAAGACTCCCTCCCAAATAAATGAATGAATGAATGAATGAGTGAAGTGAAACTGGCATATGTTCTACCCTGGAGAATGTTCAGTGTGTATTAGAAAACAATTTATATTCTACAGTTGGTGGAGTATTCTATGTGCCAGTTGGATCAAATTGATTATAACATTATTCTAAACCCTTACTGATTTTCTAACAAGTTCTATGAGTTATTGAAAGCAAGATATTTGTTTTGTTTTGTTTTGTTTTGTTTTGTTTTTTTGTTGTTGTTGTTGAGACAGAGTCTTGCTTTGTCGCCCAGACTGGAGTGCAGTGGCCGGATCTCAGCTCACTGCAAGCTCCGCCTCCCGGGTTCACGCCATTCTCCTGCCTCAGCATCCCGAGTAGCTGGGACTACAGACGCCCACCACCTCGCCGGGCTAGGTTTTTGTATTTTTTAGTAGAGACGGGGTTTCACCGTGTTAGCCAGGATGGTCTCGATCTCCTGACCTTGTGATCCGCCCGTCTCGGCCTCCCAAAGTGCTGGGATTACAGGCTTGAGCCACCGCGCCCGGCCCAAGATATTTGTTAATAGAAAAACCAAATGGCGCTCAAATGACACTGTAAAACATTCTAAAGAGGTTTATTGTGAGCTAATATGAGTGACCATAGGTGGGGAAAAACACAAACCCAAGAAGCCTTGAGTAAGTGGTCCTGAGGCAGTTAGGTCACAACTCTGTTCTATACATTTTAGGGAAGTAGAAGTTGCAGACAAAGTCATAAATCAATACATGGCGATTATACATTGATTTGGCCCAAAAAGTCAGGATATCTTGAAGCAAGGGGCTGACAGGTCATAGGTGGCTTCAGAGATTCTTTAATTTGCGGTTAAAGGAGTAAAGCTTTGTCTAAAATTTTGGAGTCAGCACAAAGGAGTGTTTTGTTTTGGGTTTTTTGTGGTTTTTTTTTTGACTCAGAGTTTCGCTCTTGTTGCCCAGGCTGGAGTGCAATGGCACAGTCTCGGCTCACTATAGCCTCTGCTTCCCGGGTTCAACCAATTCTTCTGCCTCAGCCTTCCGAGTATCTGGGATTACAGGCACCTGCCACCACAGCCGCTAATTTTTTGTATTTTTAGTAGAGATGGGGTTTCACCATCTTGGCCAGGCTGGTCCCGAACTCCTGACCTCGGGTGATCTGCCTGCCTAGGCCTCCCACAGTTCTGGGATTACAGGCGTGAGCCACAGTGCCTGGCCATGATGTTTTAATATAATATAATATACTGTTAACCAGTATACCAGGTCAGAGTGACCCGTAGGGGTATGTGACTTAACCTTTGTCTAGCATGGCCTTTGGTCCTGTTTGTAATTTGGTATCTTATTACCACAGAGTCCATTTTGTTAGTCTTATGATCTCTATTTTAGCATTAATGCTGGTCAGTTGCGTCTAAACCCCAAAAGGAGCCTGGGCAACACTGTAAGATCCCATGTCAACGTAAAATTTAAAAATTAGCCAGGCATGGTGGCACACACCTGTAGTTTTAGCTATTCAAGAGGCTGAGGCAAGAGGATGGCTTGAGCCCACAAGTTTGAGGCCATAGTGAGCTAGGATCGTGACATTGTATTCCAGCCTAGGCAACAGAGCAGGACCCTGTATCTTAAAAAAAAAAAAAAAAAAAAGGTCGGGCATGGTGGGTCACACCGGTAATCCCAGCACTTTTGGAAGGCCAAGGTGGGTGGATCACAAGGTCAGGAGTTCGAGACCAGCCTGACCAATATGGTGAAACCTCATCTGTACTAAAAATACAAAAATTAGCCAGGCATGGTGGCACATGCCTATAGTCCCAGCTACTCGGGAGGCTGAGGAAAGAAGAATCACTTGAACCCGGGAGGTGGAGGTTGCAGTGAGCCGAGATTGTGCCACTGTACTCCAGCCTGGGCAACAGAGCAAGATTCCGTCTCAAAAAAAAAAAAAACTCCAAAAGGAAGTTTAATAATGAGACATCATGTCTAACCTCTTGTCCTGTCATGCCAGGAACACAATTTTTCAGGTTTCTCTGGAGTCGCCTTGGCCAAGAGGGATTCTGTTCAGTTGGTTGGGGAGCTTAGGATTTTTTCAGTTTACATATTGAAATTTCCAATTATTATTACTAGTTTGTCTATTTTTTAAATTATCAATTTTTTTCCTTTTTTGTGTTTTCTTGATGTATCAACCCTTTATCATTATGTCATGTTCTTTTTTGCCTCTAATATTTTTTATACTAAAGTCAATTTGTCATTGATAGAGCCATTCTAGCTCTTCTGTGGTTACTTTTGCATAGTGTATTTTTTTCTATTCTTTTATCTCAACCTCTTTGTATCTCTTATAGATAACATATAGTGGGAGCTTGCTTTTTTATCCAGTCTTATAGTCTCTGCCTTTTGAGTGTACTGTTTAGACTATTCCTGTTTTATTTACTGATATGAAAATTACATTTTCCATTGTGCTGTTGATTTCCTTTCTGTTTTATCCTTCTGTTCCTCCTTTATTAAATTCCTTTATGTTAAGTATTTTTAGTGTACCATTTTAATTCCTCTTGGTTTTTTTTAAGTTTCCTGGTGGTGTTCTAGGGATTACAGTATGCATCTTAACTCATCACAGTCTACTTTAAATTAATACTAACTTAATTCTGGTAAAATATAAAAATATTTCTCTAATACAGCTCTATTCCCCCTTCTTTGTCCTATTTTTGTCATATATATTATATGTATATATGTTATAAACCTAATGATTCAGTGTCATAATTATTGCTTTATATAGTATTATGTTCTCTAAAGAAGTTAAGAGAATAAATGAGAAAAAATATAGAATATTTTATATCAACCCACATATTTACCATTTCTGGTGTTCTTTATTTCCTCCTCTGGACTCAAGTTACCATCTGGTGTCACTTCCTTTCAGCCTGAAGGGCTTCCTTTAGTATTTCTTACAAAGCAGACCAGTTAGCAATGAATTCTTTAATCTTTTTCTGAAAATGTCTATGTGTTGTCCTCATTCTTGAATGACAGTTGTGTTGTATTTTATTTTATTTATTTTTGAGACAGAGTCTTGCTGTGACCCAGGCTGGAGTGCATGGCATGATCTCTGCTCACTGCAAGCTCCACCTCCCAAGTTCATGCCATTCTCCTGTCTCAGCCTCCCAAGTAGCTGGGACTACAGGCGCCCGCCACCATGCCCGGCTAATTTTTTGTACTTTTAGTAGAGACAGGGTTTCACTTTATTAGCCAGGATGGTCTCGATCTCCTGACCTCATGATCCGCCCGCCTGGCCTCCCAAAGTGCTGGTATTACAGGTGTGAGCCACCACACCTGGCTATTTTATTTTTAAATAACAGCTTTATTGACATAAATTTCACATTCCATAAAATTCACCTGTTTGAAATGTACAATTCTGTGGTTTTTAGTGTATTTACAGAGTTCTGCAACCTTCACCTCTGTCTAATTTTGGAACATTTTCATCACCCCAATAAAGAAACCCTGTACCTAGGAGCAGTCATCCCTGGCAACAACTATTTTGGACACTTCATGTAAATAGAATTGTATAAATATGTGGCCTTTTGTGACTGGCTTCTTTCACTTAGTGTAAATTTTTTGTTTTTGTTTTTGTGGGTTTTTTTTGAGATGGCATTTTGCTCTTGTTGCCCAGGCTGGAGTGCAGTGGCATGATCTGGGCTCACTGCACCCTCCGCCTGTGGGGTTCAAGCGATTCTCTTTTTTTTGTTTTGTTTTGTTTTGTTTTGAGACGGAGTCTCGCTCTGTCTCCCAGGCTGGAGGGCAGTGGCGCGATCTCGGCTCACTGCAAGCCCCGCCTCCCGGGTTCACACCATTCTCCTGCCCTAGCCTCCCGAGTAGCTGGGATTAGAGGCATGTGCCACCATACCCAGCTAATTTTGTATTTTTGGTACAGATGGGGTTTCTCCATGTTGGCAAGGCTGGTCTCCAAACTCCCGACCTCAGGTGATCTGCTGTCTTGGTATCCAAAGTGCTAGGATTACGGGCATGAGCCACTGTGCCCAGCCACTTAGTGTAATGTTTGCAGGATCATTTGGCTGGATATAGAGTTCTTAGCTGACATTTTTATTCTTTTTCACCACTTTGAATATGTCATTCCACTACCTTCTGGCCTTAATTGTTTTCAAGTAAGAAATTGTCATTAATTGAATTATTTCACTGTACATGATGAGTCATTTTTCTCTGTTTCTCACTGCTTTCAAGATTTTCTGTCTTTGCCTTTCAACAGTTTGGGATGTGTCTAGGTGTAGCTGTCTTCATATTTTTCCTACTTTGGGTTCCTTGAGATTTTGGAATGTGTAGATTAATGTTTTTCATCAAGTATGGGAGGTTTTCAGACATTTTCTTCAAATATTTTTTTCTACTCTTTGTCTCTCTTCTCTCTTCTTCTGAGGTTCTCCTTACACATGTTAGTATGCTTGAAGTGTTCCCATAATCTCTGAAGCTTTGTTCTTTATTCTTCAATGTTACTTCTCTTTATTCTTCAGATCAGCTATTTCTATGGCTGTATCTTCAAGTTCACTGATTCTTCTGCCATTTTGAACTTGCTGTGGAACTCCTTCAGCAAATTTATTTTATTTATTTTAACTTGAACTCCAGAATTTCCATTTGTTTGTTTTATCAGTAGCAGATCATCAGTACCCTTACATTTGCTTTCTTCATGCCCTTTTCTTTTTTCTTTTCTTTTCTTTTCTTTTTTTTTTTTTTTTTGAGACGTAGTTTCACTCTTGTTGCCCAGGCTGGAGTGCAATGGCGCAATCTCAGCTCACTGCAACCTCTGCCTCCAGGTTCAAGCAATTCTTCTGCCTCAGCCTCCCGAGTAGCTGGGATTATAGGCATGCACCACCACGCCCAGCTAATTGTTTGTATTTTTAGTACAGACGGAGTTTCACCATGTTGGCCAGGCTGGTTTTGACCTCCTGACCTCAGGTGATCCACCCCCCTCGGCCTCCTAAAGTATGCTGGGATTATAGGCATAAGCCACTGCACACGGCCTTTTTTTTTTTTTTTTTGAAAGAGTCTTGCTCTGTCACCAGGCTGGAGTGCAGTGGTGCAATCTTGGTGTGCTGGAATTACAAACATGAGCCAGTGCACCCAGCTTCTTTTTTTTTTTTGAGATGGAGTTTCGCCCTTATCACCCAGGCTGGAGTGCAATGGTGCAATCTCAGCTCACTGCAACCTCTGTCTCCTGGGTTCAAGCGCTTCTCCTGCCTCAGCCTCCTGAGTTAGCTGGGATTACCAGCCCTCCACCATGCCCGGCTAATTTTTGTATTTTTTAGTAGAGATGGGGTTTTACCATGTTGGCCAGCCGGGTCTCAAACTCCTGACCTCAGGTGATCCGCCCGCCTCGGCCTCCCAAAATGCTGACATTGCAGGTGTGAGCCACCATGCCTGGCCTCTTCATGCCATTTTCATTGGATAAAAATTTGAGCTTCTTGAGACCATCAGCAATATGGATTTGGCCAGTCATGGTGGCCCACACCTGTAGTCCCAGCTGCTTGAGAGGCTGATGCAGAAGGATCACTTGAGGCCAGGAGTCTGAATTCAGCCTAGGCAACATAATGAGACTCTTGACTCTAAAAAGTTAAATTAAAAACAAAAACACAGTATGGACTCACAAAATGGAAGTACCAATTTGCTAAGTAGACTTAATAGGAGCATCTTGTTCATTCTTTTAGGCCATACTGCCCATTAAAATATTACATTGTCTAGGCCGGGTGCGGCTCACGCCTGTAATCCCAGCACTTTGGGAGGCCAAGGCGGGCAGATCACAAGGTCAGGAGATCCAGACCATCCTGGCTAACACGGTGAAACCCTGTCTCTACTAAAAATACAAAAAATTAGCCGAGCATGGTGATGGGTGCCTGTATTCCCAGCTACTCGAGAGGCTGAGGCAGGAGAATGACGTGAACCCAGGAGGCGGAGCTTGCAGTGAGCCAAGATGCACCACTGCACTCCAGCCTGGGTGACAGAGCCAGACTCTGTCAAAAAAAAAAAAAAAAAAAAAAAAAAAAACTACATTGTCTAACCATTCTCACCGATAGGTAGATTATACCCAACCTCCATTTCTTATGATTGTTTGAGGGGTTTTTTGCTTTTGAGATGGGGGATCTTGCTCTGTCACCCAGCAGAAGTGCAGTCGCTCAATTATGGCTCACCACAGCCTCAAACTGCTAGACTCAAGTGATTTCCCCCCATGTCAGTTTCCCTAATAACCAGCACTACAGGCATGTGCCACCACACCTGGATAATTTGAAATTTTTTTGTAAAGATGTGGTCTCATGTTGCTGCCTGTGTTGGTCTCAAACTCCTGGCATCAAACAGTCCTCTAGCCTCAGCCTCCCAAAGTGTCAGGATTACAGGCATGGGCCACTGACCTAGCCCTAGGATCTTTTATTTGCTGCTTTCTAACTATAGCTGTACCTAAAAACCCTTTGCCTCCTAATAAGCTGGGTAGTAAATAGGTTTCATCTTCTTAAGGATCACCTTCAGTTAGTTGATGAATTTTTTTGTTTTGTTTTGTTTTTGTTTTGTTTTGTCTTTGTTTTTGTTTTGAGACAGAGTCTCACTCTGTCACCCAGGCTGGGGTGCAGTGGCGTGATCTCTGCTCACTGCAAGCTCCGCCTCCTGGGTTCACGCCATTCTCCTGCCTCAGCCTCCCGAGTAGCTGGGACTACAAGCACCCACAACCACGCCCAGGTGATTTTTTGTATTTTTAGTAGAGATGGGATTTCACCGTATTAGCCAGGATGGTCTCGGTCTCCTGACCTCATGATCCGCCCGCCTCGGCCTCCCAAAGTGCTGGGATTACAGGCGTAAGCCACCGCGCCCGGCCCAGTTGATGAATGTATATAGAGCTCAGTTGTAGATTGAGCATGTAGGCCTAAGGAATAGCAAGTCATTTTTGAGATAGGGTCTCACTCCCTCACCAAGGCTGCAGTACAGCAGTACAATCCTGGCTTACTGTAGCCCCGACCTCCCAAACTCAGGTGATCCTCCCACCTCAGCCACTTGAGTAGCAGGGATAACAAGTGTGCACCACCACACTCAGCCAATTTTTTTGTAGTTTTTTATAGAGATGGGGTTTCACCATGTTGTCCAGGCTGGTCTTAAACTCCTGGCTCAAATGATCCTCCCACCTCAGTCTCCTGAATAGCTGAGACTACGGGTGCATGCAGGCCACCACACCTGGCTTAAATTTCCTAATTTCCTTTCTTTCTTTCTTTCTTTTTTTTTTTTTTTTTTTTTTGAGACAGAGTCTTGCTGTGTCACCCAGGATGGAGGCTGGAGTGCAGTGGTGTGATCACAGCTTACTTCACTGCAGCCTTGACCTCCTGGGCTCAAGTTCAGACAATCCTCCCACCTCAGCCTACCAAGTAGCTGGGACTACAGGTGTGCACCACTACACTCAGCTAATCTTTTTTGTTTTTTTGTGAAGATAGGGTCCCACTATATTGCTCAGGCTGGTTCTTGAACTCCTGGGCTCAAGCGGTCCTCCCATCTCAGCCTCCCAAAGTGCTGGGATTATAGGCATGAACCATCACACCCAACCCTTAAACGTGTTAAGTTTATTAATTATCTTGCTGTCCCACAGAAGTTCTGTGTCCCTACTTCATCGACCCTGTGAAAAGTAGCCCTGTGCTTCACACTGTAGATTGCATCTCTCAGCCTCTGCACCATACATCTTTTACTTGGCTGTCATGTGGATATAAATTAAATCCTGTGAATACATAACATCTCATAGGATGTAGAATGCAGTAAAGACCATACTTCTGTGCCTCTTGGCTATTGTTGCTGTCAAAAAAGGTCATGGAACTACATCAGTTTTCCAGCATCCATTGTCCGGCTTCATAGGTTGAGAGAGAAGTTGTTACAGTCAAAGCATCTTGCTTCCAGCAGAGCTGTGAAGGAAGCCTCAGAGACTGTAAGTCACCTATTGGAACATATATGCACTATTCCTGGAGATGTTTCTGGAGGCCCAACCTAGTACCATGCTTTCAGCCTCTCTAGTGATTTTCTTCTTTTTTCTTTCTTTTTCTTTTTTTTTTTTTTTGAGATGCAGTCTCACTCTGTCGCCCAGGCTCAAGTGTAGTGGCACCATCTTTGCTCACTGCAACCTCCGCCTCCTGGATTCAAGTGCTCCTTGTGCCTCAGCCTCCCAAGTAGCTGGGATTACATACACACACCACCCTGCCTGCCTAATTTTTGTATTTTTGGTAGATATGGGGTTTCACCATGTTGGCAAGGCTGGTCACAAACTCCTGGCCTCAAGCAATCTGCCTGCCTTGGCCTTCCCAAGTGTTGGGATTACAGGCTGAGCCGCCACACCCTGCCTCTCCAGTGAATAAATGAAAAGCACCTCATTTTCCATGTCAAATCTTTTGCACTCTGGAGAGATAGTTGGTAGTTGGATTAAAGTTGTGTGCAGATATCATGGGAAAAAGGATGTGTAGTCAGGCTGCCATCTCAGAATTTTGACAATTATTATTTTTTTTTTTTTGAGACAGAGTTTTGCTCCTGTTGCCTGGGCTGGAGTGCAATGGTGCGATCTTGGCTGACCGCAACCTCCGCCTCCCGGGTTCAAGCGATTCTCCTGTCTCAGCCTCCTGAGTAACTGGGATTATTACAGGTGCCTGCCACCACACCCAGCTAATTGGCTTTTTTTTTTTTTTTGAGACAGAATCTCACTGTGTCACCCAGGCTGGAGTGCAGTGGCGTGATCTTGGCTCACTGCAACCTCCGCCTCCTGGGTTAAAGCGATTCTCCTGCCTCAGCCTCCCAAGTAGCTGGGACTACAGGCACCTGCCACCATGCCCAGCTAAACTTTTTTGTATTTTTAGTAGACACAGGGTTTCACTATGTTGGCCAGGCTGGTCTTGAACTCCTGACCTCATGATCCGCCTGTCTCTGCCTCCCAAAGTGCTGGTATTACAGGCGTGAGCCACTGCGCCCAGCCTAATTGACAATTTTATCTAAGTTTTTTTTTTTTTTCCCCTCTATGGGCCTTAGCTTCCTCCAACCTCATACACCTCTCAGTTTTTGTGGGTCAGGAATTTGGGAAAGGCTTGGCTAGATAGTTCTGATTCAGGGTCTCTTATGCAGTTGCAGTCAGATGGTGGCTCAAGTTGAAACAGCAGGGAAATGGAGCATCTGGGAGCTAGAGCTGAAACAACAGCGGAGTGGAGCCTCGGGGGGCTGGCCAGACATCTCTTTCTTTTCATGTGGTGTCAGAAACTCTCCATGTGGTCTTGATGCATGAAATAGTCTGGGCTTCCTCATAGCTTGGTGGCCTCAGAGCAGTCAGACTGCTTACATGGTGGCCAAAGACTTTAAAAGCAAGCATTCCCAATTTGGTTCCTTTGTATAATTTTTACTTTAGTATGTTTATGTTGCTTAGTGGTCAGATTAACTAGTGATTCAACAAGATTGTGTTCTAAACACCTGGAACCTATAAGGCCTTGATTTTGTACTGTTGGATCTGTGTGTTGGTAGGGAAGCATATTCAAAGTTCAAGTCATTTTGAGATCTACCCTTCCCACGAGGTCCTTTTGTATCTCTTACATGTGCGTATGCAGCCTCAGGGTGGGCCATGAGTATGTGGCTAACTTGGGCCCTCTCAGGTCTGTGCTGTCACACAGTCTCAGCCAGGAACACACTTGCCCCAACCATGACCACACCTCCGGCCAGTGGAGCCTTTGACTCTTCCTGCTTACTGCCTTGGAGATCATCACTTCCATCAACAATATAGAAAACATGCAAGGGAAATCAAGTGATTTCCTCCCGTCTGTATGGAAGCTATTTGTTTTCATGGCCAGCACCTTCTTGCCAGAGTTTCTACACCGAGTGCAGGAGGGGCTGAGAGCAGCCTCACCTGAGCCTGTGAAGTTGAGGCTACAGTGAGCTGACATTATGCCACTGCAGTCCAGCGTGTAGCCTGGGCAACCCTGAATTTTTGTTTGTTTGCTTGTTCGTTTTTCCCCCATTTGGGGGAAAAAAAAAAAAAGCCACTGATTCCTACTATTCTTACCTGAAGTTCAGCAGTTTTGCAAGCATAAAGTTGCTCAGATTGTTAAGTCCCTTTGGTTAACTTCCAGAGTGCTGAAGTGGTTGGTTTTGTCAGTTTTGTCTGGTTTTGTCAGTTTTGTCCTGTTTTATTGTTGCTTCTGCAGGAGAAGATTTCCTCGCTCTGCCTTGGCCAGAAGTTCCACCCTGTACTCACCTTGTTTTATATTCAACTTCGCTTCCTCCGCCTAACTTCAAAATTGGGAGGGTCCCAAGGCTCAGTCTCTGAACCTCTTTCCTTCTTCATCAATGCTAGGCATTTTCTTCCAACCCCACAGCGTTAAATATGATTGATACACTAGTGATTCCCCATTTATGTCTCCAACTCTGATCTCCCCCTTGAACTTCAAGTGACTGACAGATCTGAATCTCCAACTCATCTCCACCTATATATCTGATAGACTACTCACACTCACATAACAAAAAGTCTTTAATTTTTCCTCCAAGGCTATCTTCCCCTAGTTCTAATCTATTCACTTGTTCAAGTTCAAAACCTAGGAATTATCCTTGACTCCTTTCCTTCCTTCACTCCCACCCCCACATCCAGTCTAAGAAATCAGATGTCAAACCTACTGCCGGAACATAATTCCAAATTCATTCACTTTTCTCTGTCTCCACGGACAATCTGCCTAGTCCAAGCTTCCATCTATTCTCTGAAGACTACAGCAGCCTCTTCCTTGTTCTTTCTGCTTCCATTCTTGTCCCCATACATTCTGTTGACAACAACTGTCAGAGTAATCTTTTCAAGGGCAAACCAGATATTGTCACCTCTCATTACACTAACAATAAAATCCTTAGTTCATACTGTGGCTTATGGAGCTTTATATTCATTCAACATGATCTTCTAGGCCTCATGCTATCTCTCCAACTTAATTTCCTACCATTCTTCTCTCATTCACCATATTCCAGGCATACTGGGCTTCTCTCCATTCTTTGAACATGGAATATGCCAAACTCATCCCTGCCTCACAGACTTAATACTGTTTCAGGCTGGAACACTCTTTTCCTGTAAGCCTTGTGGCTGACACTTCTTCATGATGATCCTTTTTTTTTTTTTTTTTTTTAATTTTCAGAGTCGAGGTCTCTCTCTGTTGCCTACGCTGGAGTGCAGTGGCACAATCACGGCTCACTGCAGCTTCAAACTTCTAGGCTCAAGGGATTCTCCCACCTCAGCCTCCTGAGTAGCTAGGACTACAGGCATGTGCCACCATGCCCAACTACGTTTTGGGGTTTTTTTTATTATTATTTTTGTAGAGATGTGGCTCTCCCTGTGTTGCCCAGGACAGTCTCAAACTTCTGGCCTGAAGCAGTCCTCTTGCCTCAGCCTCTCGAGTTGCTGGGATTATAGGTGTGAGCTACCACAACTGGCCCTGTGATGGGCTTTACTAACTCTCCGGCCCCGTCATTCTCTACCACATACTCTGCTTGTTTTCATAGCATTTCTAATTCTCTGTCATTATCTTGCTTATTTTTTACTTTATACCCTGTCTTATTTGTTGGTGTGGCCCCCAGCACTAAGTGCAGTATTGGCACAAAGCAGGTACTATAAATGTATGTGTGTGGACTATGTGAATGTGCTCTTTAAGGCCAGAGAGTGCATTCCAGCAGAGAGGTACATTTATTTAGCAGGTACTTGCCTACCCCTGCTGTGGGTTTAGGAGTCTGATTGTGAATATGCTTGAAACCTCTTCTCTTGAACAAAACAAAATCCACAATCTCCAGGTGAGGAAGTGATGACTGAACTCTGACCTCTGGGTATTACCTTCTCCATGTGGGTTTCTGATTCTGAGAAGCCTCTGACCCTCTTTTTTTTTTTTCTTTTTTCTTCTTCTGTGTGTGTGTGTGTGTGTGTGTGACCGAGTTTTGCTGTTGCCCAGGCTGGAGTGCGATGGCACAATCTCGGCTTACTACAGCCACCAGCTCCAAGGTTCAAGTGATTCTCCTGCCTCAGTCTCCCAAGTAGTAGGGATTACAGGCATGTGTCACCACACCCGGCTAATTTTGTATTTTTAGTAGAGATAGGGTTTTACCATGTTTGCCAGGCTGGCCTCGAACTCCTAATCTCAGATGATCCACCCACCTTGGCCTCCCAAAGTGCTGGGATTACAGGCATTAGCCATCGTGCCCGGCCGCCTCTGACCCTCTTTTAAAAGCCCTGGGCCAATTCTGTTTATAGAGTCACTTCTCTTGGTTTTTCAGAGCATAGCTAAGGCAGGCAAGGTCTTTGACAAAAATTTACCATTGTAAGAGAAAAATGCAGATACAAAAAGAGATCATTAGGGACGGAAATACAGCCCTTCTGCCTAAAAGGGCTGACATAGATAAGCTTTAGATTTTGTGGATTAGGGAGAGGCATCTTAAAAGCTCCCCACCAGGAACCTCTGCCAGGGCATCGACCTTTTTTTTTTTTAAGACAGGGGCTTGCTCTGTTATCCAGGCTGGAGTACAGTGGCACTAACATTGCTTGCCGTAGCCTTGACCTCCTGAGCTCAAGCAATCCTTCTGTCTCTGTCTCAGCCTCAGCCTCCCATGAAGCTGGGACCACAGGCATGTGCCACCACCCCCAGCTAGTTTTTGGTTTGTTGGTTTGTTTGTTTCTATGTAGAGACAGAGTCTCACATCTTGCCCAGGCTGGTCTCAAGCTCCTGGGCTCAATCCATCCTCCCACCTCAGCCTCCCAAAATGCTGGGATTACAGGCGTGAGCCACTGTGCCTGGTCTTGACCACTTTTTGGCTGAGACCAGGAGATTAAAAATGTGGTCTTGCCCTCCTCTCCCAGTTTTAGACTTTGCCTCTGCCTCACATTGCCAGTGCCATGATAGAACTCATGCTTTGGCCAGGCGCAGTGCCTCACGCCTGTAATCCCAGCACTTTGGAAGGCCAAGGCGGGCGGATCACAAGGTCAGGAGATCGAGACCATCCTGGCTAACACGGTGAAACCCTGTCTCTACTAAAAATACAAAAAAATTAGTCAGGCGTGGTGGCGGGCGCCTGTAATCCCAGCTACTCGGGAGACTGAGGCAGGAGAATGGCATGAACCCAGGAGGCGGAGCTTGCAGTCAGCTGAGAATGCTCCACTGCACTCCAGCTTGGGCGACAGAGCGAGACTCCCGTCTCAAAAAAAAGAAAAAGGGCCGGGCACGGTGGCTCACGCCTGTAATCCCAGCACTTTGGGAGGCCGAGATGGGAGGATCACGAGGTCAGTAGATCGAGACCATCCTGGCTAACACAGTGAAACCCCGTCTCTACTAAAAATACAAAAAATTAGCCGGGTGCTGTGGCGGGCACCTGTAGTCCCAGCTACACAGGAGGCTGAGGCAGGAGAATGGCGTGAACCCGGGAGGCGGAGCTTGCAGTGAGCCAAGATTGCACCACTGTACTCCAGCCTGGGCGACAGAGCAAGACTCCATCTCAAAAAAAAAAAAAAAAAAAAAATGCAACTCATGCCTTGGGAGAGAGATTTTACCTCTCCTCAAAAAGGTAAGACTGTTCTCCAGGCCATGTTTCATACAGTGTGGCACTTATGTAATATGTTATGTGATTTTATTTTATTTATTTATTTAGAGATGGAGTCTAGCTCTGTCACCCAAGTTGGAGTTAGTGGCACGACCTCGGCTCACTACAACCTCTGCCTCCAGGGTTCAGACAATTCTCCTGCCTCAGCCTCCTGAGTAGCTGGGATTATAGGCGCCTGCCACCACGCCTGGCTAATTTTTGTATTTTTAGTAGAGACAGGGTTTCACCATGTTGGCCAGGCTGGTCTCAAACTCCTGACCTCAGGTGATCTGCCCACCTTGGCCTCCCAAAGTGCTAGGATTACAGGCGTGAGCCACCACGCCCTGCTCTGTTACGTGATTTTAAATGTTTCAAAGTCAGATCGAGAACAATGAGAAAAGTATTCCCTTTTCGAGTCTTTCAGTCCTCCTGATTCTATCTGGGAAGAAGTTTCAGTTGGGTACTACCTTATCTTAAAACCTCTCAGCACAGTTGCTGTTCTCTTCTTCCTGGGGAATGCTCCAAGCCTCATTTTTATCATATTTATTTTTATTGGCATCTACTTAAGTTTATGATCTAAAGATTCCTTTTTAAAAGAAGTTCCTAAGTAAAGAAAGCTGGCATACATAAAATTATAAAATAAGTAATAGTGTAGGTGGCGTGAGAACACAGCATGAGTCACAGCGGCAGTAGGAAAGGCTGGCTGAGGTCTGCCAGTGTCCTAGTATGGCATCCCATCATTCAGTGCCTGTGTTTGAGGCAGAGTTGAAAGACAGTGCTGTTGAGGTGGTGTTTGTCAACTCAGTGATTTCTTGTTTTCCCCTCTGTAGTGGAGCACATGATCCAGAAGAACCAATGTCTCTTCACCAACACCCAGTGTAAGGTTTGCTGCGCCTTGCTTATTTCTGAGTCCCAGAAGCTGGCACATTACCAGGTATGCCATCATACTTTTAGAGCTGCGTTTCTTTTCAGACCTGATGCCAAACCCCTAATTCTCCCTGGCTTGCATGGTGAAGTGTAATTGCTGCTTAGCCACCCAGATGTTGCCTCCATGCATGTTGGCTTGTGACTTGAAGATTGACTTAATTTCCCTGAGTCTCATCTCCCCTATCTAAATCAGGATCATTATATGTGTATCTTCCCTTGCAGCTTGGCATAGCATAAAGTATGAGCTTTGGTATTAAATAGATCTGAGTTTGAATCAAAACTCTGCTACTCATCTTGAGCAAGCAACTTCATCATTTCTAGACATCGTTTCCTCATCCATAAAATAGAAATGGTCATAATTTTCTCATAGATTGTGAAGATTAAATTTGATAGCTGTAAAATGCCTTGCACAGAGCAGGAACTCAAACTTCCCTCACCTCCTCCTCAAAACTTTTTGTGAGGATGAATCAGATGAAAATCTAGTAAGTGTTTTTGAGTGCCTTAAGTATGAAGTAGCATTTGGCTATCTTTGATCTTTTCCCTGGGTTTTTGCAGAGCAAAAAACATGCCAACAAAGTGAAGAGATACCTAGCAATCCATGGAATGGAGACATTAAAGGGGGAAACGAAGAAGCTAGACTCAGATCAGGTAATACAACTGCCATATTGAGCCCACTTGCTTCCTGGTGATGCCAGCCAGCAGGTTGGTGTGGTGAGCAAGTCAGACTGTCTTGGCTTCAAATCCTGGCCCTGTTGTGTGACTTGGGCAAGTCTGTTACTTCACAAAGCCTTGGTTTCTTCCTGTATAAAAATGAGGATGGTAATACCAACTACCTTTCAGGATTTTTCGAAACTAAAATTGAGGGCAGGTTTATAAAAAGCACCCAATTCAGAGCCTGGCACATAGTAGGGACTCAGTAATGGAGCCGATATTACATATTACCACCTAGTGGTTTATTGGAGCCAGACAAGAGAAAGTGGAAAGAAGCCAGGCTGCTTGCTTTCTCGAGAGCCTGGGAAAAGAACTAAGTTCAGCACTTGAATGTTTTGAATAAATAAGCAGAAGTAACTCCTTTCCAAATGCCTGCTCTGATTTAGAGGTGATCACATGTGCTTTTTGGCTCAGAAATATTATGAGCATTATGCTGAAGCAACCCCCAACCCCTCAGGAGTACCATCTCGTCATGGGAAAAGAAATTGAGCAGACTAGGGCTCAAAGCTGACTGTGTGTCTTACTGGTCGGGTGACCTGGCCAAGTCACTTAACCTCTGCGAACTTCACCCATAAAGTAAAGATAATTCCTACTTCTTAAGGTATAGTGAGGTAAAATTTTCAATTCCCGGTAGATGCTCAAAAATAAGAGTTTACTCTATAAACTGCTACCTCCTATTATAGTAGCCACAGGTTAGGAAGGTCCTTGTTTATCTCTTCTCAAAATTCACTGGACTCATCCCCTGGTTTCCCTTCTTATTATTTATTTATTTATCCCTGGATTCCCTCCTTTCTATCTATTTCTCTATCTGTCTCTTTGTGAGACAGGACCTGGCTCTGTCACCCAGGCTGGAGTGCAGTGGTGCAATCATGGCTCACTGCAGCCTCAACCTCCCAAGCTCAAGTGATCTTTCCATTTCAGCCTCCCAAGTAGCTAGGACTGCAGGTACACACCACCATGCCTGGCTAACTGGAGTGCAGTGGCACGATCTCAGCTCACTGCAACCTCCACCTCCTTGGTTCAAGCGATTCTCCTGTCTCAGCCTCCCAAGTAGCTGGGACTACAGGCATGCACCACCACGCCTAGCTAATTTTTGTATTTTTAGTAGAGATGGGGTTTCACCAGGTTGGCCAGGCTGGTCTCAAATCCCTGACCTCAAGTGATCTGCCTGCCTCAACCTCCAAAAGTGCTGGGATTACAAGTGTGAGCCACTGCGCCCAGACACTTGGCTGAGTTTTTTAAAATTTTTTCATAGAGACAGGGTTTCGCTTTGTTGCCCAAGCTGGTCTCAAATTCCTGGTCTCAAGCGATCTTCCTGCCTCAGGCTCCCAAAGTACCAGGATTACAGGTCTGAACCACTACACCTGGCCCTTTTCTTATAATTTATAATTCAGAAAGGCAAGATCAACTCTATGACCCTGGGCAACTTATTTTACATCTTTGCACCCTATTCAGAGATCAGGCTTTCTGAGAGAGATGTTGGGATCCCTTTATGTAGTCTTGAAATACGCGGTTTTCTAGCCTAATCATAATCAGCAACTAGAATGCAGTGGGAGGCTGGGTGCAGTGGCTCATGCCTGTAATCGTAGGAATTTGGGTGGCTGAGGCGGGCAGATTGCTTGAACTCAGGAGTTTGAGACCACCCTAGGCAACATGGTAAAACCCCATTTCTACAAAAAATACAAAAATTAGCCACATGTGGTGGTGTGTTCCTGTAGTCCAGCTACTTGATGGGGTGAGGTGGGAGAATTGCTTGAGCCCTGGAGGTGGAGGTTCCAGTGAGCCGGGATCGTGCCATTGCACTCCAGTCTGGGCAACAGAGTGAGACCCTGTCTCAAAAAAAAAAAAAAAACCACAACCTAATGGTCCACTTGTTCAGCAAACTCTGAGCATCTACTGTGTGCCAGACTCCAGCGGGGTGTGAAGGATAGGAAACAAAAATGAGTCAAATAGTCCCTGTTCCAGTGTTACACTTGAGTTCACAGAAAAGTCTCCTAAGCTATGACACACTGTCAGTTTAGGGTGGCAAGTGGTAGGACAGAGGTCTATTTCATGTACTCTCGGAGTACAGAAGAGGAGCAGGGTTAATTATTCTTCCTGGAATACACAGACAAAGGGACTTGATAGTTGTTTACTGAATGATTTTTTTTTTTTTTTTGAGAGAAAGTCCCCCAGAAGAAAAGCTTTTATTTAAATTGGGTCTTCAAGGCTAAGCAGACACGCTGCCAAGCAGGAAAGGAAGGAAGAGCATTTTAGACAGCAGGAATGGCCAAAGCAAAGCAAGGAAGCATCAGAAAATAAAGTGGGGGATGGTGAGTAGAGCCTGGGACGAAGTAGCTGGAGAAGAATCTAGAAAGTAGGTTGGGGTTAATGTGTGAGGGGGGCCGTAAATGCCTATTCTATTATGGGCAGTGGGGAACCATTGAAGGTTTTCTGGCGGGGCAGTGGTATGATCAGACCTGTGTTCTTTCTTCCAACCAGAAGAGCAGCAGAAGCAAAGACAAGAACCAGTGCTGCCCCATCTGTAACATGACCTTTTCCTCCCCTGTCGTGGCCCAGTCGCACTACCTGGGGAAGACCCACGCAAAGAACTTAAAGCTGAAGCAGCAATCCACTAAGGTGGAAGGTACTGGTTTTCCTGAGTAGTGCTGTAGTGGGACCCCTCCTGTCCTCAGGGCACCATTGCCAGGGACTCACAGAGATCCTCACTGGGGCCACAGACTTGAGGTTGAATTCCTTTTGAGGACCCTTAAAAATCTCCAAGTAGACCCAGTTTCATTGAAATGCAATCTCAGAATTATGCTCACCTAACCTCCCTTTCTTTGGTTATAGATTTTTCTCTATAGCCTGAGCTTTTGTCCTGACTAATAATTATAACTCAGGAGTGCCAAAGTCCTCCAGGCCGTGCATACCATGAGAGCATTCTATCTCCTACCTCTCTCACTTAGATTTTTCCATCCCAGCATCCACCTGCCCTTATTACTGCATGTTCCAAGTTGAAAGCTAAATCCTTGTCTTTTTCACATGCTCAGGTTATGGCCTACTCACTTTAATCCTCAAAAGCTGCCTGTTCTCCTCAAGACAGGGACTTGTCTTTCAAAGCTGAATACTTCAGTGCTGCTACTACTGCCCCGCAATCTGTAACTGCCATGAATTCATTCCCAGTACAGTGACTTCTGAAATAGCCCCCTTTATCTTGTCATGACTAAGGCTCAGCCCTCACTTTTCATCTCATTAACTCCCGACTTTCTGGGGTTTTAACCTCTGCTAATTGCAATTAGTCAAGAGTGAAAGTTCTTTGATTTTATTTCATTGTTTCCTTGATAATTTTTGCTTCTCTATTTTGGACCAAGAAGTAGACTACGCTATTAGTAATAGTATTATCCTTTATGTGTTTACTGACAACAGTGTTTTGGAAGGCTTTGAAGGTAGTGTGAAAAATCACTCATAATTTTTTTTTTTTTTTTGAGACAGAGTCTCGCTCTGTTGCCCAGGTTGACGTGCAGTGGCGTGATCTCGGCTCATTGCCCAGGTTCGTGCCATTCTCCTGCCTCAGCCTTCCTGGTAGCTGGGACTACAGGCACCCACCACTATGCCCGGCTAATTTTTTTGTATTTTTTAGTAGAAACGGGGTTTCACCATGTTAGCCAGGATGGTTTCAATCTCCTGACCTCGTGATCCACCCGCCTCGGCCTCCCAAAATGTTAGGATTATAGGCGTAAGCCACCACACTGGCCAAAACCTTTTTTTTTTTTTTAAATAGAGATGGCTTCTCACTATATTGCTCAGGCTGGGCTTGAACTCCTGGCCTTAAGTGATCCTCCCATCTCGGCCTCCCAGAATGCTGGGATTACAGGCATGAGCCACCACACCTGGCCACTCATAATTACACCTTTTGATCACACCCACGTCATGGTATGAAACAGCAGAATGTGGACTTTGAAGTCACAGAGTCCCAGGTTTAAAAGCCTGGCACTGTTACTGTTTATATGACTTTTTTGTGTCTGAACTGCCTAACCTATACAATGATAATAATACTATCTACTTCATCGGTTGTGAGGATACAATAATGTGTATTAAAAACACAGGACATAGGCCGGGCGTGGTGGCTCATGCCTGTTGTAATCCTAGCATTTTGGGAGGCCAAGGTGGGCGGATCACTTGAGGTCAGTTCGAGACCAGCGTGGTCAACATGGTGAAACCCTGTCTCTACTAAAAATAACAAAAATTAGCTGGGCGTGGTGGCACGAGCCTGTAGTCCCAGCTTCTTGGGAGGCTGAGGCAGGAGAATCGCTTGAACCCAGGAGCCGGAGGTTGCAGTGAGTCGAGATCGTGCCATTGTACACCAGCCTGGGGGACAGAGCAAGACCCTGTCTCAAAAAAAAAAAAAAAAGAAAAAAAAAATCTATAAGGTCACAGACTTATTTTTCCACAAATGGGAAAATTCTCTGCATTATGCCTGGTCCCTGAAATTTCATACTCAAGAGATTATTTTCCATATTCATGTTCAGCTTTTGCCACATACTTTGTTTTTATATAGTTGTGATTGTAATGCATGTACCCTTTATATCCTGCTCTTACTTTTCATTTAATTTTACAGCTTACGCACATTTCCATGTTATTACACGACTTTATAACTATATTTCTGAGATTAAACACTTTTTAATGTAAAAGTAATATAAGCATGTCGTGAGAGATAAGGAAAACATGGATAAATGGAAAGAAAAGTTACCCGTAATTTTACCATTCACAGATAAACACTGTTAACATTTTGGTTTCTCCTATAATCTGTTTCTCCTATAATCTTATTGTTATGTGTATCTGTGTATATCTGTGTGTATATTTGTTTTATGTATATCTAGGTTAACTCCGTGTATATGTGCATATAAACATAGACTACTTTAAATAACTTTAATGTTTTTATAAAAACAATGCATACTCATTATGAATAATTCCACTTCAAGCAATTACAAAAGATACAAAGAAGAAACTAAAATGTCACCCAAATCCTACCACCAAGAGAGAAATACTGTTAATATGTTGGTGATGTTTCAAAATACCAGTATACACATATGGATTACACATGTGGGGTTTTTTAATTTTTTTTTTTAATTTATTTTTATTTATTTATTTATTTATTTTGAGATGGTGTCTCACTCTGTCACCCAGGCTGGAGTGCAGTGGCACGATCTCGGCTTAGTGCAACCTCTGCCTCCTGGGTTCAAGCGATTCTGCCTCAGCCTCCCAAGTAGCTGGGACTACAGGCGCATGCCACCATGCCTGGCCAATGTTTGTATTTTTAGTAGAGACGGGGTTTCACTGTGTTGCTCAGGCTACTCTTGAACTCCTGGCCTCAAACAATGATCTTACCGTATGGTGTGTATAATTGCCTTCTTTTATGTTTTTTGTGTTTTTTTTGAGATGGAGTCTCCCTCTTCTACCCAGGCTGGAGTGAAGTGACGCGATCTCAGCTCACTGCAACCTCTGCCCCCTGGGTTCAAGCGATTCTCCTGCCTCAGCCTCCCGAGTAGCTGGGATTACAGGTGCTCACCACCATGCCCGGCTAATGTTGTTTTTGTGTTTTTTTTGAGACGGAGTCTTGCTGTCGCCCAGGCTGGAGTGCAGTGGTGCAACCTTGACTCACTGCAGCCTCCACCCTCTGGGTTCAAGCAATTCTCTTGACTCAGCCTCCTGAGTAGCTGGGACTACAGGCGCCCACCACAACGCCTGGCTAATTTTTGCATTTTTAATGGAGACGGGGTTTCCCCATATTGGGCAGGCTGGTCTTGAAGTCCTGACCTCAGGTGATCCACCCACCTCGGCCTCCCAAAGTGCTGGGATTACAGATGTGAGCCACCATGCCCGGCCAGTTTTGTATTTTTAGTAGAGATGGAATTTCACCATGTTGGTCAGGCTGGTCTCAAACTCCTGATCTCAGGTAATCCACCCGCCTCAGCCTCCCAAAGTCCTGGGATTACAGGCATGAGCCACCATGCCCTGCCTAATTTTTGTATTAGTAGCGATGGGGTTTCATGATGTTGGCCAGCCAGATCTCTAACTCCTAATCTCAGGTGATTCACCTGCCTCTGCCTCCCAAAGTGCTAGGATTACAGGTGTGAGCTACTGCACCTGGCCATACAATTGCCTTCTATATGTTTTTTATTTAATATGACATTTGTATTTCCCCATGTTATTAAAAAATTCCTTATAAGCATTTTTAGTGAGTGCATCATACCACATTTAACATTCCTCTAATGCTGAACATTTAATCTCCCCACCCCCCACTTTTTAGTGTTACAAATAACACTACAGTGAACATCTCTGTAGAACACTTTATTATATTTCAGTTTATTTTCTGAGAACAGACTCTATATCCCTCGTTTTATTGGATGCACATTAAATGGTTCTTCTAAACTTAACTTACGCTTTCACCTCTGATGCTTCTCTTCAGTATCTCAAAGAATGACTGTTCTCTCTTACAACCATTATATATCTCTTTTCTGATGTTAAAAATCTACATTCATTACAGAAAAGTTGGAAGATAGTAGGCCGGGTGCAGTGGCTCACGCCTGTAATTCCAGCACTTTGGGAGGCTGAGGCAGGTGGATCACCTGAGGTCAGGAGTTTTGAGACCAGCCTGACCAATGTGGAGAAACCCCGTCTCTACTAAAAATACAAAATTAGCTGGGCATGGTGGCACATGCCTGTAATCCCAGCTACTTGGGAGGCTGAGGCAAGAGAATCGCTTGAACCTCGGAGGCAGTGGTTGCAGTGAGCCAAGATCAGCCAGGCTGGTCTCAGAACTCCTGAGTCAGATCATCTGCCTGCCTCAGCCTCCCAAAGTGCTGGGATTACAGGCACGAGCCATTGCGCCTGGCCTGTAACTTGATTTTTTTACACTCTAACACCACAAACAGAATATTTTCTCATATTATAAGATATTCTACAACATGTACATTACTTTTTTAATGACTTGCTGAAACAAAATCAACAAGCAGAGAAATTGAGATTCCATCTCTACTGGAAAACCATTGTGGGAAAGGCCAGAAAATTTCTTCTGGCTTGCCCAAAATCCTCAAAACTTCCCCAGCGGAAGTGATAAAGGTATGGAAGAGCATCTGAGACATCTCATCTCAGTCCTGCTGAGCCCCATCCGTCCTCCACCACTGGTGGGGGCTTCTGGGCCCCACATTTTTAAAGCAGTAGTTGCTAGGTTGACACCATTTCAGCCACATGGACTTGTTAGTGAGTTGTGGCATCCACTTTATGAGGCAGCAGCACAGCCTGCAGTCAACATCTAGCCATATGTTGATGCACAAGAGGCTCACAGGTATGCCTACACCAGGTTCTGATTAACTGAATTCATTGGCCAGAATCAGGGATGTTTTCTGAAGGTGAAAGTAAGAGCTATAGCCTTCAGGTCTTCTTGCCACACTCTGGCAGCCTGGCGTAGCAAAGAGAGCATAGGCTTTAGGGTCACAGACCTGGCTTCACTCACTAGCTGGGTCACCTTGGGCAAGCCACTTCACTCGTCTGAGCCTCAGTTTTTCTGAATAATGTGGCAAAGTGATACCTACCTCATTGGGGTAGTTCTGAGGACCAAAGGAGAAAATACATATACAATACACATGACTAATTTTTTTTTTTTTTTTTCTTGAGACGGAGTTTCGCTCTTGTCACCCAGGCTGGAGTACAATGGCACGATCTCAGCTCGCTGCAACCTCCGCCTCCCAGGTTGAAGTGATTCTCCTACCTCAGCCTCCCGAGTAGCTGGGATTACAGGCACATGCCACCATGCCCAGCTAATTTTTGTATTTTTTGGAGAGATGGGGTTTCACCGTGTTGGCCAGGATGGTCTCAATGTCTTGACCTCGTGATCCGCCCGCCTTGGCCTCCCAAAGCCCTGGAATTACAGGCATGAGCAAAACACATAACTAAATGTTAATGGTCCTCTTTTCTCTCTGCTCAGCCTGTTAATATGCAATGTAGCCTAAAAGGCATCCCTAGTATGGTTACCTTTTCTAAATGACCCTGTATGAGCTCCAGGAACTCAAGCCTCAATTTCTGTATCTGTGCATTGGTTCCCAGCTCTGTAACTGTATTACTTCAAGGATGAGAATAAAACTCCCAAACTTTGTGTCCCACTTGCTGTGAAGTTCTGGGAAATGCTGAGGTATCCCTGCAAGAGTGCAAGTATGCATCTCTAGTCTATTGTAATTTGACAACTTGATAGCAGAAGTTCAGAGCCTCCTCAGAATATGAGAAAAATCAGGATTTGTGGGCTTACAGTAGTTAAAGTTGCTGAATGAAATAGCCAGTCTTTGGGCTCCCTCAAATCTTCGCAGGTTTCCCAATTAGAGAATGCATTCACGTGTGTGATTCACACAGGCAGTGCCACATCTGCAAGTGGGATTAACTGGTGTCACAGCCCTTTCTATTCAGCATACTCAAAAGCCTGGCACCTTCTGGGTTTTTTCATTGTTTCTGTTTGAACTCTTTCACCGCAGCTCTGTCGAAACACCTTACAAATCCTTTCCTTGTGGCCTCCACCTTAGCCTTGCACCAGAATAGAGAGATGATAGACCCAGACAAGTTCTGCAGCCTCTGCCATGCGACTTTCAACGACCCTGTCATGGCTCAACAACATTATGTGGGCAAGAAACACAGAAAACAGGAGACCAAGCTCAAACTAATGGCACGCTATGGGCGGCTGGCGGACCCTGCTGTCACTGACTTTCCAGGTGAGGGGGCCTAGCTCACACCCAGAGCTGGACCAGGGCTTAGCCACTGGGGCTCCCTGGACCAGCCGACGTTGTGCTTTTCCTCCTTAGGTCTTGTAAGTAGGGTTTGCAAACTCAGATACCTACAGAAGCCAGATGAGAAATTAAAATGAGAGCCAGGAAGGGGATATGGTCAGCTGAAGAGTAAATGCCACTCCTACTCAGCTGTTACCATATCTTTCAGGTTTTCTTTCTTTCTTTTTTTTTTTTTTTTGAGACAGAGTCTCGCTCTGTCGCCCAGGCTGGAGTGCAGTGGCTGGATCTCAGCTCACTGCAAGCTCCGCCTCCCGGGTTTAGGCCATTCTCCTGCCTCAGCCTTCCAAGTAGCTGCGACCTAGGCGCCCGCCACCTCGCCTGGCTAGTTTTTTGTATTTTTTAGTAGAGACGGGGTTTCACCATGTTAGCCAGGATGGTCTTGATCTCCTGACCTCGTGATCCGCCTGTCTCGGCCTCCCAAAGTGCTGGGATTACAGGCTTGAGCCACTGCGCCCAGCCTTTTTTTTTTTTTTTTTTTTTTTCTTTTTTGAGACAGAGTCTTGCTCTGTCACCCAGGCTGGAGTGCTGGAGTGCAGTAGCACGATCTCAGCCCACTGCAAGCTCCGCCTCCCAGGTTCACGCCATTCTCCTCCCTCAGCCTCCCAAGTTGCTGGGACTACAGGCGCCTGCCACCTCACCCAGCTAATTTTTTTGTATTTTTAGTAGAGACAGGGGTTTCACCGTGTTAGCCAGGATAGTCTCGATCTCCTGACCTCGTGATCCACCCGCCTCAGCCTCCCAAAGTGCTGGGATTACAGGCATGAGCCACTGTGCCCGTCCCTCTTTCAGGTTTTCCAAAGACTCTGGAAAGCCAGATTTATATAGAAATCCGTCTGTTTTTATTTTTGTTTTTGTTTTTGAGACGGGAGTCTCAAGCCACCGCGTCCATCCTTTTTTTTTTTTTTAAGAGGGTCTCTTGCCGGGTGCAGTGGCTCACGCCTATAATCGCAATACTTCGGGAGGCTAAGGCGGGTGGATCATGAGGTCAAGAGAGCGAGACCATCCTGGCTGATATGGTGAAACCCCATCTTTACTAAAAATACAAAAATTAACTGAGTGTAGTGGCACGCACCTATGGTCCCAGCTACTTGGGAGGCTGAGGCAGGAGAATCGCTTGAACCCGGGAGGTGGAGGTTGCAGTAAGCCAAGATCGTGCTACTGCACTCCAGCCTAGCAACAGAGCAAGACTACATCTCAAAAAAGAAAAAAAAAAAAACAGGGTCTCTGTTTGTTGCCTGAGCTGGTCATGAACTCTTGGACTCTAGTGATCCTCCTACCTTGGCCGCCCAAAGTGCTGTGCTTACAGGCATGAGCCATTACATGCAGCCTGCTTTTATCAAGTATGCATTTAAGTCTTGCCCAAAGTATTTGTGTATTTTGGTACTTTTAATGCTGTTTTAAAATGAACATTCCTTAAAGTTGACTGGAAAGGTGGTCTTCCTTATTTTGAGACTGAGTCTCCCTCTGTCACCCAGGCTGGAGTACAGTAATGTGATCTCGGCTCATTGCAACCTCCACCTCTCGGGTTTGAGCGATTCTCCTGCCTCAGCCTCCCAACTAGCTGAGACTACAGGCACATGCCACCATGCCCAGCTAAATTTTGTATTTTTAGTAGAGACAGGGTTTCACCATGTTTGCCAGGCTGGTTTCCAACTTCTGACTTCAGGTGATCCGCCCACTTTGGCCTCCCAAAGTTCTGGGATTACAGGCGTGAGCCACTATGCCCCACCGATCTTCCTAAGTTTTTTTTTTTTTTTTTTGAGACTGAGTCTCGCTCTGTCGCCCAGGCTGGAGTGCAGTGGCGCCATCTCGGCTCACTGCAAGCTCCACCTCCCGGGTTCATGCCATTCTCCTGCCTCAGCCTCCCGAGTAACTGGGACTACAGACGCCTGCCACTACACCCGGCTAATTTTTTGTATTTTTAGTAGAGACAGGGTTTCATCCTGTTAGCCAGGATGGTCTCGATCTGACCTCGTGATCTGCCCGCCTCGGCCTCCCAAAGTGCTGGGATTACAGGCATGAGCCACTGCACCTGGCCCTAATTTTTTAACGTGTAACTTTAAATATATTGTAACTCATCAGGGTCTTTTTATAAAATCACCAACTTCACACTTACGGGAAAAATTAGAATGTAGGGACCATTTCTTATACATTAAGGGTAATTAAAAAAGACCTGGAAGAAATTCAGTTTTCATGAATATTATACGGTTAAGAGAGGGAAAAAAATATCCATCTTGATGATAGTTTTTCTTACATGTGTTCTTGTTTGCTGGGAATTCATTGGGAGAAAATATTTGCTGCCTTTTTACTGTACATTCCAATTATATTCTTAAAACATTTCAAAGTGGATGTATATTTTAACATTTTGTGACATACACGTTTTTAGAATATACTAGTCCATGCCTAGTCCATAGGGGATACATTTCAAAACCCCCCATAGATGCCTGAAATGGTGGATAATACCAAACCTTCTATATACTGTGTTTTTCTCTCTGAGAACCAACATGGCTAAGGCACTAATGAGCAGATAGCATATACAGTGTGGTGAACAAAGAGATGATTCACATTCTGAACAGAGTACAATGGGATAGCTTGGGGTTTCATCACGCTACTCAGAATAGCCAGCACTTTAAAAAACTTACGAATTGTTCATTTCTGGATTTTTTCTCTTTTTTTTTGGATAGGGTCTTCTGTGTCCCACAGGCTGGAGCACAGTGCTCAATTATGGCTCACTGCAGTCAGGAGCTCCCAGACTCAAGCATTCCTCCCACCTCAGCCTCCCAAATTGCTTAACTACAGGTGTGCGCCACCCCATCTGGCTACTTTTTTGTTTTTTGTAGAGTCAGAGTCTCGCCATGTTGCCCAGGCTGGTCTTGAACCCCTGGGCTCAAGTGATCCACCCACCTCGGCCTCCCAAAGTGCTGGGATTACAGACATGAGCCACCATGCCAGATCTGGCTTTTTTTTTTTTTTTTTTTTTCTTTTTTGAGACGTACTTTTGCTCTTGTTGCCCAGGCTGGAGTATAGTGGTGCCATCTCGGCTCATTGCAACCTCCACTTTCCAGTTTCAAGCGATTCTCCTGCCTCAGCCTCCCGAGTAGCTGGGATTACAGGTGCCTACCACCACACCCGGCTAATTTTTTTTTGTTTTTAGTAGAGATAGGGTTTCACCATGTTGGCCAGGCTGGTCTTGAACTCCTGACCTTGTGATCCACACAGCTCGGCCTCGCAAAGTGCTGGGATTACAGGCATGAGCCACCTTACCTGGCCAGCATTTTTTATTTCATATTTTTGGACTGCAGTAGACCACAGATAACTGAAACCATAGAAAGCAAATCTGCGGATGGTGAGTGGGGTGTGGTGGCGGGGCTACTGTACTAATTACATAGTATAATCTATTACTCCAGAACAGAAAGACCTCAAGTGAACTTCACTAACTTGATTTACTTAGATTTCTGAGTAAAAACTGGTTCTATAAATTAAGAAATAGTAGCTTCTTTATGGTAAAGATACTTTTCTGAAAAGTAAACAATTGTATTGAAATTTCACTAATATATAGATTTTGCTACATATTACTATTATATATTACATTTACAAGTATGTAGTTTTGTGTTTTTTTTTTAAGACAGAGTCTCGCTCTGTCACCCAGGCTAGAGTGCACTGGTTCTATCTCGGCTCACTGCAACCTCCACCTCCTGGGTTCAAGCGATTCTCGTGCCTCAGCCTCCTAACTAGCTGGGATTATAGACGCCCGCCACCACACCAGGCTAATTTTTGTATTTTTAGTAGAGACAGGGTTTCATCATGTTGACCAGGCTGATCTCAAACTCCTGACCTCAGGTGATTCACCTGCCTGGACCTCCCAACGTGCTGGAATTACAGGCGCGAACCCACCACACTCAGCCCTAATATGTCGATTTTTTTGAGACTTCATATAGCTATCCCTGAAACTGTGGGCACTAAGAGAATTTGAGAAAGTTACTTCATAAATGTGTGGAAACTGGAAATTGACTCCATATCTTTGGTAATAAAGGGGTAATGTCAGTGTTTTCAACATCCTGGTGTCCAGTCTAGAAAGACTTGGTAGGAGAAAAATATTAGGCTTTTCCAAAGGTTTTCTTAACATAAATTTGGCCTTGTTGAGTCCTTTTTAATTTGAACCAGCAAAGTATCTCCCGCTGCCTCAGGAATAACTTACTGATTAAAATCGAAAACTAGGGCCAGGCACAGTGGCTCACGCCTGTAATTCCAACACTTTAGGAGGCCAAGGTAGGTGGATCACTTGAGGTCAGGAGTTCAAGACCAGCCTGGCCAAGATGGCAAAACCCTGTCTCTACTAAAAATACAAAAATTGGCCGGGTGCGGTGGCTCACACCTGTAATCCCAGCACTTTGGGAGGCCAAGGCAGGCAGATCACCTGAGGTTGGGAGCTCAAGACCAGTCTGACCAACATGGAGAAACCCCATCTCTATTAAAAATACAAAAATTAACCAGGCATGGTGGCATACGCCAGTAATCCCAGCTACTCTGGAGGCTGAGGCATGAGAATCGTTTGAACCCAGGAGGAGGAGGTTGCAGTGAGCCGAGATCATGCCACTGAACTCCAGCCTGGGCAAAAAAGCCAGACTCCGTCTCAAAAAAAAAAAAAATATTAGCTGGGCGTGGTGGCATGTGCTTGTAATGCCAGCTACTTAGGAGTCTGAGTCAGGAGAATCTCTTGAATCCGGTTGCAGTGAGCTGAGATGACACCACTGCATTCCAACCTGGACGACAGAGCGAGACTCCATCTCAAAAAAAAAAAAAAAAAAATCTAAAAAGTCAGGAAACAGGTGCTGGAGAGGATGTGGAGAAATAGGAACACTTATTACACTGTTGGTGGGACTGTAAACTAGTTCAACCATTGTGGAAGACAGCGTGGCGATTCCTCAAGGATCTAGAACTAGAAATACCATTTGACCCAGCCATCCCATTACTGGGCATATACCCAGGGGATTATAAATCATTCTGCTATAAAGACACATGCACACGTATGTTTATTGCGGCACTATTCACAATAGCAAAGACTTGGAACCAACCCAAATGTCCATCAATGATAGACTGGATTAAGAAAATGTGGCACATACACACCATGGAATACTATGCAGCCATAAAAAAGGATGAGTTCATGTCCTTTGTAGGGACATGGATGAAGCTGGAAACCATCATTCTGAGCAGACTATTGCAAGGACAGAAAACCAGACACCACATGTTCTCACTCATAGGTGGGAATTGAACAGTGAAAACACTTGGACACAGGGTGGGGTACATCACACACTGGGACCTGTTGTGGGGTGGGGGGGGGGGGGAGGGATAGCATTAGGAGATATACCTAATGTAAATGACGAGTTAATGAGTGCAGCACACCAACATGGCACATGTATACATATGTAACAAACCTGCACGTTGTGCACATGTACCCTAGAACTTAAAGTATAATAAAATAAATAAAAAATTATTACTGAATGGAATATTCATTTTATGCTAGTTATTTCAAGTTCTTAAATACATAGAGGAACGTATTATAGAAAGACCTCTGTCTGTGGCTGGGTGTGGTGGCTCACGCCTGTAATCTCAGCACTTTGGGAGGCCGAGGCGGGTGGATCACCTGAGGTCAGGAGTTAGAGACCAGCCTGGCCAACCTGGTGAAACCCCGTCTCCACTAAAAATACAAAAAATGAGCCGGGTGTGGTGGCGGGCGCCTATAATCCTAGCAGGAGAATCACTTGAACCCGGGAGGCAGAGGTTGCAGTGAGCCGAGATCGCGCCATTGCACTCCACCCTGGGTGACAAGAATGAAACTCTATCTCAAAAAAAAAAAAAAAAAACGACCTGTGTCTCTTTAAGTTTTGTTTTTTCTCTTTTTTTGGTCCTTACGGAGAACAAATAAAGACTCTAAAACTAAGTTGTATATTATCAATTAGAGATGCAGGTGGCAATCAAGCCAAATAACATGACTTTAAAATCCCGTGTTCTTGGCCAGGCGCAGTGGCTCACACCTGTAATCCCAGCACTTTGGGAGGTCGAGGTGGGTGGATCATTTGAGGTCAGGAGTTGAACACCAGCCTGGTCAACGTGGCGAAACCCTGTGTCTCCTACATGCAAAAACATTAACCGGGCGTGTTGGCATGCACCTGTAATCCCAGCTTCTCAGGATGCTGAGGCAGGAGAATCGCTTGAGCCTGGGAGGCGGAGGTTGTGGTGAGCCAAGATTGTGCCGCTGCACTCCAGTCTGGGTGACAGGGTGAGACCCTGTCTCAAAAAAATAAAAAGAAAAATCAGGCTTTTGTTGTTGTTGTGTTTTTTGAGACAGAATTTTGCTCTTGTTGCCCAGGCTGTAGTGCAATGGCGTGATCTCGGCTTACCGCAGCCTCCGCCTCCTGGGTTCAAGCAATTCTCCTGCCTCAGCCTCCCGAGTAGCTGGGATTACAGGCATGCGCCACCACGGCTGGCTAATTTTGTATTTTTAGTAGAGACGGGGTTTCACCATGTCAGCCATGCTGGTCTCAGACTCCTGACCTCAGGTGATGTAGCCGCCTCAGCCTCCCAAAGTGCTGGGATTACAGGTGTGAGTCACCGTGCCCAGCCTGAGATCATAGATTTTCAAGAGGACTTGGATTTGAAGAAAATCGATACTTTTTTATTTAAAAAAAAAAATAGGCAGAGAGGCAGGGGTATTAGATCCCCTTTTGATAGGAATATATACATTATAATTTTAATTTCCACACATTCCTATAAATAGATACAATTTCGACCACTTCACAAAGAGGTTGAGACCCAGAGTGAATGGTTCGAGCTCATACAGCTGATAGGACCTTGATATTAATAATCCCCGTGTTGATATCACTTTGGGTCTTTAGCTCTGTGTGGCTCCAAACCTTACACTCCTTCCACCTGCCTCCAGCTCTGAGCGTACTTGGCAGGAGGCTTTCCAAGTATAGAATGTCTAGCAGAGGCACTGAGCCCCACTCTGTCCCCCTTCTTACTTACAGAGGTAGGCTGTTGACCTAGAATATGCAGGCAATGACTTCAACTGACAAGGATTCTACCTTAGCAAAGAATTCAGGTGTTTTTGTTTTTGTAGAGATGGTTCCACCATATTGGCTAGGCTGGTCTGGAACTCCTGGCCTTAAGTGATCCACCCACCTTGCCCTCCCAAAGTGCTGGGATTACAGGCATGAGCCCGGCCTGTTTAGGTTTGTTAACAGCTTGACTTCTCCCTGCTGGCTTCGTTCAAAGCCACTCATTCATTTAGTTCATTCATTTAGTCAAGTCATCTAACACTTACTGATAGGAGCTATGGCCCAGGGCTTGGGCTCGGTGCTCTCACATTTCATTACCTGATATAATCCTGACAATAACTCTGTTGAACAACTTTGATTATCACGATTTTACAGATGAGGATATTAAAACCAGAAAGATGAAGTGATTTGCCACGGGTTCCACACTAAAGAGTGGCAGAGCCTGAGCCCACATTGAAACCCAATGTAGTTCTGTGTTGGATCCAGAGACTAGTTCCTGAGGGTCCCTGACAGGTGTCTCATGGCAAGTATGGATCTACCGTAAAATGACCTAGGGTATCCAAATCCCACCTGGGCAAATGCATCATCTACCAAGCAGATCAAATAAGGCTTAGAGTGGTTTTATACTCCAGGCTTGCGTTTCTCTCATATTTACCAGAGAAGGCCAGAACTATAACCTACATAGCATTCAGGCAAATCCTTCTTGCCCCCAGAGCATTGAATGTCCCCTCCAGGTTACTGAAATCCTTCTCTGCTTCACCCCATCACTTACTCTCCCTAATTAGGGTCTTGTCTCCCACTCAGTAGAGCTGGTTTCTGAGCCCCATGCTGGTCCCCCAGTTTCTTCAGCTTTTTATACAGGACAAGTTTTCAAGTCTTACTAAATTCATAGATAGTCAATAAGTATTTATTAGACTTTTACCTAATATGTGCCAGGCATGGTGGTATATATGTAGTAAACAAGACAGGTATTGTCTATGTCCTTATGGAGCTTACAGTCTAGCAGAGAATACAGGCATTGAGCAAATAGTTACAACTGTGACAAACTTTAGAAAAAAAGACAAATGCAAGACTGTGGGCATAAAATGAGGGGAGATAAGATGGGGGAGCAGGGATCAAGAAAGGCCCCCCAGAGGGCAAGTAGGATAGTGTGGGACATAGTGATGTGGAGGAAATGAGCAGGCGTCCACGCATGACTTTGTGGGTCATGTTAGGGAGGTGGGCCTTTACCCTAAGAGCCCTGGGAAGCCGTTGCCAGTTTGAGTTTTATGGGCAGATCATCCTGGTTCCAATGTGAAGAGGTTTGGAGCCTGGGCAACATGGCAAAACGCCATCTCTACAAAAAAAAGAAAATACAAAAATTACCCAGGTGTGGCCGGGCGCGGTGGCTCACGCCTGTAATCCCAGCACTTCGGGAGGTCGAGGTGGGTGGATCACGAGGACAGGAGTTCAAGACCAGCCTGGCCAACATGGTGAAACCCCATCTCTACTAAAAATACAAAAATTACCTGGGCATGGTGGTGCACGCCTGTAATCCCAGCTACTCGGGAGGCTGAGGCAGGAGAATCGCTTGAACCCAGGAGACGGAGGTGCCTCCACTGCACTCCAGCCTGGGCGATAGGATGAGACTCTGTCTCAAAAAAATCAAAAATAAGTTGTGGGGCTGGGCACGGTGGCTCAACACCTATAATCCCAAACCCAGCACTTTGGGAGGAGACCAAGGCAAGCAGATCATCTGTGGTCAGGAGTTTGAAACCAGCCTGGCCAACATGGTGAAACCCTGTCTCTACTAAAAATACAAAAAATTAACCAGGCATGGTGGCACACACCTGTAGCCCCAGCTACTTGGGAGGCTGAGGCAGGAGAATCGCTTGAACCCTGGAGGCAGAGGTTGCAGGGAGTGGAGATCACGCCATTGCACTCCAGCCTGGGAACGAGCAAAACTCCGTCTCTAAATAATAAGTGGTGGGCTGGGCGCGGTGGCTCACTCCTGTAATCCCAGCACTTTGGGAGGCCGAGGCAGGCGGATCACAAGGTCAGGAGATCGAGACCATCCTGGCTAACACGGTGAAACCCCGTCTCTACTAAAAAATACAAAAAATTAGCCGGGCGTGGTGGCGGGTGCCTGTAGTCCCAGCTACTCAGGAGGCTGAGGCAGGAGAATGGCGTGAACCCGGGAGGCGGAGCTTGCAGTGAGCCGAGATCGCGCCACTGCACTCCAGCCTGGGCGACAGAATGAGACTCTGTCTCAAAAAAATAAGTTGTGGTATAATTGGTTTGAGGTTAAGAAAAGCTAAGGATCATGCCGGGCACAGTGGCTCACACCTATAATCCCAGCATTTTGGGAGGCCGAGGCGGGTGGATCACCAGGTCAAGAGAGCGAGACCATCCTGGCCGACATGATAAAACCCCGTCTCTACCAAAAATACAAAAATTAGCTGGGCATGGTGGCACACACCTGTAGTCCCAGCTACTCAGGAGGCTGAGGCAGGAGAATCCCTTGAAGAGGCAGAGGTTGCAGTGAGCCGAGATCGTGCCACTGCACTCCAGCCTGGCCACAGAGCTCAAAAAAAAAAGAAAAAGCTCAGAAAGGAAGGAATCTAGCTAAGGTCACATGAAAGCAGAACCAGCAGTTCAATTCCCTCTCCTGGCTCCTCACTCACTACCAGACCATGTGGGAAAAGCCACTTTGTCATGGGAGCAGCCCTGGTAAAGTGAGATACAGTCTGTGATTCCCAGGGTAGAAAGAGATTGATTTTCATAACCAGCATTCTCATTACTTACTGTTACTGCAAGCCCTCGGAGAGTGGCACCTTCCCAGAGATCTCTCAGTGAAGGGCATCCTTAATGAGGCCAGTTAGCACAGTCAAGGTAGAAAAGACACCAAATGTCACTTCTTTGTTCTGTCATTCTTTTATCACTCAGCTAGTCTGGGCCGGGCTCTATGCTGGGACGGGGGACACAGGAATGAGGATGTTCCCAACCCCAGGAAGCACACAGGCACGCAGTCTGTGCCTCCTGAGCACTGTGGCCTCTGGGTTCTCATCAGGGCCAGCGACCTCACCTCGCCTCACCTGTCAGTCCTTAGAAGGGCATTTGTACACTCTGAAAAGCAACAGTCTTCAGGTTACTTCTTACCGGATAACTAAGATCTTGATTTTGATGTGTTTCAGCTGGAAAGGGCTACCCCTGCAAAACATGTAAGATAGTGCTGAACTCCATAGAACAGTACCAAGCTCATGTCAGCGGCTTCAAACACAAGAACCAGTAAGTAACCATTTTTTGAAATTCTAGGATCCATAGCAGGAGCCCAGGTCTTCTGCGTCAGAACAAAGCCAGGTAGTTCTGGGCCGAAGTGGAATCCTGGCAGCCTTTTTTCAGTGAACAGAAGATAAATCATTTAACAGGAACAAGTGTCTCCTCTATATGTATTTCTCTACTGGCTTCTGCCCAGTCTTTGGACCTGTTGGGCTGAAGGTTTTAATAGAGAAGCATACATGATTTTCTTGGTGGAACCCTAAGAACACCTGACTTTCCTGGTCTGTAGCACTCTGGGGAAGTGTTTTTCCACTGGCCTGGAGACCCTATCCTTTGCTGGCAGGAGTTCCCTCTATAGGTCTTTATCAAATATGACCAGGCCCTCTCATTCATTAATCAAATATATATTGAGCATCTTCTGAATGGTGGCCAAGACAGACCCAGCGTCTGCTCTCATGACCTTACAGCCTGGTGGGAGGAAACAGACTAAGCAAGTAAACAACCAATAATCACAGATTGTGATAAGGGTTTTGAAGGAACCAGGTGAACGGAGAGTTACCTGTTCATGGTAATCTTGGAAGTGACTAACATTCCTTGAGCCCCTCTTCTGTTGCAGGCCATATGTCAAGCATATTCTCTCAGGTAATCCTTCCAATCCTGAGAGGAAAGATAATTATTCCCATTTTACACATACAGACAACCAGCATTCAAAGTGGTGATGTGAATGAAGCACGGTCATGATTCAAATTGAAGCCTATCTGGCCCACAGCATGCTCCTCCCAAGGCGTCAGGCTCAGAAGTAGGTTATGGCACCATTGATATAAAGAGGATAGGGCCTGGTCTGGAGGGCCTACGTGGTTCTGTCCCTTCCTCTCTGAAGGGAAATGTGTGGTATGAGCAGTGTGCCGCAACATAACCTTTTTTTTTTTTTAGTAGAGATGGGGTTTCACCACGTTGGCCAGGCTGGTCTCAAACTCCTGAGCTCAAGTGATCCGCCTGCCTCGGCCTCCCAAAGTGTTGGGATTACAGGTGTGAGCCACTGCACCTGGCCCCAGCATAACCTTCTGAGATGGGTAGCAGAATTCCCGTTTTACAGACAAGGAAACTGAGTTTCAGGCGGGCAAGCTGCTGAAATGTTTATTTGACTTTGGTCATTGATTTTGCTTTGCTCATTGAGCTGAATGATTTAAAGGTGGTGGAAACACAGAGTATTGGTGTAAAAAATGTCCTTAGTTCTCTCTACTCTGCCTGGAGTCTCCTCTCTCATACTGTAGCAGATCATCCTCTTTACCTGTGGATATGTTTTTTACTTTGGGGGTACTCTTAGGTATAGACTTGAGACAAGCCCCAGCAACTCAGTCCCACAGTGTTTCAGCATACATACCTCCCTTGCAGCTTGGATGATGGCAGTTACAACAGACAACCTGAAGCCAACCAGAGCCGCGCCGTGGGGCTACCCATACCTGAAAGTGCTAGTGTTGTTCACTGTTCTCTTGCTAAACTTTCCAGCATTGTGACCTTGGGCAAGTCAGTAAGTCTCTAATTCTCCCAATATGGACAATGTAGTAAGACCCCGACTACAAAAAATAAAGTTAGCCAGGTGTGGCGATGCACACCTGTAGTCCCAACGACTTGAGAGGCTGAAATGAGAGAATAGCTTGAGCCCAGGAGGTGGAGTGAGCTTTGAGTTGCAGTGAGCTATGATGGCACCACTGTACTCCAGCCTGGGTGCCTGAGTGAGATCCTGTCTCAAAATTTTTAAAAAGCCTCTAATTCTGTAAGGATAAAGCTATAATTTGTTGAACACCTGATTTCAGTCTCATTAAATTCTCAACAAAAGATCTGAAATTAGGATATCCCCCCACCCCTGCCTTTTACAACCAAAGAAAGCCTAATTATGAGATAGGTTAATTGACTTGCCCAAGTTCACTTGGTTACTTGGAGTTAGACCTAGGATTCAAGCCTGTTTGACTTCGAAGCCCATTCGTTTTACTCTGCCACTACCAAATGGAATGAGTTTGTATAGGGCCCTGTAGGCAGTGGTTTGGTATAGTGAAAAGGCATTGGCTACAGTCCTGAACCTACCACTTAAAAACATACTTTGCGGCCGGGTGCGGTGGCTCACGCCTGTAATCCCAGCACTTTGGGAGGCCAAGGCGGGTGGATCACCTGAGGTAGGGAGTTGGAGACCAGCCTGGTCAACCTGGAGAAACCTTGTCTCTACTAAAAGTACAGGTATCAGCCGGGCGTGGTCGCGGGCACCTGTAATCCCAGCTACTTGGGAGGCTGAGTAACGAGAATCGCTTGAACCTGGGAGGCAGACGTTGTAGTGAGCAGAGATCGCGCCGCTGCACTCCTGTCTGGGCGACAAGAGTGAGACTTCATCTCAGAAAAAAAAAAAAAAAAAACATACTATGGGCCAGCCACTTAAACTTTCTGAACTTTACTTTCCTTGTATGTAAAATGAGGATGCTGCTTCTCACCTTGCTAGAATTGCCATGAGGATGGAATGATGGAAGCTAAGCATCCAGCATTCTGCCAGCCCACAGTGGACCTCAGTGAAGGAAAGGTGCCCTGCCTGTTACTCCAAGGCCCTAACAGGGCAGTGCTATCATTGCAATAAGCCAATACAGCTGCCACACACTGACCCTGTTCCTTTGTTCCTTCTCAAATACAGGTCACCAAAAACAGTGGCATCATCCCTGGGCCAGATTCCAATGCAAAGGCAACCCATTCAGAAAGATTCAACCACCTTGGAAGACTAGAGGTGATTCTGCCCAGCATCCCATGTTGGGCCAGCCGTGAGCCAGCTTCCCGTGACTGCTCAGCCCTTGGCTCCCTCTCACTCCTTGTTCTCACCAGGAAAGTACACAGGCCTGAGGCAGCATTGGGCCACAGACAGCCTCTGGTTGGTCCAGGCTAATTCACTCCTGCTGCTCCCCTTTGGCAGGAGTCCTGTAGGTCATGACAGGGGAGGCAAGGGTATTGAGAGACCTGGGGTCTCACCGGTGGCAGTTTGGAGGGTGGCTTTCCCCCTTCCCCAGCCTCTCTGGGCCATAGGTGCTGAGGCCCCAGCCACCTGTCTTTCCTCTAAAGGTCAGTTTTGGGCCAGTTCCTGCAACTAAAGAACAGAGATCTCCCTGGGCCCTAGACATTTCCAGTGAAACCTGGAACTTTCATGCCAAACCTGGGCTGAGGCAGGAAGCAGAGGAAATGGCTGCAACATGGAAGCTTGGAGCTAATACAACACTCTGCCTTCCCCCAGAAGGTGCAGGCTTTCCTGAGCCTTAGACCAGATGTGGCCAGTTGCGCAGGTTTCTGCCAACTGTGAAGCCTCCTCCTGGAGCGGTGACACAGTCTTGGCAGAGCATTGCTCCCCGCGCTGCCCTCTCCACGGTTCCTGAATGGTGCTAAGGATCTGCAGCAGTTAGCAACGAGCTGGGGCTGGGGGCGGCCTCCATGTCCACTGGGATTATAGGACACTCCAGTGGGGATGGGACCTTTCCCCTCCTCCATCAGAGGTGCTCTGACCCAAGGTCACATGGGAAAGTGCCCCACATGCAAGTCTCCCTGAGGGTTCTGCCCCTAAAGGCAAACTGCCTCATGCCAGCCAGCTGTGAGGTTCATTGCTACCCTCGGCCCTACTCGCCCTCTCTTCCCCCTTGTGCAGCAGACCACCTTGCCCAGGTTGCTGTGGTGCTAGCCTTCCCCGTCATCCACCAGGCGATTTCTGGGTCCCAGGGAAAGAAATAGAGAGCTGATGCAGGTTTCTACAGTGAGGAGCAGGTGTCCCCCAGGCCCCACACCCAGATTTCTCTGTCTTTACTATTTTGTGGCCTGGGACTGAGTCCACAGGGATAGAGTTTTCCTTGTAGCTTTGAGGCAAGAATTCCAAGGAGTGTCACCATCAGAGGCTTCTCCTCATTGTGTCAGAGAAGCCCCTAGCTGCTCTCGTGGCCTCCTTCCCCCACTCCCTATCCCTTCACCTGTGAAATGCCTTTGCTTTGCATATCGTGTGGATGTGTGTGTGTGTGTGTGTGTATGTGTGTGCTTATGTGTGTGTCTAATGCTCTGTCTCTTGGTCACTGAAGCATCCAAATAAAGAATTTCCCCCATGAGCCAGACTGCAACTTAACAGACCTAGGGTTTTGAGCCATATTGCCACTGGATCTAGTATGTCTGTCTTGACCCCTCATCCCCACCCCATTCAGACCTCAGTAGTCCCCAGTAGTCATTTTAGGAGTTGGGACAGAGTCAAGCACCCTGTGAAAGTCTCCCTTGAGTTCAGTTGCCCTGAACTCAATACAGCCTCATCTTCTCATCCACGTTCTCCTGCTTCTCCTGTCACATAGGGCCTCGTGAAGGTCTTTAAAGGGTTTAAGCTGGGGATCTGCTTTATGTTTGAGAGAATTCTGGCTGTTGTGTAAAGGAATGCAGGGAGGGGCAGGAAAGGAGACAAGGAGGCCAGTATGGAAACTGTGTCCAGTATGGCTTTCCAGGCCAATCACTTAGGGCAGAGACCCAGCCTTATTCGTCTCTACTTCCTGATGTCCATAGTGGTGTATCATGAAGTTTTATTGAATGAATGAATGAATGAGGTGTATGAGAAGAGATGGTTTTTTCCTGCTCAGCTCTTACACAGTGATAGGTTTGTTCCATGGGACTTATCATAGGCCTGGTGATTCTTGAAAGAGCATTTTCCATGACTCAAAAATGAGCTGAGGAGTGTTATGGCCAGCTGTGGTGGCATGCACCTATAGTCCCAGCTGCTCAGGAGGCCAAGGCAGAAAGACCATTCAAACCCAGGAGTTCCAGCCTATAGAATGCTATGATCATGCCTGTGAATAACCACTGCACTCCAGCCAGGGTAACATAACAAGACTCTATCTCCAAAAAAAAAAAAAAGAAAGTATAAAAATAAATGTTAAGGCCAGGTGCCATGGCTCATGCCTGTAAACCAGGCACTTTGGGAGGCCAAGGCAGGTGGATAACCTGAGGTCAGGAGTTCGAGACCAGCCTGGCCAACATTTCAAAACCCTGTCTCTATAAAAAATGGAAAAATCAGCTGGGCATGGTGGCACGCATCTGTAGTCCCAGCTACTCGGGAGGCTGAGGCAGGAGAATCGCTTGAACACGGGAGGCGGAGGGTTGCAGTGAGCCGAGATCGTGCCACTGCACTCCAGCCTAGGTGACAGAGCAGGACTCCTGTCTCCAAAAAAATAAATAAATAATAAATTTTAAAAGAAGATAGCTGGGTGTGGTGGTGCATGCCTATAGTCCTAGCTACCTGGAAGGGTGAGGCAGGAGGATCGCTTTAATCATGAGTTCAAGGCAGCAGTGAGCTATGATTATGCCACCGTACTCCAGTCTGGACAACAGAGCAAGAAAGACCCTGTCTCTAAAAATAATAATTTTTAAAATTTAAAAAAAGAAAGGGGTGTTATGGCCTCAGGAGCTCTTTGTCCATCCTTTACTGTAGACAGCCAGGTTTGAGGAAGGGGCCCAGGCAGCCTCAGCTCCCATTCAGCACCACTCAGCCCCTGCTCCTGGTCTGCTGTGAAAGGCTCTACACAGCCCCAGGGGAGGTTCTCAGCTTCCCAAGATCAGACTGCTCCAGCAATTCCCCAGGGTCCTTCTAAGCCACCTAGTATGTCGGATTCAGCCCCAGCTACCAAGCAAGGAAATGAAGGGCAGGGGGTCAATGGGCTATCATACCGTGAGCCTCTGGCCTGCAAGACCACTTTGTAGTCCCTGCCGGCTGTGTGGCCAGCCCTGTTGGTAAGGGGACCTAGAGATTAACACTTTCTTGCCCTTGGGGGTTCACACACGGTCAAAGATCATGATGACAATGATAAGAAAGTCCAGGATGAGGAACTGACTCAGCCAAGGGTATGAAAAAGCTGGAGAGATTGGGAAGCTAGCATTTGATCTGCGTAACAACCTTTGAGCTGAGAGTTGATATTCCATATAGAGAAGGAGGCCAGGCAGGGTGGCTCACACCTGTAATCCCAGCACTTTGGGAAGCTGAGGCGGGTGGATCACTTGAGCCAGGAGTTCAAGACCATTCTGGCTAACATGGTGAAATCCTATTTCTACAAAAAATAAAAAATAAAATAAATAAAAACCATGGAGAGAAGGAACAAGGCTGAAAGAGGTGTCATGATTTGCCCAAGGTCTTGCCTCTAAGAAGTGACAAAATGGAGAGTAGAATCCAGTTCTCTAAACTTGCTCTGGAACCCTTTACAAGTGAGGACCAGAGTCTCTCCCACATGGCCCCTGCAGCCTGCCTCACCCATCTCCTAACAGTGCCATGGTCTCACAGGGTGAGCAGTCACTCAGGGAAGGGGCAGCACCCACGAAACAGATGAGACAAGACTCAATGTTTATATTCCAAGTCCCTCCATGTTTCTCATAATTTTGTCCATTCCCAATGTATTAGATTCTAATTATTAAACTGTTGGAAACCCAAATCAGGCCAGGCGCAGTGGCTCACGCCTGTAATCCCAGCACTTTGGGAGGCCAAGGTGGGCGGATCACAAGGTCAGGAGATCGAGACCATCCTGGCTAACCCGGTGAAATCCCGTCTCTACTAAAAATGCAGAAAAATTAGCCGGGCGTGGTGGCGGGTGCCTATAGTCCCAGCTACTTGGGAGGCTGAGGTGGGAGAATGGCGTGAACCCAGGAGGCGGAGCTTGCAGTGAGCCGAGGTCACGCCACTGCACTCCAGCCTGGGCGACAGAGGGAGATTCTGTCTCAAAAAAAAAAGCCAAACCAAAGCGATTAGCTGAAAAAGTGAATGTATTGATTCACTTAATGAAAAATCCACATACAGTGATAGCTGGACCCATACTCGGAGATGGTCTCATCAGGAAGAATTTTCTGTCCTTCTGCTTTCCTCTGTGTGCCCTCTCTCAGGCAAACTCTCTCCAAGAGGTGCCAAGGTGGCCACCAGCAGCCTCAGGCTTCTATCCTGATACGTTAGTAACAACAGTGGAAAGAACACCTTTCTCCACTAGTTCCAACAAAATATCTGGGATTGCCTCAACTGCTTTAGTCCTGTTCTCATCCCTGAATTAATCCCTGTGGCTAGGGGAAAAGGCACTCTGATTTGGGGCCTGGGTCATGTGCCTAAAGCTGAGTCACCTCCACCTAAAACATATTGAGAGAGGGAGTGACGCAGCCCCAAAAGAAGAAAGTTGTAGGGGCCCTTTCCAGATTGAGGGGGAATGGATGCAGGGGGAAGAGGGAGCAAAAACAACTGTGCACCATACCCAGAAATTGTTTAACTGTTTTCTTTTTTTTCCGAACTTTTTTAGGTACACCACACATTCAGTAATGTGCACCAATTTAGGCTTCAATTTGATGAGTCCTCACTTATATGTATACATTGGGGCAGTCACCCTCCATATCAAGATACAGAACATTGCCAGGTCCCCAAAACATTCCCTTATTTCCCCTCCTAGTCAGTGTCCCCCGAAGTAACCACTATTTTGACCTCTATCATTGTAGATTAGTTTTGCTTGCTCTTGAGTTTTATAAAAATGGAATCATACATTTTGCACAATATTAGTTTGTGGAATTCACCCACGTTACTGTATGTCTCAGAAGTTCAGTTTTTTTTTTCAGCCAGGCACAGTGGCTCATGCCTGTAATCCCAGCACTTTGGGAGGCCACGGTGGGCACATCACTTGAGGTCAGGAGTTCGAGACCAGCCTAGCCAACATGGTGAAATCCTGTCTCTACTAAAAATACAAAAATTAGCCGATCATGGTGGTGGCGCATGCCTGTAATCCCAGCTGCTCGGAGGCTGAGGCAGGAGAATCACTTGAACCCAGGAGGCAGAGGTTGCAAGTGAGCTGAGATCACGCCACTGCACTCCAGCCTAGGTGACGTAATAAGACTCTGTCTCAAAAAAAAAAAAAAGTTGAGTTTTTTCATGCTGTGTAGTGGTCCTTTATTTGAATATAGCACAATTTAGCCATCCTACTTTTTTGTTTTTGTTTTTGAGACGTTCTCACTCTGTCACCCAGGCTGGAATGCAGTGGTGACATCAAGACTCACTGCAGCCTCAACCTCCTGGGCTCAAGTGATCCTTGCACCTCAGCCTCCCACGTAGCTGACACTACAGGCACATGCCACCACACCAGCTAATTTTTTCTATTTTTTGTACAGATGGAGTCTCACTCTGTTACCCAGGCTGGTCTTGAATTCCTGGGCTCAAGTGATCCTCCCACCTCAGCCCCCCAAGTAGCTGGGACTACAGGCACATGCCACCATGCCAGCTAGTTTTTCATGATTTTTTAGAGATGGGGTCTCACTGTGTTGCCCAGGCTGGTCTCAAACTCCTGGGCTCAAGCGATCCACCCGCCTCAGCCTCCCAAAGTACTGGGATTACAAGCGTGAGCCACCACACCTGGCCCAGCCATCCTGTTGAGGGACAATTGGGTTGTTCCTGGTTTGGGGGTATCATAAAACTGCTATGAAGGATTTTGTACATGTTGCTTGGTACACATGTTAACTCATTGACTTAGGCGTGGGATCATAGAGTAGGCATACGTTTAGCTTGTCTAGACACTGCCAGACCGTTTTCCAAAGTGGCTCTATTGACTTACATCCTCACCGGCGGTGTGTGGGAGCTCCAGCAGCTCCACGTCTTGGTTAGCACTTGGTGTTGTCAGTTTTTTTAATATTGGCCATTCTGGTGTATACAGCAGGCAAGCATGAGAGGGAGCCCCTGCTCGTGGCTCTAGTGCCTAGGGACGGTCTCAGAGAGGCATCAGCTCTGGAGAGGTAGTCTAGTGTAGTGGCGAAAACTCAGGTTCTGGGAAGCAAGCAGCTAAGGTTCGGATCCCAGCTCTGCCATCACAAAGCTGCCTCAGGGTGGAACATTAGTACCTACCTCGTAGGGTTATTGTGAGAATTAAAAGAATAGATAGATATGAAATAATTAATAGTGCCTTACACATGATAAATGCTATATAAATGGTAACTGCTGCTCTTTCTGTTGTTGACCTGAAGTAAGCCCTGAGTGCCCCTGGAGTGGGGATAAGGCCACAAGCAGATGGCATCTGGCATAGCCCCATGTAATAAGATTCAGTGATTTATGAAATGCCAGAATCCTAATTCGATCTGACCGAGGCGGGGGGAAAAGTAGCAGAGTGGCTACAAGTGATTCTTTACTGGGGTCCAGCGAAAAGTCACCCTCCACTACTGGGGAGCCCCTGCTTATCCCAGGCCCAGGGCTCTTTGGCCAGTGACACTACTCAGGTGTCACACCTGAGGAGAAGAAATGGAATCATGCATGAAATGGAAACAAGAGGAAGTGGAATCATGCTCTTAGCCCAGAGCTAGATGCAAAGCAGCTGTTTGAATATAACAACCCACCAGTGCAGACACATCTAGACATGTACCTATATAGCCGCCAATGAGGGATGGCATGAGGGACAATGGCCTGGGATTCAGGGGCCCTAAGTGTTGGTCTGAGCACTGCCACCAGATATATGTGACCCAAGGCCTTGATACTGTCTTGTGAAGTGGAAGTTAGAAGAAATCATAATTCCCAGCTCAAATCCTAAAGAAGTAGCAATGAACAGGTAGAGTTTCCTCCCAGAGCCCTAAGCCAGGTGTGGTGCATGTGCCTGTAATCCCAGCTGCTCAGGAGGCGGAGGCAAGAGGATCGCTTGAGCCCAGGAGTTCAAATCCAGCCTGGACAACATAGTGGGAGCCTCTTAAAAAAAAAGAAGAAAGCCCTTCCCTCACAGCAGTCCCTGCCACATGAGCTGTCCCCACCCCCAGACCAGATGCTCTGATGAGCAGTCACTAGTGTAAAATACAATAGGAAGAACATTTTCTCCCTTTGACCATCCATCCACCTAACCTCACCTTTCTGCCCTTTGATTTTGATTTTTTTTTTTTTTTTTTTTTTTTTTTTGAGACGGAGTCTCGCTCTGTCGCCCAGGCTGGAGTGCAGTGGCGCAATCTCCACTCACTGCAAGCTCCGCCTCCCGGGTTCCCGCCATTCTCCTGCCTCAGCCTACAGGCGCCCGCCACCGCGCCCGGCTAATTTTTGTATTTTTAGTAGACGGGGTTTCACCGTGTTAGCCAGGATGGTCTCGATCTCCTGACCTTGTGATCCGCCCATCTCGGCCTCCCAAAGTGCTGGGATTACAGGCGTGAGCCACCGCGCCTGGCCCTTTCTGCCCTTTGAAAAGCCCTATTACAGAGACAGGGCAGACCCTTCCCTGGCCTGGCTCTCCCAAGCTTACTGTTCATATATGCTGCTTCCTCTGTCTAGGAGTATCAAAACGCTGAAGAAACCTTCCAGTTCTGTAAATGGTCAACTCCACAGCACAATGACCCCATTAGCCACTAGGTGGAGTCCGCTTCTTTTTTCTGGCAAGGTAGACCCGCCCTGGGACTTTACTGTTTGATTTAATGGGAAGAGAACATGGTGACTTCAAGAGCCCCTGTATTTCCTATTTCAGTGAACCCTCAGGACAACTGGAGAAGACTTGATTTCACAGGGGAAAGTCAGGGACAAAGTCTTGCAGAGCTTATACAACCAAGAAGTAGCCTTGGAGAGAGATTTGATCTTAGCACATCTGCTCATTCCCAAGGCCGATTTCTGGTTCCCTCAGGACATTTCCCTCAGAGGCCCTCTCTGTTTGAGGGCTGTAACTTAGTCACCTGTCTAGGAGTACACCTGATGTCAGGCCAGCTCCACAGCCCTTCTTTTCCTTTTCTCCTCTGGGTGACAAACCTGCTCCATTCTCAGACCCTGTGGTTCCGAGGGACTGATTCCAGGAGTGAGCCTGTGACCCACCTGAGTAATCACAGTCATAGTCTTCAGCTGTTAGTGTCCAGCATGTAAGGACAGCCTGCTTCAGAACTAAGCCAACACAGAGGAGGCCGAGCTCGGTGGCTCCCACCTGTAACCCCAGCATTTGGGAAGCCAAGGCAGGCAGATTACTTGAAGCCAGGAGTTCAAGACCAGCCTGGCCAACATGGTGAAACCCAGTCTCTACTACAAATATAAAAATTAGCCAGGCATGGTGGCGTATGTCTGTAGTTCCAGCTACTCAGGAGGCTGAGGCAGGAGTATCGCTTGAACCCGGGAGGCGGAGGTTGCAGTGAGCCGAGATCGCACCACTGCGCTCCAGATGAGGAGACTCATTTCTGATGACTATCTGGATCCAGCTATACCCGAAGCTAATATCCCCCAGGACTTTCTAGTTTTGACTTTTCCTTAAGTCAGCTGGAGTTGAGTTTCTATCACTTGTGACCAAGATTTCTGCCTAATACTTGCTCCAACTCGCCTTGTCAACCTAGGGACCTCCATTCATCCAGAGATCACTGGCCCCCAAGGCCAAGTTGGCTGCCCTTTGTGCTCCCAGATGCCCTGTGTTCCCCTCTAGCATAGCCCTTAATATGCTGTGTTACGGCGATCTAATTCCCTGTCTCTTCTTTTAGACTAGAGGCTGCTTGAGGGCTGGAACTGGGTCTAGAAATTGCTTGAGGGCAGGAATTGGGTCTTATGATACTGGTCCCTAGCATAGGACTGTGGTTATGTTTTAATAACTGCTTGGTGATTGAATACATTAATGAATAAATGAATAAAAATGGGTATGGTCTGGTCGGGACCATTGCTGGGATTTCACAGGAAAGACATTTATTTTGTTTGTTTTTTGAAACAGAGTCTCACTCTGTCACACAGGCTGGAATGCAGATGCAAACACAGCTCATTGCAGCCTCGACCTCCCTGACTCAAGTGATCCTCCCACCTCAGCCTCCCGAGTAGATGGGACTACAGGTGCACACAACCACACCCAGCTAATTATCTTATTTTTTGTAGACACAGGGTCCCACTGTGTTGCCTAGGCTGGTCTTGAACTCCTGAGCTCAAACGATCTTCCCATCTCGGCCTACCAGAGTTCTGGGATTGCAGACATGAGCCACCACACCTGGCCAGAAAGACTTATTGAGGGAGATGATCCTCTAGTGGTCATGAAGGTCAAAGTAGCCAGGTTGCTGGGGTGAGAGGAGGGTTAGTGAAAGGAACTAGAAGAGGCGAGTTGTGGCGCATAGTTGATTCTTTCAATCATGGCCTCTCATGAATCATTGCCTCCCTGTGCCTGTGTCCTTTTGCAATGTGACTTTATCATTGCTTCCGTCAAGATGGGCGGGGGAGTCCATTTCCCAGTCTCTTGAATCTGAACTAGTCTTGTGAGTTACTTTGATTAGAGAATTCAGTGACATGACTGTACGACTTCCAACGTTAGGACTTAAGTGCCTGTGCAGCTTCCTGACACTGTGAAAGGAAGTTTGGGCTAGATCGTGTGGCGACCACAGACCAGATGCCAACAGCAAGCTCCATGCATGTGAGGGAGGACATCCCAGACCCTCTAGCATAGCCAATCCACAGCGTAATCAGAACTGCCACCCGAGCCCAGCTAATCACAGGATTGTGAGAAATAATACATTGTTTTAAATAATTAAGTTTGGGAACAGTTTCACTCACAGAATCACTAGGTGTAATAATCGGAAGCTTCCTAGTGTCTGTTTAGCCTTCTTCCTATAACAAGCTTTTCTTTGAAGAACCCCACCCTCAGCTTATGTAGTCTAGGTGGGAAAGACCTCCACTCTCCTGGCTTTTGCCAGAACAATTGAGAAGTTGCCAAGTGGGAATGTCTTGAGCCCAGAGCTGTTCGTGGCCTTCTTTGTCACTTCTTAGGGAGCACTTGCCATAGAGAAGAAGACAGAAGAGAGACTGAGTTTTGCCCATAATATTGGGAACCAGGATCAAGCTGTTTGTGAAGCCTGATTCATACCAGGACTTAGAGTCATGCTCCTGGAGCCCTAGCTCCTCAGGAGATGGAGGCAGGAGGATTTCTTAGGCCCAGGAGTTCAAATCCAGCCTGGGCAACACAACAAGACCTCATCTCTTTAAAAACAAAAGTGCATGAGCCAGTACATTTACTGTTTTGTGTAAGCAGATTTGATTTTTGAGTATCTGTGTCTTGCAACCGAACGAAAAGGTTCCCTGAGAGTCAGAAAAATTGATAGGGGCTGAGCAGCTCCAGGGCAGAGGGCAGTTAGGGTCAGACAGAGGAGGGATTCCCGGCCGGGCGCGGTGGCTCACGCCTGTAATCCCAGCACTTTGGGAGGCCGAGGTGGGCAGATCACGAGGTCAGGAGATCGAGACCATCCTGGCTAACATGGTGAAACTCTGTCTCCACTAAAAAATACAAAAAAAATTAGCCAGGCGAGGTGGTGGGCGCCTGCAGTCCCAGCTACTCGGGAGGCTGAGGCGGAAGAATGGCATGAACCTGGGAGGCGGAGCTTGCAGCAAACAGAGATTGCGCCACCGCACTCCAGCCTGGGCGACAGAGCAAGACTCCGTCTCAAAAAAAAAAAAAAGAGAAGGGATTCCCTAGAGAGTGAGGGAAACATAACTGATTTTTCCTCAGCCTCAACTGTATGCCAGGACCCTGGACTGAGACACACTTTCCCTAGAGGACTCCTGTGTACAAATGACCTGTAGCAGTTGTAACAAAGGGCTGCAAAGGAAAACAGCAGTGCAGCCAGAGTGTGTAGCAGGAGGCCAAAGCCCGGACTGCGGGTGGGCCAGGGAAGGTCTCCCTGAGGACATGACATTTAAACTGAGTGATCCGCCTGTGAGTGAGTGGTGGGTGGGAAGGTGGGGGTAAGGAATGTTCCAGGCAGAGGGAACAGCATGTGCCAAGGCTCTGAGGAGGAAGATGCTTGTCAACCCAAAGGAGGGAGAATGTGCTGCAAGGTAAGGAGAGAGACTGCAAGACCAGGGCCCTCAAAACATATCAGCCAAGATTTTCAGCAGTAAGCAACAGAAACAAGCCAGCTAGTTTAAGTACATAGAACTACCAGAAGCATTAAAGAAGTTGGCTTAATACTTACAGATTTTTTTTTATGCTTAATACTTATATTAATACTTATAGATGGGCCAGGCACGGTGGCTCATGCCTATAATACCAGCACTTTGGAAGGCTGAGGAGGTGGATCGCCTGAGGTCAGGAGGTTGAGATCAGCCTGGCTAACATGGTGAAACCCTGTCTTTACTGAAAATACAAAAATTAGCTGGCCATGGTGGTGCACACCTATAATCCCAGCTACTCGGGAGGCTGAGGCAGGAGAATCACTTGAACCTGGGAGGCAGAAGTTGCAGTGAGCTGCGATTGTGCCACTGCACTCCAGCCTGGACAACAGAGTGAGACTCCATCTAAAAAAAAAACTTGGCCAGGCACCGTGGCTCAAGCCTGTAATCCCAGCACTTTGGGAGGCCGAGACGGGCGGATCACAAGGTCAGGAGATCGAGACCATCCTGGCTAACACAGAGAAACCCCGTCTCTACTAAAAAAATTACAAAAAACTAGCAGGGCGTGGTGGCAGGCGCCTGTAGTCCCAGCTACTCGGGAGGCTGAGGCAGGAGAATGGTATAAACCGGGGAGGCAGAGCTTGCAGTGAGCCAAGATCACGCCACTGCACTCCAGCCTGGGCGACAGAGCGAGACTCCGTCTCAACAACAACAAAAAAACTTAAATACGGAGGTGGGCGCAGTGGCTCATGCCTATAATTCTAGCACTTTGGGAGGCTGAGGCGGGTGGATCACCTGAGGTCAGAGGTTCAAGACCAGCCTGGCCAATATGGCGAAACCCTGTCTCGACTAAAACTACAAAAATTAGGCGGGCGTGGTGGTGCACGCCTGTAATTCCAGCTACTCAGGAGGCTGAGGCAGGAGAATCACTTGAACCCAGGAGACAGAAGTTGCAGTGAGCCGAGATTGCACCAGTGCACTCCAGCCTGGGTGAGAGTGAGACTTTGTCTCAAAAAAAAAAAAAAAAACAAACAAACAAACTTATACATGGAGAAAACATTTTAAAGATTTTAAGAAGCAAAAAATATATAAAAGTGAGCTCAGGCTACATGAGCAGGATCCTGCCTGTATCATACCACAGAGTAAGTGTAAGAAGGATACCATTAGGCCGGGCGCGGTGGCTCAAGCCTGTAATCCCAGCACTTTGGGAGGCCGAGACGGGCGGATCACGAGGTCAGGAGATCGAGACCATCCTGGCTAACGCGGTGAAACCCCGTCTCTACTAAAAATACAAAAAACTAGCCGGGCGAGGTGGCGGGCGCCTGTAGTCCCAGCTACTCCGGAGGCTGAGACAGGAGAATGGCGTAAACCCGGGAGGTGGAGCTTGCAGTGAGCTGAGATCCGCCACTGCACTCCAGCCCGGCTACAGAGCAAGACTCCGGGCTCAAAAAAAAAAAAGAAGGATACCATTGTCCCCACCAACACTAAGCCCTGAAAACTCCTGCCTGTGCCCTTAGCGCAGTCAGTCCAGACATGCATAAGGGTGCCCAGTACCACTGCTCTGTACCCCAGAAGTTCTTTTTGAGACAGAGTCTTGCTCTGTCGCCCAGGCTGGAGTGCAGTGGCACAATCTCAGCTCACTGCAAACCCCACCTCCCAGGTTCAAGCGATTCTCCTGCCTCAGCCCCCCTAGTAGCTGGGATTACAAGCACATGCCACCATGCCCAGCTAATTTTTGTATTTGTAGTAGAGATGGGGTTTCACCCTGTTGGCCAGGCTGGCTCAGGGGCCCCTGACCTCAGGTGATCCAATCTGCCTCAGCCTCCCAAAGTGCTGGAATTACAGGCTGAGCCACCCACCCCTCGCCCTGCAGCTCATTCTTGTTACTGCAGCCCCCACCAGGGATCATTTCTCCTAGGCCTCCCAAGCCTCCCAAGCCACTCCTGGGCATCACTGACTCTCTGAAGTGGATGCTGTTAACTGGCAGAACCTGGGCTTTAGCTGGAAGAAAAACTGCAGTAGTAGTTACAGCATTTTCAGCTTCTACTATGAGAGGTGAGCTCTGCTACATGGGAGTACTCCTCAAAACTAGAAACTAGGCCGGGCGCGGTGGCTCATGCCTGTAATCCCAGCACTTTGGGAGGCCGAGGCGGGCGATCACCTGAGGTCGGGAGTTCGAGACCAGCCTGACTAACATGGAGAAACCTTGTCTTTACTAAAAATACAAAATTGGCTGGATGTGGTGGCACATGCCTGTAATCCCAGCTACTGAGGCAGGAGAATTGCTTGAACCCAGGAGGCGGAGGTCGCGGTGAGCTGAGATCGTGCCACTGCACTCCAGCCCAGGCCACAAGAGTGAAACTCCGTCTCAAAAAAAGAAAGAAAGAAACTAAAGGTTCGGATGATAAATATTTCCTCTACAGGATGTTTTAAGTCTTACAGCAGTTGTAAAAGATGTCCACAAAAGCCGGGCACAGTGACCTGCACCCTACTTAGGAGGCTGAAGCAGAAGGATCACGTAGGCCCAGGAGTTCAAGTCTAGCCTGGGCACATAGTGAGACCCTGTCTCTAAAAAATAAAAATAAGGCCAGGTACAATGGCTTACACCTGTAATCCCAGCACTTTGGGTGACCAAGATGGGAGAACTGCTTGAGGCCACGAGTTTAAGACCAGCCCAGGCAATACTGTGAAACCTCCATCTCTACTAAAAACTTTAAAAAATTAGTCGGGCATGGTGATGCATCCCTGGGTGGTCCTAGCTACCTGGGAGGCAAAAAGATTGCTTGAACCCAGGAATCAAGTCTGTAGGGAGCTATGGTTGTGCCACTGCACTCCAGCTTGGGTGACAGAGTAAGACGTTGTCTTAACAAAACTTTTTTAATAAAAATAAAATACATCTACATTTTATAATACCCCTCCCTTCAAGAGGTCAAGTTTAATTTCTACCCTGCATCCCCTAATACGGGCTGTAAGTAGCAACTCACTTTACTCACTGATTGATTGATTGATTGATTGATTGATTGATTCAAGGTCTTGCTCTGTCCCCCAGGCTGGAGTGCATGGCACAATAATAGGTCACTGCAGCCTCGATCTCCTGGGCTCAAGCAGTCCACCCACCTCAGCCTCCCAAGTAGCTGGAACTACAGGCATGCCCCACCATGCCTGGCTGATTTTTTTTTTTTTTTTTTTTTTTTGAGATGGAGTTTCGTTCTTGTCGCCCAGGCTAGAGTGCAGTGGTGCAATCTCGACTCACTGCAAACTCTGCCTCCCGGGTTCAAACGATTCTCCTGCCTCAGCCTCCCGATTAGCTGGAATTACAGGCACCCGCCACTACGCCCAGCTAATTTTTGTATTTTTAGTAGATACAGGGTTTCACCAGGTTGACCAGGCTGATCTCGAACTCCTGACCTCGGGCAATCCACCCGCCTCAGCCTCCCAAAGTGCTGGGATTACAGGCATGAGCCACCACGCCCGGCTGGCTAATATTTTTTATGAGGGTCTCACTCTGTTGCCCAGGCTGGTCTCAAACTCCTAGGCTCAAGGAATCCTCCTCGCTCGGCCTCCTGAAGTGCTGGGATTATAGGCGTGAACCACTGTGCCTGGCTGTGACTCACTCTTAACTAATAGAATAAGGCAGAAGTGACCAGAATCTGACTTCCGAGGGTAAGTTATACATGACATTGCAGCTTCAATATTTCTCTCTTGGATCACCAGCTCTGAGGGAAACCAGCTAACGTGTTGTGGGAACACTCAAGCAACCCTGTCAAGAGGCTCTTGTTGAGAGGAATGTAGGTCTTCTACCAATGGCAAGATTCTTTGGTTGAACAAATTTTACTCAGGCTTCTGAGCCTTCACCTAGGTCCATCTGTGCACTTCCTTGTAAAATCCAGTTTTAGCAAAGAACCTGCTAAGTCTAGTTTAGCAAGAACTGCCGCCCATCCTCGATATCTGATCAGGTTCCTCCTCCTCCACCATCCCCCAGGTGATGGCTGATGGACCTGTCTTCAGCAAGAATCCTGTTGGGTCAGTTTAGACAGAATCCCCTTATGCCCAATGTTTCCTCTTAGTCATTTTCCATTCACTGCTCCCCACTCTGCTCCTTGGCTCAGAATTCCCACTCGCCCATGCTGTGTTCAGAATGGAGCCCAATCTCTCTCCCCCTCTGCAAGATCCCATTGCAGTGGTCCCTGTGACTATCTCAATGGTCCTGAATAAAGTCTTCTTTACTATGCTTTAATAAGTATCCTTGAGCCGGGCGTGGTGGCTCATGCCTGTTATCCCAGCAGTTTGGGAAGCTAAGGTGGGAGGATCATTTGAGGTCAGGAGTTTGAGACCATCCTGGCCAACATAGTGAAACCCCGTCTCTACTAAAAATACAAAAATTAGCTGGGCGTGGTGATAAGTGCCTGTAATCCCAGCTACTTGGGAGGCTGAGGCTGGAGAATCGCTTGAACCCAGGAGGTGGAGGTTGCAGTGAGCCGAGATTGCGCCACTGCACTCCAGCCTGGGCAACAGAGCGAGACTCCATCTCAAAAAAAAAAAAAAAGAAAAGAAAAGGGAATGGCTGAGAGGAGTTCAGAAAGCTGAATGGCAGGTATCTGGTACAATGGCTGGAAAGCAGGGAGGATAGATAGGCAGGACAGAGGAAGAACACTCAGCAACAAAGGCAGTGTGAGCAACAACGCCACGGTGTGAGCCAGTCAGGCACGTTCTACCTAGAGCTCTACCTGGAGCTCACTGCAGCTGCAAAACAGAGCAGGTGTCTTGGGGGAGACTGGAGCTGGGACAGAAGAGAGCAGCAGAGGTCAGTCCTAGAGGGCCCTGAATGTCAGGCTGCGGAGCTGGGGGTGCCAGTGAGTGGTGTGGGGAGAATAGTTAAAGCTAAGGAGTAGCAACACAGTGGCACATACCTGGAGTCCCAGCTAAGGGGGAGGCTGAAGCAGGAGGATCCTGTGAGCCTAGCAGTTGAAATCCCATCTGGCAATGTAACAAGACCCCGTCTCTAATAAAAATAAGCTGGCCGGGCATAGTGGCTCATGCCTGCAATCCCAAAGTCTAGCACTCGGGGAGGCCAAGGCAGGCAGATCACTTGAGACCAGGAGTTGGAGACTAGCCTGGCCAACATGGTGAAACCCATCTCTACTGAAAATAGAAAAATTAACCAGGTGTGGTGGTGCACGCCTGTAATCCCAGATACTTGGAAAGCTGAGGCAGGAGAATCGTTTGAACCCGGGAAACAGATTGCAGTGAGCCTAGATTGCGCCACTACACTCCAGCCTGGGCGACTGTGTGAGGCTCTGTCTCAAATAAATAAATAAATAAATGGTTTTTTTAAAAAATAAAAGCTGAGGAGTGACTTGGTTAGATCCGTAGTTTAAAGAAGTCATTTTGGGGCCAGGCACAGTGGCTCACGCCTGTAATCCCAGCACTTTGGGAAGCTGAGGCAGGTGGATCACCTGAGGTCAGGAGTTTGAGACCCGTCTGGCCAACATGGTGAAACTCTTGTCTCTACTAAAAATACAAAAAATTACCCAGCCATGGTGGTGCACACCTGTAATTTCAGCTACTCAGGAGGGTGAGGCAGCAGATGTTTGAACCTGGGAGGCGGAGGTTGCAGTGAGCCAAGATCGTGCCACTGCACTCCAGCCTGGGCGACAGAGTGAGACTCAAAAAAAAAAAAAAAAGTCATTTTGGCAACCAGTCACCACTTCTTTTTGATAGCCCCTGGTTTTGTTAGGGGTTAGGGCAAGCAAGGTGTTCAGCAAAATGAATATACTTCCTGGCTTCCTTTGCAGCTAGGGGTGGCTGTGTCACAGTCTGGCCAAGGAAAGGAAATTGGGAGTTGCTGTGTGGAAACTTAACTCTCTGGAACTTCTTCCTTCCTCCTGCCTCCGCACAAATGTGATGGCAGCAGCTGAGGCCACCATCTTGCGACCATGAGAGAAAAACCTGGAGAACAGATGTGTCCTCAGCCCTGACTTCAGACCAACCTACACCCACCTCTAGGCGTGGGGGCTAAGTGAGGGATGGATACACTGTTTCATTTAAGCCCTGGTCACTTAGGTTTTCTGTTATTCACACCCCAACAAAACCCTACATGGTCCAGGAGGGCACCAGGCAAAGTAGAGAAGGGTACGAGTTTATTTCCTGCTTCCCTGGAGACCACCAACCCTCTCACTCTTCCAGCCCAGCCTCTGCCACTTCCCAGCTGTCGGCCCTCCTCCAAACAAATGTGCATGCCAACACCCAGTGGGTGTGAGGCTTGTAGGCCCAAGTCTAGAGAGAGCTGAGTCTGGCAAACCCTGAAAGCCACTGTCCTAGCAAGCCAGGCCACAGGTCTGTAGTATCTGGGACCAGTGAATAAGGGGACCGGGGGTGCTACTGAGACTCAGAAGCCCCAGGACTAGCCCAGGGTAGTTAGAACTGAGTGAGGTTAGCCAGGACTAACCTCACGCAGATCGCTCCTCCCCCGTTCCCCTCCCTCCACCTTGGTTTGGAAGCCTCCCCAGAGCTCTCCCAGGCTGTCGTCAGCTGTAAACTCTGCCTCCACAAAAATGCCCTGGGCAACCTGCAACTCACAGCCCTGCTGTCCTCAGAGTATCAGCTGGAGACAGATGTGCCCAGAATTGAGGATGGGTGGGAAATGAGGAGAAATGAGGGCTGAGGAGGGGTCATTCTCAGTCCCTCCCTCTCGGTCACAGGAGGGTGTTGCCCATGCTTTTGGGTGGGTCCCAGGCCCATAGCTGCAAATATTCATATTGGCTACTCTTTTTTTTTTTTTTTGAGACGGAGTCTCGCTGTGTCACCCAGGGTGGAGTGCGGTGGCCGGATCTCAGCTCACTGCAAGCTCCGCCTCCCAGGTTTACGCCATTCTCCTGCCTCAGCCTCCCGTGTAGCTGGGACTACAGGCGCCCGCCACCTCGCCCAGCTACTTTTTTGTATTTTTTAGTAAAGACGGGGTTTCAACGTGTTAGCCAGGATGGTCTCGATCTCCTGACCTCGTGATCCGCCCGTCTCGGCCTCCCAAAGTGCTGGGATTACAGGCTTGAGCCACCGCGCCCGGCCCTCATATTGGCTACTCTTTAGTGAGCAAGGGTATGTGCCAGGCATTGGCATTGTGCTGGACATACATCATCACACTGAGTCCTCATGGAAGATGTATTATTCCCATTTCACAGAAAATGAAACTGAGGCTTGAGGTTAAGCAATTTGTCCGTGACCACAAAGAGTTTTCAGGACTCAAACCCAGATCTGTCACTGGGCAAGGTGGCTCACTCCTGCAATCCCAGCCCTTTGGGAGACTGAGACCGGTGGATCTCTTGTGGCCAGGAGTTCAAGCCTGGCCAACATGGTAAAACCACATCTCTACTAAAAATACAAAAATTAGCTGGGCGTGGTGGCACGTGCCTGTAATCCCAGCTACTCAGGTGGCTGAGGCAGGAGAACTGCTTGAACCCAGGAGGTAGTGATTGCAGTGAGCCTAGATCGTGCCACTGCATTCCAGCCTGAGTGACAGAGTAAGACTCTGTCTCCAAAAAAAAGCCAGATCTATTCGACTCTGACACCCAACCTTTAATCATTCGCTGTTGTCAATGTCACCTCCGTTTTGACCAGCCAAGCCAGACCTCCCTGGAGCCTGTGGAGAAGCCAAGGTAGAAAAGGGTTGGAAAAGAATGGTAAAATAGGCCAGGTGTGGTGGCTCACCCCTGTAATCGCAGCACTTTTGGAGGTCAAGACAGGCAGATTGCATGAGCCCAGGAGTTCAAGACCAGCCTGGGCAACATAGTGAGACCCTGTTTCAACTTAAAAAAAAATGGTAATGAACAATTGTCAATTCTGAGCAGCCGGGTATGGTATGACCCTGTGTACTTTTTCTGTATTTTAAAATGTTCTCAAAATAAAACCTGTTTCAAAAAAAAAAAGAAGAGGACAAAGAAGATGAGGAAGAAAAAGAGGAAGAGGTAAGGAGGAGGAAAGAAGAGGAGGGGGAGGGGGAGGAAGAAGAGGAGGAGGGAGGGAGGAAGGAAGGAGAATAAATGAAGAAAGAGGCCAGGTGGGATGGCTCACGGCTGTAATCCCAGCACTTTGGGAGACCGAGGTGGGTGGATCACCTGAGGTCAGGAGTTTGAGACCAGCCTGGGCAACATGATGAAACCCTGTCTCAACTAAAAATACAAAAATTATCGAGGTGTGGTGGTGCGTGCCCATAATCCCAGCTACTTGGGAGGCTGAGGCAGGAGAATCATTTGAACCCAGGAGGCAGAGGTTGTAGTGAGTTGAGATTGCGCCACTGCACTCCAGCCGGGGCAACAGGAGCAAAACTTCATCACACACAAAAATAATAATAATAATGTAAAAAAAATGAAGAAAGAACAAGACTGGGTGGGGCGCAGTGGCTCATGCCTGTAATCCCAGCACTTTGGGAAGCCAAAGTGGGCAGATCACCTGAGGTCAGGAGTTCGAGCCCAGTCTGGCGAAGGTGGTGATTTTTGTCTTTACTAAAAAATACAAAAATCAACCAGGCATTGTGATGCGTGCCTGTAATCCCAGCTACTTGGGAGGCTGAGAGAGAATTGCTTGAACCCGGCAGGTGGAAGTTGCAGTGAGCCGAGACTGCGCCACTGCACTCCATCCTGAGCGACAGAGCAAGACTCCATCTTGGGGGGAAAAAGAAAAAGAACAAGACTGGGCCTAGAGTTGGGGCCAGGCCCAGGCTGGAGTGGGGCCTGGGCAGGGGCCGGGCCGGCTTTAGTGGCAGCCCTTCTGCACAAGAGCCCCAGTGTTCCCTGGGCCCGGCTGCCATCCAAGAGCAACATCATTGGCACCAGGCAACGTCTGCCCTCTACCCCCCGACGACTCTGCCCCCAGGCAGGTGGGGGGTAGGACCTGGCCTCAGGAGACCCTCCTGGCCCAGCCCAGCATTCTAGAAGCACAGAGTCTGCAAACCCCTGCCTGGGGCCGCATGTCTTCTCAGGACTGCTGGCTAAAAGGTCAAGGAGTGCAGTGCCCAGTCCCAGCCCCCACACCTCCCTCCACCACACACTCACCTTCAGGTGAATCTGCACCTTCCCGGGCCACAGTTAAGGATGGAAGCAGAAAGCATTTGATGAGGTAGCGTCAATGATCCCATTCTGGAGAGTTATCCCGAGCGCTCCATCTTTGCCCCCAAAGACAGGGGTTCAAGTTCCGCAGTTCACTTGCTAGATGACCTCAAAAAAGTAATTCCATCTCCCTGAGCTTGTTTCTTCACCTACAAGTCAGAGCTAAGGATTCCTATGCCATTTGGCTTGGTGGAAGAATTAAAGGATATAATGCCTGTACAACACCCAGCATGGTGCCTGGCACATAACGGGAGCTCAAGAGTCAGGAACTCAGGAACAGGAACGCGTTCATTTCCCCCCAACACTCCCAGGAGGAAAGAAGCTGGAGTAGCCGGGAGCCGTTGCTCACGCCTGTAATCCCAGCACTTTGGGAGGCCGAGATGGGTGGATCACCTGAGGTCAGGAGATTGAGACCAGCCTGGCCAACATGATGAAACCTCGTGTCAACCAAAAATACAAAAATTAGCAGGGTGTGGTGGCAGGCGCCTGTAGTCCTGGCTACTAGGGAGGCTGAGGCAGGAGACGCAGAAGAATTGCTTGAGCCTGGGATGCAGAGGTTGCAGTGAGCCGAGATCACGCCACTGCACTCCAGCCTGGGCAACAGAAGAAGAAGATGGAGCATGACTGTTTTCTGGGTGGAGAAACTGAGGCAGAGGCAAGTTAACAGCAGGATCTTAGGATGACAGGCTCTTGCCTCTGCTAAGCAGGCGTGTGTGTGTGTGTGTGTGTGTGTGTGTGTGTGTCTGAATGGTTGTTTTTGGTTTTTGGTTTTTGTTTTTGAGATGGAGTCTTGCTCTGTTTCCCAGGCTAGAGTGCAGTGGCGCGATCTCAGCTCACTGCAACCTCCGCCTCCCAGGTTCAAGCGATTCTCCTGCCTCAGCCTCCCCAGGCACTGGAATTACAGGCATGGGCCACCAGGCCTGGCCAATTTTTGTATTTTTAGTAGAGATGGGGTTTTACCATATTGGCCAGGCTGGTCTCGAACTCCTGACCTCAAGTGAGCTGCCCGCCTCGGCCTCCCAAAGTGCTGGGATTACAGGAGTGAGCCACTGCCCCCAGTCGTATCTGAATGTCTTTGAGAAAGAGACTGCAAATGTGACTGGTGAAAGATTGCATGTCAGCAAGAGAGTGAGACAGTGTGAAAGGCTTAGGTGCTCTGCCTGACTGGCTCAGTTTATCTCCCAGGCTGTAACTGATTACTTATCTGTCTGTCCCCACCACAATATCAGCAATCCCTTGAAGGGTAGACGTAGGGCCCAGGCCAGGTGAGGTGGCTCACATCTGTAATCCCAGCATTTGGGGAGACTGAGATGGGCAGATCACTTGAGGTCAGGAGTTTGAGACTAGCCTGGCCAATATGGTGAAACCTGTCTCTACTAAAAATATAAAAATTAGCCAGGTGTAGTAGCGCACGTTTGTAATCCCAGCTACTCAGGAGGCTGAGGCAGAAGAATCACTTAAACCCAGGAGGCAGAGGTTGCAGTGAGCTGAGATCTCACCACTGCACTCCAGCCTGGGCAACAGAGCAAGACTCTGTCTCAAAAAGAAAATAAATAAATAAATAAATAAAGGTCCAATTTGGGGCTTTATCCCCAGGATTTAAAACAGTGGATGCCACATAATGAACCTTCAATAAATAATCATTCAAATGAATGAGCGAATGAGTGAATGACTTTGTGAGGGAGTGTCAGCCTCTGCCGAGGGTCAGTGTGAAAGATTATGAGTGCATGAGAGGAGGCAGACAAGGGATATGGGGAACATATCCTAGGGATATCAGAGGGTTGCCGGTCTGAGGGATTTGCACATCTCAAGAGACAAGGAGGTTGCATGACCTGAGCTATGAAAACTTTTAGTTTGCCTTTGGCTCCGGTAAACTCAGGAAATGCCCGAGAAGGTGAATGAAAGTCATGTGGGGTCCAGCTCCAGCTGGCGGTTCACCCTGCTCCCCCTGCCCACAACCACATTCACAAGGGGAGCCAGCAGAGGGCCAGAGGCAGGGAGCTGAACCCCTCCAGCAGTCCGGGAGGTCTGGCAAGGTCCCCTCTGGACAGGCAGCTCCCAGAGCAAGGAGCCTCATCTATGCTGGGAGCTCCAGCAAGGCAGGACTCTAGAGAAGAGAACCGGGACAAACTGTTTTTAAAAGATAACCAATTTTTAAAAAAACATTATACATATGTGTGTGTGTGTGTATATATATATTTTTTTATTTATTTTTTATTTTTATTTTTTGAGACGGAGTCTCGCTCTGTCGCCCAGGCTGGAGTGCAATGGCACGATCTTGACTCACTGCAACCTCTACCTCCTGGGTTCAAGCAATTCTCTGCCTCAGCCTCCCTAGTAGCTGAGATTACAGGCGCATACCACCATGCCTGGCTAATTTTTTTGTATTTTTAGTAGAGACGGGGTTTCACCATCTCGCCAGGTTGGTCTTGAACTCCTGACCTCGTGATCCAGCCACCTCGGCCTCCCAAAGTGCTGAGATTACAAGCGTGAGCCACTGTGCCGGGTCTAATACATATATTTTAATGGAGACAAGATCTCGCTATGTTGCCCAGGCTGGCCTCAAACTCCTGAGTTCAAGCGATCCTCTCTACTCAGCCTTCCACAGTGCTGGGATTATAGGCATGAGCCACCATGGCTGGCCCCAATTATTTTCTGATTTATCTTTGGGAGGAGACCATTCTTTCGCTTAAGAAGAAAAAGAAAAAAACAATTTTAAGTCGCTTTAATGGGCCTTAGAGTTATGCAAAGATATGCCACTATCCCTTTGGGAGTGAGAGTGGAAAGAACTAGACTTGTCTGCATAACAATGAGAAAGGAAGTTGCTTCTTAAGGCAGGGTCTACACTAGCTAGAGGGGACAACCAGGACCTGAGCCTCAGACAGAGTCTCGCTCAGTTGCCTGTCGCCCAGGCTGCAGTGCAGTGGAGTGATCATGGCTCACTGCTGCCTCAACTTCCTGGGCTCAGGCAATCCTCTGGCCTCACCACAGGTGCACCCAGCCCATTTCCTTTCCTCTCAAGGTGCCTTACGAGAAGCAGAGGGCTTGAGATTCAGATGAGGGATGGGCAGAGATCAGAGGCTGCCTGGCCTCCTAGTTTGGCCACAGTCTAGATGCTTAGGAGAGAAGGGCTTAAAGGTGAGGCAAACATGAGCCAGGTGGGCACGGAGCTATCAGGGAGCACCTACTGTATGCCAGACACTTGAACTCTAATGGTGAGGTCTGCGGGCATAGTTCCTCTATTGAAAAATAGAGACAGAGCAACTGTGTTGCCAGGGCTGGCCTCAAACTCCTGAATTCAAGCGATCCTCCTGCCTCAGTCTCCTAGTAGCTAGAACTACAGGCACCTGTCATTGTGCCCGGCCATTCCACAGCTATTTACATAATTAACTGTTCAGTTACAGTTCTGGTAAGTGTGCTGAAGAAATAACAGGTCCTAAATAATTAAATTACAGCTAGTATTACAAAGCAAGCGCTGCATGCCAGGCTTACACATACTGCTAACATGTTTACTTTTTGTTTTTTTGAGATGGAGTCTCGCTCTGTCGCCCAGGCTGGAGTGCAGTGGCCGATCTCGGCTCACTGCAAGCTCCGCCTCCCGGGTTCACGCCATTCTCCTGCCTCAGCCTCCCGAGTAGCTGGGACCACAGGCGCCCGCCACCTCGCCCGGCTAGTTTTTTGTATTTTTTAGTAGAGACGGGGTTTCACCGGGTTAGCCAGGATGGTCTTGATCTCCTGACCTCGTGATCCGCCCATCTTGGCCTCCCAAAGTGCTGGGATTACAGGCTTGAGCCACCGCGCCCGGCCACATGTCTACTTTTTGCAACAACCTCTTGAGGGTGAGACTATCATTTGCCTGTTTCACTGAAAAGACAGTGAAGACCGAGGCCTTGTGTGATGGTGCTGAGAGCTGGGCCTATGACGTCCAGCCCTGTAGTTTGTGCTCTGAACCACTTCACTCTGTTTCTTTCTCCATCCTCACAACAGAGAAGTCATCTAAGAGGAGCTTGCAAGTCCGGAGGGCTTCCTGGAGGAAGTGAGCTGAGAATAATATAAAATTAACCAGACCAAAGGGCATTCCAGGAAGAGGGAATGGTACCTGAAACTGCCCAGGAGTAGCAGGGAGCCAGGAGGCGTGGGTCATGGCAATAATCTATGTATAAAGAGCTATGGGAAGCTATAGGAAAATTTAAGGGAGTGGCTGACACAGTCAGATTTGTGTTGTAAGCATCACTCCCCAGGTTGCGCAGAGAACAAATGAGGGAGCCGAAGGAAGGGGTTCTCCTATCCACTGCACGGTACTGCGCAGAAGACAGGGGAGCCAGGCATTCCCTGAGGGGTGAAAAGCAAGCAGTAGAGCTGGGTAGTGGACTAGAACTTAGAAGCCTGGCCGGGAGCCTGGGTGGGGCGAAAGAGGAGGAGCCTGAATGGGGTGTGTATAGGGGGTGTGCGTAGGGGTGTGTGTATAGGCTGGGGCGGGGTCCCTGGAGTGGGCTGACTGGGTCGGCGGCGGGTCTCCAGGTAGGCGGGGCTCTTGGCCACCTCCCCCGCCGGCCACACCTCTCTCCGGCTCGAGCTGGGCCAGGAGGGGTGGACCCGAGGGGTCGTGGCAGGAGGTGGGCGGGCCCGAGCAGGAGGGGCGGGCCCGAGGGGCGGGGCAGAAGGTGGGCCGCCCGCGGCCACGCCGCCGTCGCGGGTACATTCCTTGCTCCCGGCTGAGGAGCGCTTGGGCTGTCTGCGGACCCCGCCGGGTGCAGGGGTCGCGGCCGGCTGGAGCTGGGAGTGAGGCGGCAGAGGAGCCAGGTGAGTAGGAGGCAGGCGACCAGGACCCTGTGCAGGGCGCGGAGTCACGCAGGCTCGAGGTGAGCCGGAACCCTTGCGGGCCCGGGCTGCGCTCCCAGCCGCCAGGGGGCGAGCGGCGGCGGGGCTGCAGGGACTGCCCCTCCCGGCGCAGGGGACCTGGGCGTCCGCCGGGCGGCAGGGGGTGGAGGGGGCGGTAAATCAGTAACCCGCAGTGCACACAGGGCCTTTTGTCCCGCTCCGTCCAAAGAGCACCCTGGCCGCGGAGCTGGTTACTCATTGCCCACCGAGGCGGGGGCAGGCTGGCCCTGTGCAGCTACCCTCGGGACCCATTGATTCGCACCTCCCCCCAGGCTGGCCCGGCAAGGGTGGGGGAGGACAAGCTTGTCCCTGCGGCTGTCTTCGCGCCGGCGGCAGAGATGAGGGAGCTGAGGCCCCGAAAGTTTCAGTCACTTAGCGCCCGGGGGCCTCCACCGCGAGTGCGGGAGGCTGGAGGGGAACCCAGGACTGTCTGATGCCTAAGGCAGGCCCTCTGTTCCCACGTGTGGGGTGGTCGGTCAGCGGTCAGCAGCCACGGGTGACTTTTCCACGGACTCTGATATCAGGGCAGCCTGGGGTAGGAATAAAATCCCCGGGCCTCCCCAGCCACTCCCAGCCCAAGCTGTGTACTCAAAGAGCTGCCCTCCCTGCCAAGCCGAGCTTGGTAGGGGGTTTTACCAAGGAGGATCCAACTGGATTTGAGAGTTGAAGTGGCCTCAGAGACAGCAGTATCTGAGTCAAGCAGAGAAGAAGAATGGTGGGCACAGAGGGATGGGCAAGAGAGCATATGTGACCAGTTTTGAAAGCCAATGGCTTCAGCGCTCCTGAAGGGACAGACGGTGTGACCAAAGAGATAGGCAGCGGCAGAGAGGGAGCCCTAGGATGCTGAGCTGAATCCTGCTGGGCACAGGTAACCATTAAGGGCTTGCAAGCTGGGGGCATGACATGGCAGACTTGTAGTTTTTTAAAATTCTGCTGGAAGATGAAGGTTGAAGAGCCCAGGGAGAGGATGTTTCCAAAGGCCCATGCAAGAGATGGCCATGACCTGCCCTGAGTTGGGGCAGGGGAAACCAGATGGACTGGAAGTGGAGTGGCAGTGACCAAGGGTAAGGAGGTGTGATAGGCTTCCCACACAGGGTAGATCCAGAGACACCAGTGCCACCCATAGGCCCCTAGGACTGCAGTGATCACAGTATTCCTTTGTCCCAGCTGAGACTCGGTTCTGAGTGTTCTGTTTTGGGGAACAGAGGTGTCCTTGGTAGCATTTGGAAGAGGATAGCCAGCTGGGGTGTGTGTACATCACAGCCTGACAGTAACAGCACCCGAACCAGAGGTGACTGGCTGAGGGCAGACCCAGGGCAACAGGTGAACAGTTCTAGGGCCGGGCACAGGGAGAAGAACATTCCAACACTGTGTGTGCCCAGTGCCGATGCACGTTGTCTCTTTTATCCTCAAAACAGTCCTATGAGGATAGTAACCCAGAGAGAGACAGAGACAAGGAATTACAAGTTGATGAGAGTCAGGATTTGAACTTGGCTCTGGCGGATGGATAATTAGGGTCTGTATTCTTTACAAAACCATGTGTACCTCGGATGGAGTTGGTGCATGACAAGCAGAGGTATTCAGGGATGCGGTCCTGCTTGCCACGGAAGGAGCTGCCTTGTCAGTGGTGGGCGCCCAGCTCTGGAAATGTCAGTAATGCTATAAGGAGTGGGGATTGGATCAGATAACATCCAGATGCTGAAGTTTGGCCTTGTATCATTTTTCACTTTGTTTTTTGGCTCTTCGGCAATCAATTCATTTATTCAGCAAAAAATAAATTACATGTGCCAAGAGCATGCAGAAGATAGTCTCCATTCTCTGCTTCCCTCCAAGAAAAGAATCCCAAAACTGCTTTCTGTGAACGTGTGCCAGGGTCCCAGCAGGACTCAAGGAGAGCAGGAAGCCCAGCCCAGACCCCTTGCACAACCTACTGTAGGAAGGCGTCAGGCTCTGGCTACAGCAGAGCTGGTTCCAGTCTGCACTGCCACAGCCTGGCCGGGGACTTGGACACATCTACTGGCCACTTCCTGTCTCCGTTTCCTCATCTGCAAAATAAGGGAAAGCCCCCGCAAAGGTGCACGTGGAACAGGAGCTCTTTTCCCCCCCTATTCTAGGAAGGCAGTTGGTGGGAAGTCCAGCCTGGGCCCCTGAGAGCTGCGGGAAGGAGATGCGGCTGCTGTCGGCCCTCTTGGGGGTCCTGCTGAGTGTGCCTGGGCCTCCAGTCTTGTCCCTGGAGGCCTCGGAGGAAGTGGAGCTGGGTATGGCTTCTGAGGGGGGACAGGGTGGCAGGGGTGGGAAGAGTGGGCACCAGGAGGGGGCTGCTGGGCTGAGCAAAGCTGGAAAGGATCCTTGCCCAGGCCCTTGCCCAGGCCCGGAGAAAGTGGCAGCAGGGCAGGGCTCAACCACTGAGACTCAGTCAGTGCCTGGCTTCCAGCAAGCATCCATGTATCTCTGTGTCTGCGAGAGAGGACTGGCCTCGCAGGGTGCAGGGCCCTAAGCTGGGCCGCAGAGCTGGTGGTGAGCTCCTTGCCTGGGTGTGTGCGCGCGCGTGTGTGTGTGTGTTCTGTGCACTGGATGCGTGACCTAGGAGGTCCAGGTAGCATGTGTGGTGTATGCATTATGAGGGTGATATGCCCCAGTGCAGCATGACCCTGTATATGGCACCGATAGCATGTGCCGTGTGTGTGTGTCCGTGTGTGTGTGTGTGTGTGTGTCTTGGCCAGTGTCATGTGCACTAAATCCTGTGTGCGTGACATGCCCCAAGAGTGTGGCATTTGCCCTGGGTGTGGCATCCGCAGCATGTGGCTGTGCGGGTGTCAAGGAGCGGTGGCTCCTCCAGCATGCGTCGCGAGGTGCTTGTGCCCTGCATGTGTGGCGTGTTCTCTGTACGCAGGAGGCTGCCTCAGATGGGGCTGCGGGGTCTGCTGACCTCTGCCCTCTGCCCACAGAGCCCTGCCTGGCTCCCAGCATGGAGCAGCAAGAGCAGGAGCTGACAGTAGCCCTTGGGCAGCCTGTGCGGCTGTGCTGTGGGCGGGCTGAGCGTGGTGGCCACTGGTACAAGGAGGGCAGTCGCCTGGCACCTGCTGGCCGTGTACGGGGCTGGAGGGGCCGCCTAGAGATTGCCAGCTTCCTACCTGAGGATGCTGGCCGCTACCTCTGCCTGGCCCGAGCCTCCATGATCGTCCTGCAAAATCTCACCTTGACTATAGATGGTAAGAGACTCTAGCAGTTAAGGGATGCCTGGGGAGAGAGACCTGCCCCTCCTGGACCTCAGATGCCTCCCTCTGTCCTTGATGTAGACTCCTTGACCTCCAGCAACGATGATGAGGACCCCCAGTCCCATAGGGACTCCTCGAATGGGCACATTTACCCCCAGCAAGGTGAGTATAAGTCTTCAAGGACTTGTGTCCCCGCTGCTCATTTAATCACTGAGAAGAAGAGGTCTGTGTGGGAACACACGGTCATTCTAAGGGCCTTCCTCTCCCCTCCAGCACCCTACTGGACACACCCCCAGCGCATGGAGAAGAAACTGCATGCAGTACCGGCTGGGAACACCGTCAAGTTCCGCTGTCCGGCTGCAGGCAACCCCACGCCCACCATCCGCTGGCTTAAGGATGGACAGGCCTTTCATGGGGAGAACCGCATTGGAGGCATTCGGGTGAGTCTCTGGGTTCCAAGACCGTCTGCTGCCTCATTCTCATTCCTTCCTCAGTCCCCTCATGCCTACAAGCACACCTATACATCCATTGAATGAGGAAAGCAATTGCGGGGTCCCAGAAGGAGCCCTGGACTGTGGACCTGGGCAGCTCTGGTTCCTCTTCTGCTACTCTCTGGCAAGTGACTTAACCTCACAGCCTTAGCAACTCCATTTGTAAAGTGAGAAGAATCACGGACTGGTTGGTCTCAGTAAGCCTTAGCATCTCGTCATCTTGATGAGACCCTGCAGGGTCAGCTCCATGCTGTCATAAGGCAACTGAGTCTCAGAGAAGGCAAGGGCTGGCTCAGAGTGGCACAGCCAGGGAGAGGGAGAGCTAAAATTCAAAAGGCTCAAACCCAAGGCTTAAGCCCTCTGGGGAGCCTTCTCCTTTGTCCCATAGTCCTTGGCCTGGCCCTGATGTTCTCGGGGCCTAGAGAGCTTGAGAAGAGTCCTGTGGGCAGGATGAGGATCTAGCCCCCTGGTCCTCTGGCCCCCTTGGTGGACATGGTCTGGTGGTCCTGGACACTCCCTCTGCCTGCAGCTGCGCCACCAGCACTGGAGTCTCGTGATGGAGAGCGTGGTGCCCTCGGACCGCGGCACATACACCTGCCTGGTGGAGAACGCTGTGGGCAGCATCCGCTATAACTACCTGCTGGATGTGCTGGGTGAGTGCAGGGCCGGAAACGGGGGAGGCCTGACCCATCCTGGGCTCAGTTGTACCCTCCGGTGGAGTCTAGTCTGGCGGGCAGGATGGACTCAGATGAGTCAAGCAGCTTGGTGACCAGGCGGTCAGGGGAGAGCACAGGGGTTAGTGTGGGGCTGGAGGAGCAGGGCTCTGCCAAGAGGAAAAACAAAAAGGACAGCCAGGCAGAGGGCGCAGCCTGAGCTGCAGGCCTGAGTATAACGAATGCCGTGCACTTGCAGGCCAGCGTATTCGGAGGTGTGGCTTTTATATGGGGAGCCAGGTGGTGGAGGGTTTTGAGTGCTAGGCTGAAACGTCCTTGACCCAAAGCAATGAGGAGCCAGGGAAGGTTGAAACAGGGTAAGCAGGAGACGGACAAGAAGCTGCAGAAAGGTCCTTCCCTTGAACTTGAGGAAGGCTGGAGGGAGGCAAACAGGTGCTTCTATGGGTGCCAGTGATGAGGGTTGACTACCTTGCCTGGTCCCCAGAGCGGTCCCCGCACCGGCCCATCCTGCAGGCTGGGCTCCCGGCCAACACCACAGCCGTGGTGGGCAGTGACGTGGAGCTGCTGTGCAAGGTGTACAGCGATGCCCAGCCCCACATCCAGTGGCTGAAGCACATCGTCATCAACGGCAGCAGCTTCGGGGCCGACGGCTTCCCCTATGTGCAAGTCCTAAAGGTGCACCGTGCTCCAGCCTGGGCCCCACTCTTCTCCCACCCAGGATTGGGGGCTCCCCAGCTTCCCTGTTGATCACAGTGTGGCCCCAGGCCCTGCTGTGACCCCAGAGTATGTCTCCCTCCCCAGACTGCAGACATCAATAGCTCAGAGGTGGAGGTCCTGTACCTGAGGAACGTGTCAGCCGAGGACGCAGGCGAATACACCTGCCTTGCAGGCAATTCCATCGGCCTCTCCTACCAGTCTGCCTGGCTCACGGTGCTGCCAGGTAAGCACCTGCAGGGCCAGAATATGCTGCGAGATGCCCCTCTGGGCCAGCAGTGGGGGCTCTGGCCTGTTGGGTGGTCAGTCTCTGTTGGCTTGTGGGGTCTGCCCTCAGGGGCAGTGTGTGGATTTGTGAGTTTGAGCTGTATGGCAGCCCCTCTGTGCCTGTCCACGTGTGGCTGTCCATGTGACCCTCTGCTGAGCTATGGGACTGGGCATAACTACAGCTTCCTCCGTGTGTGTCCCCACATATGCTGGGAGCTGGGAGGGACTGAGTTAGGGCACATGGGGCGGCCAGTCTTACCACTGACCAGTTTGTCTGTCTGTATATGTTCATGTGCGAGGGCAGAGGAGGACCTCACATGGACCGCAGCAACGCCCGAGGCCAGGTATACGGATGTCATCCTGTACGCGTCGGGCTCCCTGGCCTTGGCTGTGCTCCTGCTGCTGGCCGGGCTGTATCGAGGGCAGGCGCTCCACGGCCGGCACCCCCGCCCACCCGCCACTGTGCAGAAGCTCTCCCGCTTCCCTCTGGCCCGACAGGTACTGGGCGCATCCCCCACCTCGCATGTGGCAGCCTGACTCCAGCAGGCAGAACCAAGTCTCCCACTTTGCAGTTCTCCCTGGAGTCAGGCTCTTCCGGCAAGTCAAGCTCATCCCTGGTGCGAGGCGTGCGTCTCTCCTCCAGCGGCCCCGCCTTGCTCGCCGGCCTCGTGAGTCTAGACCTACCTCTCGACCCACTGTGGGAGTTTCCCCGGGACAGGTGCGCTGAGCTGTGTGGGGGCAGGGACGCAGGCGCCAGGTTGCAGCCTGCCCTCAGCAGGAGTGACTCGGAGGTCTGAGGCATGGACTTTCTCCATCTCCAGGCTGGTGCTTGGGAAGCCCCTGGGCGAGGGCTGCTTTGGACAGGTAGTACGTGCAGAGGCCTTTGGCATGGACCCTGCCCGGCCTGACCAAGCCAGTACTGTGGCTGTCAAGATGCTCAAAGGTGAGTGTGACCCAGTGTGGTGGCTCACACCTGTAATGCCAGCACTTTGGGAGACCGAGGTGGGAGGATCCCTTGAATCCAGGAGTTCGAGGCCAACCTGGGCAACATGGCGAGACTTCATCTCTACAAAAAAAATAAGAAAATTAGTTGGGTGTGGTGGTGTGTGCCTTTAGTCCCAGTTCCTAGGAAGGCTGAGGCAGGAGGATCCCTTGAACCCAGGAGTTGGAGGTTGCAGTGAGCCATGATCACGCCACGGTATTCCAACTTGGGCAACAGAGTGAAACCCTATCTGGAAAAAAAAAAAAGAAATAAAAGTAAAAGGTGAATGTGGCAGCCTGGAGGAGGTGCTATGGCATTGGGACTAATAGAAGGGGATCACAGTGCTACCGGGTGAGCCCTGGAGCTGGGAGAGGCTGTGGGATCCCACCTTTAAACCTGCAGTTCAGCTCTGCTCCTGACCCTGGCAAGTGACTTCTGAGCCTCAGTTTTCCCTCGTGTCATATGGGGTAAATAACAGTCCCTACTCCCAGCCCAGGGACTGTGGAAAGTGCCTGGCTCATAGTCAGCGCTCGACAAATCGTCACCATTGGGGTGACGATGATGAGAAGGATTTGGTGTGACAGGCTCGATATCTTCTGTCAGCGTCAGTCTGTGTCAGCCTTGACTTCACCTCTTCTCAGCCTCACAGGCCCTCCCCCGCCTTCCCTGTGGTCCCCCCTTTCCCTGTGGTTCCCCCCTTCCCTGTGGTTCCCCCCTTCCCTGTGGTTCCCCCCAGACACACCCTCAGCCTCCCTCGGACCCTCCCTAGGTCCATCCCGCGTCCACTGCTCTAGGAGGACAGCCCTTCTGCTTGCACCCAGTCCCAGCCCCGAGGGTGCTCTTGCCAGGCACTCCCGTACCCCGCCCATCAGGACCTCTCGTCGAAGTTCCCCAGCGCCCCCTGCAAGAATGGCCTCAACTGCTCTTCTGCTCCTCCCCTCCTCTCTACACAGCTGGGGCCACCTGGTGCTCCCTGGGAGGCAGGGATTGAGAAATGTGCATTGTGACATTGCCGTGTGTGGGTGGGGAGTGTTACATCATTGGCCCAGGGCCACAGGTCAGCCCCAGGGGCCCAGCCAGAGAAGCCAGAGCAGCCTTCTTCCCAAGCTCCCTGGCTGCGCCCTGCCTGCCGCCGGCTCCCTGAATTCCCAGGCCAGTTGGACGCCAGGCCCTGGTCAAACAGACCCCAGGGTGCCAGCCTGCTTTCCGCTCCCAGAAGCTCTGACCCCATGTAGGGACTACCGCTAACCCCTCCAGAGGCAGCTTCCTTCCTGCTCCGAGCTCTTCCCCTCTCTCCTGTTTCCTGGACCTGCCCACTGGAAGGCCTGCCTCTCAGATCCTTGATATAGTTGCATCCTTGCAACTGCTGTGACAGGTAGGGTGTGACCCACTGCTTTGCTTCCCACAAGACGACCCTGAGGTTCAGAGACACTAGGAGACTTTTTCAAGGCCACACAGACTAGCAAGGATTCAGCCCTAGACCTACGTAGCCCTGGTCCAGTGCTCCTCGCCCTGCCCCTGCCTCTGCCTTGCCCTGCCCCTGCCTCTGCCTCGCCCTGCCCCTGCCTCTGCCTGTTCCCTCATGTAGTTGGAGAGCAGCCTCTTCACCCCATCTGCTGCCCTTACAGACAACGCCTCTGACAAGGACCTGGCTGACCTGGTCTCGGAGATGGAGGTGATGAAGCTGATTGGCCGACACAAGAACATCATCAACCTGCTGGGTGTCTGCACCCAGGAAGGTGGGGCCAAGGCGGGGCCGGCTGCATGGGCCGTTAGGGTACAGAGCCAAAGCTGTGGCAGTCTCTCCGAGCTCCCTCCACTCCCTCTGTAGGGCCCCTGTATGTCATCGTGGAGTGCGCTGCCAAGGGAAACCTGCGGGAGTTCCTGCGGGCCCGGCGCCCCCCGGGCCCTGACCTCAGCCCGGACGGTCCTCAGAGCAGTGAGGGGCCACTCTCCTTCCCAGTCCTGGTCTCCTGCGCCTACCAGGTGGCCCGAGGCATGCAGTATCTGGAGTCCCGGAAGGTACAGGCTCTGGGCCTGGGTAGGACTCTGGGCCCCTCTCCATCTCTCCAGCTCCACTCTCTCAGGCCTGCGGCATTAAATGTCCCCAACTTCTTCCTCTCTGCTCTTTTTCATGACCCCACCTCAGTGTCCCCAGGCATTCATGCTTTCCTGCCTTCCCCACTTGTTCCTCACACTTCCCTAGAGGGGAGAGGGGAGAGGGGAGAGGCGAGAGGGGAGAGGGGAGAGGGGACACAGGAGAGGGCGTTCCCCATTTCTAAACCTTGACCACCTCCTCTGTAAAGTGGGTGGAGGGCCTCTGCCCCTGCGCCTGCTGGGGGGTGGTGTGTGCTCAGCTCAAGGTCAGGTGTCCTGATGCACCCAAGCCCCCACTCCCTGCAGTGTATCCACCGGGACCTGGCTGCCCGCAATGTGCTGGTGACGGAGGACAATGTGATGAAGATAGCTGACTTTGGGCTGGCCCGTGGCGTCCACCACATTGACTACTATAAGAAAACCAGCAATGTGAGGGAGACGGGACAGAACTGGATGGGAGTGGAGGGGGGCTGGGCCTGGGGTGGCAGGCATGGGGACTCGTGGGACTCTGCACTGAGGCCCTCCCTCCCCTCCAGGGCCGCCTGCCTGTCAAGTGGATGGCGCCCGAGGCCTTGTTTGACCGAGTGTACACACACCAGAGTGACGTGTGAGTCCTGCCAGCGGTCACTGTCCTACCCCACAAAAAGGGCAAGGCACTGCCCAAAGTCACATGGCCCCAGGAGGCCTGCGCTCCAGGGCTCCTTCAGATTTGTTCTGGGATCCGAGTGGGACCACACTCCAAGAGGAGCCCACTCCCCACCAGCTGGGGTGGGTCATGCCTGTGGGGTCCCCCGTCCTAGCCTCGGTCTTAGGGAGGGCGCTGGGCCACACTGAGCCCTGGCCCTGCCTCCAGGTGGTCTTTTGGGGTCCTGCTGTGGGAGATCTTCACCCTCGGGGGCTCCCCGTATCCTGGCATCCCGGTGGAGGAGCTGTTCTCTGCTCTGCAGGAGGACATAGGATAGACCCGACCCCACACTGCCCCCCAGAGCTGTGAGGCCTCATCCTGCCCTCGACCCCCAGCACCAGTCCTTCTCCTCTGCTGACTCTTAGCCTCAGGAACATGCCAGCAGAAGGAACCCAACACTAACAACAGCTCCTAAATAAATGACATGCGTAAATATGTAAATGACATGTAAATAAATAAATAATAAATAAACGTAAATAAATGCATGTAAATATTTTGCGTAAATAAATAAATAATAAATAATATTAAATAAATAATAATAAACAAAATATGTTGCGTAATAAATGGCATTAAATAAATAATGTAAATGTTTTGTAAATAAATAAATAATAATGTAATAATAAATAAATAAATATGTAAATAAATAAAATATAAATAAAAATAAATAGTAATATATATAAATAAATAATATTAAATAATGTAAATAAATAAATGTCATGTAAATGTGTGCGTAATAAATAATAAATGTAAAATACTCATCACAATAAATGTAAATAAATAAATATAAATAAATAAATAAATAATAAATAAATAAATAAATATAAATAGTAAATGCATCATCTCATCATCATCATCTCATCATCATGTAAATAAATAAATATCTCATCATCGGATCATCATCATGTCATCATCATCATCTCATCATCATCATCATCATCATCATCATCATCATCATCATCGGGTCATCATCATTGTCATCATCATCATCATCATCATCTCATCATCATCATCTCATCCTCCTCCTCCTCCTCCTCCTCCCTCTCCTCCTCCTCCTCCCTCCCCCCTCCTCCCCTCTTCCCCCCCTCCTCTCCTCCTCCCTCCTCCTCCTCTCCTCCTCTTCCTCCCTCCTTCCTCCCTCCTCTTCCTCTTCCTCTTCCTGCTCCTAATTGGATCCATTCTTCCACGGATGACCCCGCCTATCCCTCATCAAACTCCCCACTCAGAGAACCCCCGGTCCTCCCCTTCCTCCTGAAGGCCTGAGGCTCCCTATGACCTTCTGGCCCACCTCTCCCAGGTACGGGCTGATGCGTGAGTGCTGGCATGCGGCACCCTCCCAGAGGCCCACCTTCAAGCAGCTGGTGGAGGCGCTGGACAAGGTCTTACTGGCCGTCTCTGAGGAGGTACAGCCCCCTCCCACCCACCACCTCCCTCTGCCTGCTCCCCTCCAGGCCTCGTCTGGCCTGACGGCGTGGACATGCGCCCCGTCCCATCCTGGGCACTGCAGAGGCTGACCGGCTCCGTTCCCCACAGTACCTCGACCTCCGCCTGACCTTCGGACCCTATTCCCCTGCTGGTGGGGACGCCAGCAGCACCTGCTCCTCCAGCGACTCTGTCTTCAGCCACGACCCCCTGCCACTGGGATCCAGCTCCTTCCCCTTTGGGTCTGGGGTGCAGACATGAGTAAGGCTCAAGGCTGTGCAGGCACATAGACTGGTGGCCTTGGGCCTTGGGGCTCAGCCACAGCCTGGCACAATGCTTGACCTTGGCAGCACGGGGTCCCTGGCCCAGAGTGCTGTCCCAGGTCTCTGGTTCTGCTTTGGGTAGGTCCCTTCTTGGTCCTGGAGTTCGTAAAGGCTTCCTGCTCTGGCCTTGGGTTCCCAACCTACAGCTCAACTCAAATCTCAAGGCCGTGCCCTTGCCCTTGGAGCTGCAGTGCCTGTGTCCTGATGGGCGGAATGTCAGGGTTCTGCTCGGCCCTTGGACCTTGGCGCTCAGCCCCCACCTCGGGTTTGGCTGAGCCTGGCTGGAGAGCTGCCTCTGAACCCCCTTTCCCCACACCTCCCCCTGCTGCTTGCCCCAGCGTCTTGATGGGAGCGTCGGCCCCCGAGCCCAGAGAAGGTGGAAGCCTGCCAAAAACAGGAGCAAATGGCGTTCTATAAATTATTTTTTTGAAATAAAGCTCTGTGTGCCTAGGTCTTCCCTGAGCAACATGGAGGGGAGTGGGATGGAGGGATCCCCCCAGGAGAGAGTTCTGCCTGCAGGACACGGACTGAGGGCACTGGACCGGGCCGTGGGCTCTGCCACCTCCCCTGCCCCGGGAGCCAGGGTGTGCCTGTCTTGGTCCGCCGGTCCCACCAGCACCATCTTGTGTCTGCAACAGTGTGAATGAGTGTTAATGGGCTGAGTCCGCATTGCACCATCTACAGTGGGACTCCTGTGCCCTCTGCACATGTGTGTGTGCGTGTGTGCCCTGCAGCTGTCCCCGGGGGAGCAGGCAGCCCCCCTCCCCCATCTGCTCAGCATTAACCAAGCTGACCGTTAACACAGCATGAAAATCTGAAAGCCAGCCTTAGGCCACGGCCTGCTCCCACGCTCTGCCTGCTCAGGCTGGGGGCTTGTGGGGGCCATGCCCGCCCCACCCTGGCCGATCTCCCAGGCAGCAGCTGGTTGCCGCCCGCCTGGGCTGCAGCTGTCCCTGCCTGCCTGGTCTTCCACTGGGGAGCCGTCACAGCCCTGTACCGAGAGCCCCTCAGAGGGAGCAGCTTCTCAGGGCTCTGAGCCTGGAGCCTTCCCTGGCCCCATCCTGGCATGTACTGCTACTCCCCAGCCCCTGAGTGGGCCATGGGGGGCCTAGGCATGGTGTCTGACACAGCGCTTGCCACTCTCCTGCCTTTTCCTACAGGCCTCAGGCTGGGACAGAACTGCCCAACCAGGACAGCCTTTATGGAGGCCACTGGGATTGCCCCCATCTGCCCCCAGGGAGTGGTGGCTGAAAACACATACGCGGTCAGAGGGGTCAGATAGAGGAATTGGAGGCTGGGGCCTCCTTGGAAGACTGAGCAGCGCTGATGATTGTTTATCCTCACTCTGCGGCTCCTCACACCTCTCCCCATAGCCTCTCCGGCTGACAGTCTCCCGAACAGAACTCATCTTCCCCCCAGAGCGGCACCTCCTCCAGGGCAGGCTCCGGGGAGTCACCTGACCACTTCCCTCAAGAACCTTGTTCCAGGCCGGGCGCGGCGGCTCACGCCTGTAATCCCAACAGTTTGGAAGGCCGAGGAGGACGCATCACCTGAGGTTAGGAATTCGAGACCAGCCTGGACAACATGGTGAAGCCCTGTCTCTACTAAAAATACAAAAATTAGCCTGGCGTAGTGGGCTGCACTGTAGTCCCAGCTACTCAGGAGGCTGAGGCAGGAGAATCACTTGAATCCGGGAGGCGAGGGTTGCAGTGAACTGAGATTGCGCCAGTCTGGGCTAAGGAGCAAGGCTCTGTCTCAAAAAAAAAATAAAAGAACCCTATTCCCTAAAGTGCTTCCAGGGTCCAGCCGTGGCTCCTGAGGCCAGCACTGCCACCTCTCTGATGATCACTGTCCTTGCCCATGAGTAGGGTGCGCCTGTCCCGCCTGCCTCCTGGGGCTTAGGGTTTAGGACGAAGCGAAGCACAGTGCAGATGCACATAGGCTTGGGGGAGGGCGTGAGGCTGCGGACCATGGGTTGGGCTGCGGTGCTGCCCTGGGAGCCACTGCCCTGGGAGCCGGTGCTGGGGCTTTTGTGTCCCTGAGGGCCCCCTCTCAGTCCTAGGTATCCAGCCTCCCTTTTGCTCCCTCCCCTGCAGGTGGCTCCAGAGGCAGCTTCCAAAGGCGGACTGCTCGCAAAGACCCCCTCTAACTCCTGAAAGCCCCCAGACTGACTTTCTTTTTCCTTCCTTCCTCCTTCCCTCCCTCCCTCCCTCCCTTCTTCCCTCCCTCCCTTCCTTTCTTTCTGTCTTTCTGTCTTTTGTTCTTTCGTTCTTTCATTCGTTCGTTCTTTTTCTTTCTCTTTCTCTCTCTCTTTCGCTCTCTTTTCTTTTTCTTTCTCTTTCTCTCTTTCTCTTTTCCTTCCTTCCTTCCTTCCTTCCTTCCTCTCTCTCTTTCTCTCTCTCTCCTTTATTTCTTTCCTTCTTTCTTTCTTTTTTTTTTTTTGAGACAAGGTCTTGATCTATTGACCAGATTGGAGTGCAGTGACGCCATGATCATGGCTCTGCTGCCTCAAACTCCTGGGCTCAAGCAATCCTCCCACCTCAGCCTGCCAAGTGCATAAGACTACAGGTGCGTGCCACCACACATGGATAATTATTTTTTATTTTTTGTAGAGATGGGGTTTTGCTATGTTGTCCAAGCTGGTCTCAAACTCCTGGCCTCAAGCAATCCTCCCACCTTGGCCTCCCAAAGCTCCCAAACCCCGGACATTCTGACTGAGCCTCACTCTCCAATGTATAGCCTCCCATTGGGGGTCACTGTCCACTGACTGTGTCCACCTGTCCAGCCAGTCACAGGAGAAGCAGATCCCTTGGACTTGACCTTGGGAAGGAGAGGATTGGGAGGTTAGAATCGTGTGTGAGGACACTATTCTAAGGGGATGTGGAACAACAGCCCCATTTTCCAATTTCCCAGCATGAGCCTGCTGCAGTGCCAGGCTCAAGCAGCCATGCGCTCCCCTGCCACAGCCTTGCCAAATCAAGATGGTTCTTCCCATTTAACAGTGGAGAAACTGATGCCCAGGGTCACAAGAATGGGGCTCCAGGCTAGGCTGAACCCCAGGTTCCCAGAAGGCCATGTGCACATTGGAGACCAGACCCAGGTCACTCAGAGTGACAGGAGCAGCTGCTGCCTGGTGGGTCCTGGGGACTGGGAGGGGCTCAGCTGCCCACCCTGCACCCCCTCCCTGCCAGCGTCCCTGGCAGGCATACGCTTTCTGGGGCCATTCCACATTCCTGATGTCCCATGTCAGAATGAGACAGATACTGCTAATTCTCCGATTTGAGCTCTGATGCTCCAGCTCTCTGCCCTCCCCTTCCTGCTCCAGGCAGCATGGCAGCAGCTGGGGCTTGGCCTCCCTCGTCTGCCTGGGTTCTAGCCAGTGACAGGGGCCCATAGAAAAAGCACTGAGGCCAGGCGGGGCACGGTGGCTCATGCCTGTAATCCCAGCACTTTGGGAGGCCGAGGCGGGCGGATCACGAGGTCAGGAGATCAAGATTAGCCTGTCTAACATGGTGAAACCCCGTCTCTACTAAAAATACAAAAAATTTGCCAGGCATGGTGGCGGGCGCCTGTAGTCCCAGCTACTGAGGAGGCTGAGGCGGGAGAATAGCGTGAACCCGGGAGGCAGAGCTTGCAGTGAGCAGAGATCATGCCACTGCACTCCAGCCTGGGCGACAGAGCAAGATTCGGTCTCAAAAAAAAAGAAGGCGGGGCGAGGTGGCTCATGCCTGTAATCCCAGCACTTTGGGAGGCCGAGCCGGGCGGATCACCTAAGGTCAAGCGTACAAGATGAGCCTGCCCAACATGGTGAAACCCTGTCTCTACTAAAAAATACAAAAAAGGCCGGGCGCAGTGGCTCAAGCCTGTAATCCCAGCACTTTGGGAGGCCGAGACGGGCAGATCACGAGGTCAGGAGATCGAGACCATCCTGGCTGACACGGTGAAACCCCGTCTCTACTAAAAAATACAAAAAAACTAGCCGGGCGAGGTGGCGGGCGCCTGTAATCCCAGCTACTCTGGAGGCTGAGGCAGGAGAATGGCATGAACCCGGGAGGCGGAGCTTGCAGTGAGCCAAGATCACGCCACTGCACTCCAGCCTGGGTGGCAGAGCGAGACTCTGTCTCAAAAACAAAACAAAACAAAACAAAACAAAACAAAAATTGGCCGGGCGCGGTGGCTCAAGCCTGTAATCCCAGCACTTTGGGAGGCCGAGGCGGGTGGATCACGAGGTCAGGAGATCGAGACTATCCTGGCTAACATGGTGAAACCCCGTCTCTACTAAAAATACAAAAAACTAGCCGGGCGTGGTGGCGGGCGCCTGTAGTCTCAGCTACTTGGGAGACTGAGGCGGGAGAATGGCGTGAACCCGGGAGGCGGAGCTTGCAGTGAGCCGAGGTCACGCCACTGCACTCCAGCCTGGGAGCACAGCGAGACTCGTCTCAAAAAAAAAAAAAAAAAAAAAAAAGAAACAAAAAGCAAATATGTCAGGTGTGGAATTTTCCACTGTGTCATCATGTCAGTGCTCAAAAAGTTTCAGATTTTGGACCATTTCGGGTTTCAGATTTTTGAATTAGGGTTGCTCAACCTGTAGGACCAAAGTTACCCTCTCTGAGCCTCGTTTTTCCAACCAGTCACATGGGAATGAGGACACCCACCTCAGAGCGTGGTTTCTAAGTGCTCTGTAAACAACAGCTGTCGCTGCACAGAGATCAGGAAAGAATGGCTTCCAGGGGGAATGGCTTCCAGGGGGAATGGCTTCCAGGGGTGGGTTACTGTGCGGGTGCCATGATCTCATTTCCTTCTCCTGGCAGCCCTTCCACAAAGGCTTTCTTGCCCCATTTTCCAGATGTGGACACTGAGGCTCTGAAGGTGGAAGTGACTGGCCCAGGGTCACACGGGGCAAAGTGAGAAAGTCGGTGCTCAGGGCCAGGCGCCCTGCCTGTCCCACTGCAGAGCCCACTCCCACACCCTAGTCAGCCCAGCAGCTGCGAGGATCAGGAGAGGCTCTGGGTGTTCACGAAGCAGGGGATGTCTGTGACTGAGATGTGCACACAGGGGTGGATGGACAGTCACCACACCCAAGCACAGAGGTGCCTGTCTCAGTGCTCCTGCCTCCAGCCCCATGGCATTCAGTGCCTGCCCCTTCAGGGCCCTCCCACAGGCCACTCCTTCCTGGGGACACTCTTCCTACCACCTCCCACGTGGCCGAGACCCACTTGCCCTTCAGATGTCACTCAAGCCTCAATTCTTGGGCAGCCTCCTCAGGTCCTCCATTCCAGGCCGGCTTCCAGGCTGGGCCCCATTCCCAGGCTCTGGTGTCTGTCTCTGTAGCAGAGGGATGCTCCGAACAGTCTCCTTTCCCCAGACTGTGAGCACCACGATGCAAGCTCTGCTTTGGTTGTGTTTTGTTTGTGTTTGTGTTTGTGTTTTTGGAGACAGAGTTTCACTCTTGTCACCCAGGCTGGAGTGCAATGGTGCGATCTCGGCTCACTGCAACCTCCACCCCCTGGGTTCAAGCGATTCTCCTTCGTCAGCCTCCCGAGTAGCTGGGATTACAGGCATGCACCACCATGCCTGAGAGACAGGGTTTCTTCACATTGGTGAGGCTGGTCTCAAACTCACAATCTCAGGTGATCTGCCCATCTCAATCTCCCAAAGTGCTGAGATTACAGGCGTGAGCCACCATGCCGGGCTTGGTTGCATTTTTTAAATCAGTAGCTCCGAAGCTGTAGCGTATGTCAGAGTTATCTAGTGGGCTTGCATGCTGGACACCCTCCCCCCAGGAATTTTGTATTTAGTGGGTCCGGGGTGGAGCCTGGGAATTTGCATTGCTACCCAGATGCTGCTGGTCTGGGGAGGGAGTCAGGGTCACGCTTTGAGAATCATAGTTTAGTTTAGTTTAGTTTAGTTTTGTTTTGTTTTGTTTTTTGAGACAGAGTCTTGCTCTGTCGCCCAGGCTGGAATGCAGTGGCTCGACCTCGGCTCACTTCGAGCTCCGCCTCCCGGGTTCACGCCATTCTCCAGCCTCTGCCTCTTGAGCAGCTGGGACTACAGGCACCCGCCACCACGCCCGGCTAATTTTTGTTATTTTTAGTAGAGACGGGGTTTCACTGTGCTAGCCAGGAGGGTCTCGATCTCCTGACCTCGTGATCTGCCCACCTCGGCCTCCCAAAGTGCTGGGATTACAGGTGTGAGCCAACGCGCCCGGCCTAGTTTTGTTTTTTGAGATAGAGTCTCAGATTCTCTCGCCTCAGCCTCCTGAGTAGCTGGGATTACAGGCGTGCACTATCATGCCCAGATAATTTTTGTATTTTTAGTAGAGACAGGGCTTCACCATGTTGGCCAGGCTGGTCTAGAACTCCTGTCCTCAAGTAATCTGCCTGCCTCAGCCTTAGTTTTGTTTTGTTTTGAGACAGAGTCTCTTGTTGCCTAGGCTGGAGTGCAGTGGTGTAATCTCAGCTCACTGAAACCTCCGCCTCCTGGTTTCAAGCAATTCTCCTGCCTCAGCCTCCCAAGTAGCTGGGATTACAGGTGTGTGCCACCATGTCTGGCTAATTTTTTTTTTTTTTTTTTTTTGAGACAGAGTCTCCCTCTGTCGCCCAGGCTGGAGTGCAGTGGCCCAGTCTTGGCCCACTGCAACCTCCGCCTCCCAGGTTCAAGCGATTCTCTTGCCTCAGCCTCCTGAGTAGCTGGGATTACAGGCTCATGCCACCACGCATGGCTAATTTTTTGAATTTTTAGTAGAGACAGGGGTTTCACCATGTTAGCCAGGATGGTCTGAATCTCCTGACCTCGTGATCCACCCACCTCGGCCTCCCAAAGAGCTGGGATTACAGGCGTGAGCCACCGTGCCTGGCCAAATTTTGTATTTTTAGTAGTGATGGGGTTTCAACATGTTGGCCAGGCTGGTCTCGAACTCCTGACCTCAGGTGATCCGCCCCCCCTCAGCCTCCCAAAGTGCTGGAATTACAGGCATGAGCCACCTCGCCCGGCCGAGAACCATAGTTTTGAAGAGTCAATACATGTATATGGTTTCAACAATTAAAAAACAATTAGAAGGGTACAGAAAGGTTTTCAGTGGAAAGCAACCTCCCCACGCCCTGCTCCCACTATCTCCCTCCCCAGCAGAAACCGCCATCATTTCTGGAGTGTCCTTGCACGGCCCCCATCACATGCTCTGTGGCTCTCAATCCAGTTCAGCTGTTACCAGTCTTGCTCCTCCCTGCAAAATCCCCACCCAGGTCAGCGTCTGGCAGAAATGGGGTGCAGCAAAGTGTTTGTTGAATGAAGGGAAGAAGGAGACCCATTCCCAGGTACAGGCACAGTCAGGTGTGTATACTCTGCCCCACACTGCCCACCCCTTCCCACACTCCCTGGACCCTAACCGGCCCCCTGCCACCCCTCCACCTGCTGTAGGATTTGGCCTAATCCTGGAGTATGAGTGTGGGGCAGCTGCGGCTCCCTCTTGGGGGAGAGGGCTCCCCTCTGCAGGAAATCTCCTTTTTACTCTGTTGCTATCGAAATTTGACCTTCGTCGGCACCTGGGCCCCACGGCTGGGGCCTGTCCCTGAGAAGTGGCTGAGGAGGCGGCGTGAAATTGCCAACAGCTGAACTCACCCAGCTTTCCCCACATCCTCTCCGGCCCTGCCACTGCTCACATTCCACAGCGCCAGCCCTTTCCAGGGCCCCCAGTGCCAGCCTCACGTTCTCGTGCTGGTACTCGGGGATGCAGCCTGACATGGCCCTATTGACCTCACCACCTGGCCTAAGGCATATGGCTGTGGGCTCCTTGCAGGTCTGGAGCCTCCAGGCCGCCCTGGAGCCCCTCAGGACTCCTAAGTGGACTCATGGGGAACTGTCTCTGCCTTACACTGCTGAGTGGAAAATTCAAGGCACAGGCAGTGTGTGGCGTGTGCCTGCATCGGTGTGAACTGTGAACCTGAGTTTGCAGAAATGCAACAGCTTGGGGATGGCAGGCAGGCACAAGAGTTGGTTCTCTTCCCAGGAGGGGAAGTAGGTGGCTGGGGTAAGGGGAGGAAAAGACCTTACACTGTGTATGCCTTTGTTTTCTTTGATGTTTGTACCTGGTACATGTATTACCTATCACAAAGAGGAAAAATGTTTCCAAAAAGAGAAATGAAAAGAGGCCGGGCGCAGTGGCTTACACCTGTAATCCCAGCACTTTGGGAGGCCAAGGCGGGCAGATCACGAGGTCAGGAGATCGAGACCATGTTGGCCAACATGGTGAAACCCCGTCTATACTAAAAATACAAAAATTACATGGGTGTGGTGGCACATGCCTGTAATCTCAGCTACTCAGGAGGCTGAGGCAGGAGAATCGCTTGAACCCAGGAGGCGGAGCTTTTAGTGAGCTGAGATAACACCACTGCACTCCAGCCTGGTGACAGAGAAATGCTCTGCCACCAAAAAAAAAAAAAAAAAAAAAAGCCTGGACACAGTGGCTCATGCCTGTAATCCCAGCACTTTGGGAGGCCGAGGCGGGTGGATCCATTAAGCACAGGTAAATCGAGACCATCCCCGCTGCTAACACGGTGAAACCCCGCCCTACTAAAAAATACAAAAATTCGGGCCGGGCGGTGGCGGTGCCTGTGGTCCCAGCTACTCCTGAGGCTGAGGCAGGAGAATGGAGGAACCCGAGGCGGAGCTGCAGTGAGCCGAGATCGCCACCACACTCCAGCGCCTGGCAATAGAGCCGCAGACTCCGCCTCAAAAAAAAAAAAAAAAGAGAGAGAAATGAAAAGAAAAAAACATTAAGGAAGCCACAGCATTCCCTCTGGGTACACAGCTGTTGCCAGAGTTGCCTGGCCCAAAGCTTCGGCCACCCCAGAGCCAGTTCACAAACTCCAGAGCCCAGTACCCTCCTAGGCAGTCACATTCAGGCCAAATCATCCTCCTGCCCAGGTCACACAGCAGCCCAGGCCAGAATGGAGAACCACCTGACACAGCCAGAATGGGCCACTCCCAAGCTCCTCACGTGCGCCTCCCCCGTCTAGCCTCCAGCCCCACAACCTTTCTGTGTCTCTCTTGTCCCAAGCCCACTAGCAACCCAGGGCCTTTGCACTGGTCACTCTCTTCACCTGGCTTTTCTGGCTGTGAAAACAAAGGTCAGCTCCTAAGACTGGCCTCTCCTGATCACCCTGGCTAAAGTCCTGTCTCTGTTATTCCATATTTTACCCCCTTGTTTGTTCTTTGCGATGATCTTATTTGTTCACTCTTTACTGGCTGCCACTAAAAGGTGAGCTCTAGAAGCCAAGGGCTGCGCCACCAGTGTCTACAGCAGCATCTGCCTAATAGTCTGTGCTCCATAGATGTTCATGGAAAAAAGACATGTTGAATGAATTTCTCAAATTCAGAATTCAAATCCCAGGCTGGTGAGCTGATCTCAGAGAGGCTCCAAAAACCTCTCAGGACCCCAGACAATGTTCCTAAAATATCCATGTTGCCTCCTCGGGGAACTGCAACCATGAGCCCCAGAGTGTCTGTAGGGGGTCCGGCAACCCCTTCTCATCCTCTGACCTGGGGACCCAGCCCTGATGTCAGGGTGGGGATGCAGGGACGGCTCAGGACTGTTACTGCCCTTGAGGGACCTCCAGGCTGGGGATGTGTGCTTATAAACTAGGAGTCTCCAACACTGTGTGGGGGACAGCGTGGGAGACAAGCGACCAACATCTAAGGAACTCCTGCAAATCCAAAAGAAGACGAGTACCTCAAAACACAAATAAGGACAGTGTGCAACCAGGTAACTGACTGAGGAGGAGACCCTCAGAGGCTAAGAAGCACTGGAGGAGATCTGGAAACTCGAGAATAATCTTAGGTATGCTCTCACTTCCTACCCACCAGACCGGCAAGTGAGAAAGCCAGAGAATGGGCTGGGCGCGGCAGCTCATGCCTGTCATCCCGGCACCTTGGGGAGGCCGAGGCAGGTAGATCACGAGGTCAGGAGATCAAGACCATCCTGGCTAACATGGTGAAACCCCGTCCCTACTAAAAATACAAAAAATTAGCCAGGCATGGTGGCAGGCACCTGTAGTCCCAGATACTCAGGAGGCTGAGGCAGGAGAATCGCTTGAACCCAGGAGGCGGAGCTTTTAGTGAGCTGAGATAACACCACTGCACTCCAGCCTGGTGACAGAGCAAGACTCTGTCTCAAAAAAAAAAAAAAAAAAAGGCCGGGCACAGTGGCTCACGCCTGTAATCCCAGCACTTTGGGAGGCCGAGGCGGGTGGATCACAAGGTCAGGAGATTGAGACCATCCTGGCTAACACGGTGAAACCCCGTCTCTACTAAAAATACAAAAAACTAGCCGGGCGTGGTGGCGGGCGCCTGTAGTCCCAGCTACTCGGGAGGCTGAGGCAGGAGAATGGCGTGAACCCAGGAGGTGGAGTTTGCAGTGAGCCTAGATCGCGCCACCGCACTCCAGCCTGGGCGACAGAGCGAGACTCTGTCTCAAAAAAAAAAAAAAAAAAAGTGCTGGAGAACTCCAGGTGCTGGCAAGGAGATGAGAGGCTCTCCTGGACTGGGGGCTGAAGGTGTCCCAGCGAAGTCTAGGAGCATTCAGCTAAGTATATACACACATGCCCTATGACCTGGAAATGTTGCCCTGAACATATAACTGCCCCCTACACACACACACACACACACACACACACACCCTCCCACATGACCATGTGGGGAAGGCAGGAGGAGGGGTTGGATGCAACCTGGGGTTCCTCACTGGAAGGTGAATCAGCAAAATGTGTGGAGGACCTGATGGACACAGAGCCACATGCGGGGAACTTAGAAATCTCGTGCTGAGAGGCAAGAGTAAGAAATGGAATGAGATCTAGGCTGGGCGCGGTGGCTCAAGCCTGTAATCCCAGCACTTTGGGAGGCCGAGACGGGCGGATCACGAGGTCAGGAGATCAAGACCATCCTGGCTAACACGGTGAAACCCCGTCTCTACTAAAAAATACAAAAAACTAGCCGGGCGAGGTGGCGGGCCCCTGTAGTCCCAGCTGCTCGGGAGGCTGAGGCAGGAGAATGGCGTGAACCCGGGAGGCGGAGCTTGCAGTGAGCTGAGATCCGGCCACTGCACTCCAGCCTGGGCGACAGAGCGAGACTCCGTCTCAAAAAAAAAAAAAAAGAAATGGAATCTAAAGCACAAAGCCATTTGCATGAAATGATGACACAGAAAACACACATTTTCCAAGAACACACACACAAAACAGCATGACTGTCCAGGGGGCAGGGTGATAAGAACGGAGAATGTGGCCTGGCGTAGTGGCTCATGCCTGTAATCCCAGCACTTTGGGAGGCCAAGGCAGGCGGATCACAAGGTCAGGCGATCAAGACCATTCTGGCTAACATGATGAAACCCTGTTTCTACTAAAAATACAAAAATTAGCCAGGCGTGGTGGCGGGCGCCTGTAACCCCAGCTACTAGGGAGGCTGAGGCAGGAGAATTGCTTGAGCCCAGGAGGTGGAGGTTGCAGTGAGCCGAGATCATACCACTGTACTCCAGCTTGGGTGACAGAGCAAGATTCCGTCTCAAAAACAAAATAAAAATAAAAATAATAAAAGGGGGCCGGGCACAGTGGCTTACACCTGTAATCCCAGCACTTTGGGAGATTGAGATGGGTGGATCACAAGGTCAGGAGTTAAAGACCAGCCTGGCCAAAATGGTGAAACCCCATCTCTACTAAAAATACAAAAAATTAGCCGGGTGTGGTGGTGGGTGCCTGTAGTCCCAGCTACTTGGGAGGCTGAGGCAGAGAATTGCTTGAACTTGGGAGGCAGAGGTTGCAGTGAGCTGAGATTGCACCACTACACTCCATCCTGGGCGAGAGAGCGAAACTCCATCTCAAAAGAAAAAAAAAACCATAAAATAAATAAATAAATAATAAAAGGGGACTAGCTGATGGGGGCGAGAGAGTGAAGGAGGTGATGGAGAACATGGAGATGGGAAAGGACGGAGAGCTGAGTGAACAGGTGGACTCAGTGTGTTTCAGGGGCTTGAGGAGGGACCACAGGGGGGTGGACAGGGCAGGTGATGATGAAAATGTCGTCAGACCAACAAACTGTGCTTGACTGTGAAACAAACAACAGGAAGCCAGCAGCAGCCCAATTTCACCATCCTTGTGCCTTTCACCCCAACTCTTCCAAGCCCCTTCCCCAACCATCCCTTGGCCTTGTCCTCTCCTTTCCTCCTCCATCTCTTTTTTTTTTTTTTTTTTTTGAGACGGAGTTTCGCTCTATCGCCCAGGCTGGAGTGCAGTGGCCAGATCTCAGCTCACTACAAGCTCTGCCTCCCGGGTTCACGCCATTCTCCTGCCTCAGCCTCCCAAGTAGCTGGGACTACAGGCGCCCGCCACCTTGCCCGGCTAGTTTTTTTTTTTTTTTTGTACTTTTTAGTAGAGACGGGGTTTCACCATATTAACCAGGATGGTCTCGATCTCCTGACCTCGTGATCCGCCCGTCTCGGCCTCCCAAAGTGCTGGGATTACAGGCTTGAGCCACCGCGCCCGGCCCATCTCTTTTTTTCTCTCTGGTCTCTCTGCCCTGTGAGGGGTCTCCAAACAGAAGGAAGAGTTGGAGGGGACGTGGTGGGGTGTTGTTGCCACCTGCTGGCAGCCACAGGAAGTGCATACTCCGCTTCAGCCTGGTGCGTGATGCAGGCCTGAGCTGGGGACCTTGCAGGGCTGCCCCTGTCTAGCCCAGAGTCTTCCCCTGCTGGTGGTGATCAAGTGATTCCTGAAGGACCCTGTGGCTCTAGGCACTGTGTTTTTCAGGACGATGCTGATAAGCCACTCTCCACCTTCCTCAGGGGAATCCCTGATGGACAAAACCATAATTGCCCCTGCTCAAACCCTTCCCCACCCTCAGGCGGTGGCCCGAGCTCCTTAACATGCATAGGAGACCTTCAGGATCTGGCCTTGGCCTCAGGCACACTTATTCTTATTAGTTTCAGTGCCTTTTCCCCAGTGCATGGACCCTTTGCACCTGCCCTCTCTTCCTAGAGCAGTCTCCCCGCTTCTGGTTTTCCAAACTCCTCCTCCTCTTTCAGGTCTCCAATCCCCCACCTCCCTGGAAGAGAGCTGCCAGCAACTGCACATTAAGCAGGGAGGAGGAGCATCTCAAGCCATGGGAACAGCATGTGCAAAGGCCCAAGATGCTTCAAGGGGATGGAAGAGGGCCAAAGGCCTGAGAGGGTGACGGAGTTGGCAGGGCTGTGGCAACAGGTACCATGGTCCTGGGTGATGGGCTGAGCCCCTGGTGAACAGTGGCAGGTCAGGGTTTTCAGTGGCAGCAGACATGGTCAGATATGTGTTTGGAAGGCCCACGTAAGGCTGCCAAGTGCAAAAGGCACTGACAAGGCTAAAGTGGGTTTGGAGGGAATAGGTTGGGGCTGCATAGGAGAGAGATGATGGGGGCTTGGATCCTTGAGCCCCCCACTTCCTGCTGGCTGGGTCCAGAGCAGGGGCTCCCAGTCCTGTCTCCAGCCTTTCTGGGCTACACAGGGGCAGCCCTGCAAGGTGCCAGCCTAATTCCTCTGCCCGACCTCCGTGAGGAGACCCTAGCGTACCCTGGTGTGCTCCACACCGGCTCTGGCTGCCTCCTCTGATACCCCGGCCACACATGCATACTTCTTATACTCTTGTGTTAGGCACCCACATGCCTGCCTCACTGAGCCAGCCCCTCTGGCCTGTGGGAGCTGCCCTCCCATTCTATGGAGGAGGAAGCTTAGCCTCACAGTTGGGAAGTAAGCTGAGAGGGGTAGGGAGGGGATTTGAACCTGGATCTGTCTGCCCTCCCCACCATACTAGGCGGCCTAACAGTTACAGGCAGGGTTCTGTCACATCCAGTGACTATATGACTTTGGGTGGACAGCTTTACCTTTCTCGGCCTCATTGTACTCTTCTGCAAAACAGGGACAATCGTAGTAATCGGCCCAGTGAGGTTTGTGAAGAGTAGGTAGAATGAATCCCCACAAGGCTCCAGCACAGCACCGTGCACACAGCAGGCACTCATAAATGGTTGCTTTTTACATGAATACTCTCTTGGGAACTGAACACGCTCGCCGGGGAAATGCGCTTCACGCTCCTGAGTCAGGGAGAAAACAAAAGGAGCTCCAGGAGGACCGAGAAGGGAGGATAAAGTAGGGAGAATGGCTCGGGGCAGGTCTGGGCTAAGTCACTCTGAGTTCCAAGCACAGAGCAGGTGTCCAGGGCGCCAGCTGTGAGGAGCCTTGAATGCCACATTGAGAAGTCAACAAAAGTTCTAGAGGCAGAGAAGGCGCCACCAGTACCCTAAGCCCAGGGGGAGGCTTCTCGCTCCCCCAAAGCACTGTAGGCAGTGGAAGAGGGTGCTGGCAGCAGGGGCCCATCTCAGTCTTCCTCGAACTCCACAGCCTGGCACCTGTGGTCCCAGCTACTCGGGAGGCTGAGGCACGAGAATCACTTGAACCTGGGAGGTTGCAGTGGAGCCGAGATCACACCACCGCACTCCAGCCTGGGCAACAGAGCTAGACCTTGTCTCAAACAACAACAACAACAAAACACTCCACAGTCCAGATGGGCTTTCCTGGGTGTGAGAACCTTCCCCTATGCAATTCCCCAGCTAGTCATACGGTGGCGACAGTGCACCATGAGCGCTCTGCTTCTCCCTCCCTTTCAGCCAAAGCAAAAGCCAAACACCAATGTTTTCTAGATGCCTCTAAGAGATGGAGGGAGATTTAGGGAGAGATCTAAGGAGTCTCCTTACAACCTCCCTAAGAGGTAGAGTCCATTCGTATCCCCTGCCTACAGGTGGAAATGATGACTCACAGAAGTCAGTTCACACCCTCAAGATCACCCAACCAGGTTTTGTTTTTGTTTTTGTGTGTGAGATAAGAGTCTAGCTCTCTCGCCCAGGCTGGAGTACAGTGGTGCAATCTCAGATCACTGCAACCTCTGCCTCTGGGCTTCATGCAATTCTCTTGCCTCAGCTTAGTGAGTAGTAGCTGGGATTACAGGCGCGCACCACCATGCCCAGCTAACTTTTGTATTTTTAGTAGAGGTGGGGTTTCGCCATCTTGGCCAGGCTGGTCTTTAACTCCTGGCCTCAAAAGATCCGCTGGCCTCGGCCTCCCAAAGTGTTGGGATTACAGGTGTGAGCCACCGCATGTGGCCTCCAGCCAAGTTTTGAACCCTGGTCTATGCGTCTCCCAGGACAGCTGCAGCAGCTGCCTGTCCTAGGCCATCAGTCCTGGTTCAGCCTCCCGCCCCCATCACTGGGCAGTGCTGCCTTTGCTGAACTGACAGATCAGAGGTCTGCCCTGGGAGTGGACAAGGGCAAAGACTTTCACTTTTGCTTTCTACCTCTGAAGTTTAGATAATTTACATAGCTTTTGCACTGGGGGTGAGGTGCTGGGATAGTTCCTATCGCTGGGGAAGAGCTGATCTGAGGGATGAGGCCTCGGTGTTCCCACGGTTTCCCTCCCCTATCCCAGCCAAGGCTCCCAAGACTGAATTCCCGGGCCCTCCTAGCTTCTCAAGAGGAAGAGAGCTAACTTTGAAGGAGCACTTCCTCTGTGCCACGTACTATACCAGACATCCTTTCTACATTCATTCGGTACATAGTAATAAAGCACACACTGTGTGCCTGTCACAATAGACAGCACTACAAGCTCTTGCATGCAGCAATAAAGGAATATTTATCAATGGTAACTTGTGTGCTGGGTGAGGTGGCTCACGCCAGTAATCCCAACACTTTGAGAGGCTAAGGCGGGCGGATCACATGAAGTCAAGAGTTTGAGACCAGACTGGCCAACATGGCGAAACCCCATCTCTACTAAAAATACAAAAAAAATTATCCAGGCGTGGTGGCACACACCTGTAATCCCAGCTAGCTACTAGGGAGGCTGAGGGAGGAGAATCGCTGGAACCCGGGAGGCGGAGGTTGCAGTGAGCCAAGATGGAGCCACTGCCACTGCACTCCAGCCTGGGTGACGAAGTGAGACTTTCTTAAAAAAAAAAAAAAAAAAAGTAATGTTGGCCAGACGTGGTGTCTCATACCTTTAACCCCAGCATTTTGGGAGACCAAGGTGGGTGGATCACTTGAGGTCAGGAGTTCAAGACCAGCCTGGCCAACATGGTGAAACCCCATCTCTACTAAAAATACAAAAGTAAGTGGGGTGTGGTGGCGCACATCTATACTTCCAGCTACTAGGGGCGCTGAGGCAGAATTGCTTGAACCCGGGAGGTGGAGGTTGCAGTGAGCCGACATCAGGTCATTGCCCTCCAGCCTGGGCTACAGAGTGAGACTTTGTCTCAAAAAAAAAAAAAAAAAAATATCCGGGGCGGTGACTCACGCCTGTATTCCCAACAACACTTTGGGAGGCCAAGGTAGGCGAATCACAAGGTCAGGAGTTCGAGACCAGCCTGGCCAACATGGTGAAACCCCGTCTCTACTAAAAAAATACAAAAATTAGCCGGGCATGGTGGCATGCGCCTGTAATCCCAGCTACTTGGGAGGTAAGGCAGGAGAATCGCTTGAAACCGGGAGGCGAAGGTTGCAGTGGGCCGATTTCATGCCACTACACTCCAGCCTGGGCGACAGAGCAAGACTCCATCTGAAAAAAATATATGTATATCTATATATAAATATATAGATATTTACTATAAATAAGCACACAGCTTAATACATATTTATTGAATGAATGACTTACGTTGAGCCTGAGTTATCTGTGAGATTCCCAGGTAGTGAATTTGGGGCTGTGGGACAAATCTAGGCTAGATTGAGGCTCCAGCATTGCTGGCATCTAGGGAATGCATGTGCCGAGTGGATGACGATCCCTCGTGGAAACTGGGTGAATGATAAGCAAAGTGGGCCTGGGATGGGGCACTGCGACATCTCTGTTTGCCAGGCAGGGAAAAGGGGAGACTGCCCATGACATGGAGGCATAGAGAAGGGTTTGTGAGAATAAGGAGGGATCAGGCAGGAGTGGGATGGACTGGAAACCTGGTTGGTTCAAGTGGGGTAAGTCAATCGCCCGAGGCCTTGATAGCTCCATGTAATCCCAGCACTTTGGGAGGCGAGGCAGGAAGATCATGAGGTCAGGAGATCAAGACCATCTGGCTGCTCACAGGGTAAACCCGTCTCTAAAATAAAAAATTAGCGAGCGTGAGTGGCGAGGCGCCTGTAGTTCCTTCGGGGAGGCTGAGGCAGGGAATGGGCGGGGCGGAGGCAGTGGCTGAGATGCTGCACTGTACTCCAGCCGAGGCTGACTGAGAGCATGAGACTCTGTCTCAAAAAAAAAAAAAAAAAAAAGACTCAAATGGTTCTCAGAATAAAGCAGCAAAGATCGTGAAACGTCACAGGATTTGGCTACAGCGGCACTGCTGGTGATCTGAAGCCAGAGTGCAGTGGGATCAGGAGGAAGATGAGGAAGAGGGGACAGGGCAGTAGAGGGGAGGAGAGGCAGAGCCTGGTTGCAGGGGAGTTGAGATTTTTCTCGGCCGTTTGTTGGCTGCTGGGAAGGAGCAAGAAGACAGGAAAGGGTTGGCGCTCCACAGGCGAGAGAGGAGAAAGGGACACAAAAACCCATGGAAGCAACAGGGCGGGACTCAAAGCCCACGAGGAGGTCCGGCCCAGTTGTTCTCTGTCTCCTTCTCCAAGCGCTGCGGCAGGGCTGCTGGTGAATTCAGATAAACAGGCACAAAGGGCCAGTGGGGTCGCTAGCAAGATCTGGGATCCACTGAACGTTAATAGAAATTGGCTGCCCTTTACCGGGACAGCCCAGCGCACAAAGATGATCTTTTCTGAGGCTCCACCGCCGCAGAGCCCTTCAGGCGGCCCACGGCACCAGCCGCCGCTGATTGGCCCGTGGCAGCCACCTGACCGAACGGACCAATCGGAGGCGTTCTCCCAGGAATGCGGCCCGCGTGTGGTCGGGAGCGGAAGCCGGACTTGAGTGCCGCGGGGCCCAGCGGCTGTGCTGGCCACGTGCACCCGGCTGGGTTCCGCGGGCGCCGAACTGGGAGTCTGGGGCCGGGTCTCCCACTACCCTGTTCCGCCGGCCGAGGGGGTTGGGGAGGCCACCTGTCCCAGACACCCGGACCCTGTGTCCTTCTGATAATTCCCCCTTTTTCTCTCGCTGGCTTCTGGGGTCATGTCCTTTTTACCCTCTCTGGTCCAAAGTAATGTTTCAGGAGATCTGAAAGCAAGCAGAACCAAGTTGAAATTACTTGCTCCGCCGGGCGCGGTGGCTCACGCCTGCAATCTCAGCACTTTAGGAGATCCAGGCGGGCGGATTGCTTTAGCTCAGGAGTTTGAGACCAGCCTGGACAACATGGTGAAACCGCGTCTCTACTAAAAAATACAGAAGTTAGCCGGCCGTGGTGGTGCGTGCCTTTAGTCCCAGCTACCCTGGAGGCCGAGTTGGGAGGATCACTTGAGCCTGGGCGTTGGAGGGTGCAGTGAGCGGTGATGGCGCCACCGCACTCCAGCCTGAGCGACAGACTTGTCTCAAACAACCAAACAAAAACTAGCCGAGATGGCAGTGCGCGCCTGTGGTCCCAGCTACTCCGGTGGCTGAAGTGGGAGGATCACTTGAGCGAGAGGGTGCAGGCTGTAGTGAGCCGAGATCACGCCACAGCGCTCCAGCCTGGGCGAAAAAGTGAGACCTTGCCTCAAAAATAAATAAGTAAAAAAATGCCGGGCATGGTGGCTCACGCCTGTAATCCCAGCACCTAATCCCAGCACCGTGGGAGGCAAAGGCGGGCAGATTGCTTGAGTTTAGGAGTTTGAGGCCAGCCTGAGCAACGTGGCAAAACCTGTCTCTATCAAAAAATACAAAAATTAGCAGAGCCTGGCGGCGTGTGCCTGTGGTCCCAGCTACTCGGGAGGCTGAGGTGGGAGGATAGCATGAGCCCAGAAGGCAGAGACAGCAGTGAGCTGAGATCACACCACTGCACTCCAGCCTGGGTGACAGGGCAAGACCCCGTTTCAAAAAAAAGACAAAAGAAAGAAAGAAAGAAAAATTACTTGCTTACCATATGACCTAGGACAAGTGTTTAACTTCACTGAACCTCAGATACCTCTTCTGGAAAATGGGACTACTAATACCTACTTCAGTATCTTTGTGAAGATTGTAAAGTCTCCTACCCGGCACACTGTGAGCTCCCAAAACACATTGGTAACAATTTTTATGATTGTGGATAATCCTACCCTAGAGGAACTCACAATCTCATCACACACAGCCTTCTACTAAGGCTTTTTCTTCCTACTCCCCCTTACTAGAATGTACACTGCTGTTAACAAGGGCGTAACCATATGCCTGTTTAGTCTTCCAATCCCATAATCCCTTCACTTGGTCTAACAAGGGGAAATTTAAGCTATACAGGAACAGTAGTAGGACAGGACATGAAACCATGGGATTTACATCAGGAAAAACACCAGCAATAAGGTGGGAATGTTTATGACACAACAGGTATGTACTGAAACACATCTTGCTAGAAGGCTGCCATGCACCAACTCTGTGTGAACCTCGCTAAAATAATAATCATGATTACAACCATTGGAGGACTTGCCAGGTGCCAGACACTGTTCTAAGCTTACATATTACCTATCAACAATCCCACTTCAGGCCGGGCATGGTGGTTCACACCTGCAATCCCAGCACTTTGGGAGGCCGAGGCGGGTGAATCACCAGCCTGGCCAACACGGCTAAACCTCGTCTCCACTAAAAATACAAAAATTAGCTAGGCATGGTGGGGCATGCCTGTAATCCCGGCTACTCAGGAGGCCGAGGCAGGAGAATCCTTTGAACCTGGGAGGTGGAGGTTGGGGTGAGATTGTGCCACTGCACTCCAGCCTGGGCAACAAAGCAAGACTCTATCTCAACAAAAGAAAAAGAGAAAAAAAAAGAAAATCCCACTTTACAGAGCGATCACAGAGGCACAGATAAGTTCTCTATAACTTGCCCAAGGTCACTATTAAGTGGCAAAGCTGGGGGTTCACATCAAGCCATCTAGGCCAGCGTCTGCGCTTATAACTTCACAGCGTGCTGCCTCTCCAACACCAGCTCAGGCAGTGGGCACTGTAAAGACCCACCACGGCCAGGCACGGTGGCTCACGCCTGTAATCCCAACACTTTGGGAGACCGAGGCAGGTGGTTCATGAGGTCAGGAAATCGAGACCATCCTGGCCAACATGGTGAAACCCCGTCTCTACTGAAAATACGAAAATTAGCTGGGTGCGGTGTGGTGGCACACCCTGTAGTCCCAGCTACAGGGGAGGCTGAGGCAGGAGAATCGCTTGAGGTTGCAGTGAGCTGAGATCATGCCACAGCACTCCAGACTGGGTGACAGAGTGAGATTCCATCTCAAAAAATAAAAAATAAAAAATAAAAAAGACCCACCACACAGAATTATGGAGAGTGCTAGGCTGACAGGGCAAGGGCTTCTGCATCCGGGAACCGAAGGAGGCCAGTGTGGCCAAGGGTGGAGAGTGAGGGGAACCCGGTAGGTGATGAGCCTGGATTTGCAGGTAGGAACAGAGTTGACAAGTCTCCTAGGGTGGGGTCAGTACATGGGAAGCATGTGGCTGGGTGTTCAAGGGGTTTCTGACCTTTCATTGCCACAGGCCAGTGATGCAGGAGGCAGAAGCGTCCTCTGTCTTTCTGTGGCTTAGCTTCAGTCCTGTCTGTGCGCAGCCCAGAGGCCCAGGGTCCATCTTAGCCCTAAGTTCCCCAGCTGCCCCCTGGGCTTTCTCCCTGGGCATGCCACCGCCCAGACTGGAAATGCCACTGCCATGAGTACCATCCCTCAACTCCTCATTATTACATGGTTCAGCCGGGCGCGGTGGCTCACGCCTGTAATCCCAGCACTTTAGGAGGCCGAGGCAGGTGGATCATGAGGTCAGGAGATCGAGACCATCCTGGCTAACACGGTGAAACCCCGTCTCTACTAAAAATACAAGAAGCCGCGGCCGGGCGCGGTGGCTCGAGCCTGTAGTCCCAGGGGAGGCTGAGGCAGGAGAATGGCGTGAACCCAGAAGGCAGAGCTTGCAGTGAGCTGAGATCGCACCACTGCACTCCAGCCTGGGCAACAGAGCGAGACTCCGTCTCAAAAAAAACAAAACAAACAAAAATACATGGTTCATTAATACAGCCAATTAGGCCTTCTGCCACCAGCCTCATTCCTCCTTGAAATATCCAATCCCTGTACTTCCGGTTTTGATTCTGGAGATGCCATATCACTTAAGGCCTCTGCAATTTTCCTCCAGAGCACTTGGTATCAACTCTAGATCTACCAACTGACTATCCAGGGGAGGGGCCTGGGATTGATATCTGGGAGAGGGGAAGAGCAGGTCTGTTGCTGACTGTCCAGCCTCAGGTCGTCCTCCCATTGTTCCTCTCTTACACTTACTCTTCTGGAAATACCCATCTGACTGGGATGCTTATTCTCAGATGTCCTTGGTTTTCTCGCTGCCTCTCACCCCTCTGAAGTGTTCAGGTCTCATCTCCTCCGTGATGACCCCGGAAGTACTCTCTCTCACCTAGTTCTTTCTCCAGATCTTCAAACTACATGCGTGTCCAACCACTGGCATGACATCTGCCCCTGATGTCCCTCAAAGCTCTCCAAACCTCACAAGCTGGAGCACCAGCACCTGCCTTACTTAAACATGCTTGGCTAAGGCTGAGCATGTTTCCAGGCGGCTCATGCCTAGAATCCCAGCATTTTGGGAGGCCAAGGCAAGCAAATGACTTCAGGTCAGGGGCTGGAAACCAGCCTGGCCAACATAGTGAAACCCCGTCTCTACAAAAAATACAAATAAATAAATAAATAGCCACGCATGGTGGTGCAGCTACTCAGGTGGCTGAGGCAGGAGAATCACTTGAACCCAGGAGGCAGAAGTTGCAGTGAACCGAGATCACACCATGGCACTCTAGCCTGGGTGACAGAGTGAGACTCCATCTCAAAATAATTAATTAATTAATTAATTAAAAAAAATACCCAGGCATGGTGGCTCACGCTTGTAATCCTAGCACTTTGGGAGGCTGAGGCAGGCGGATCACCTGAGGTCAGCAGTTCAAGACCAGCCTGGCCAACATGGTGAAACCTCTTCTCTACTACAAATACAAAAACTAGCCAGGCGTGGCTGGGCATCGTGGCTTACATCTATAATCCTAACACTCTGGGAGGTCCAGGCGGATGGATTGTCTGAGTTCAGGAGTTCGAGATCAGCCTGGGCAACATGGTGAAATCCTGTCTCTACTAAAATACAAAAAAATTACTCAGGCATGGTGGTGTGTGCCTGTAATCCCAGCTACTCAGGAGGTTGAGGCAGGAGAATTGCTTGAACCCAGGAGGCGGAGGTTGCAGTGAGCTGAGATCATGTCACTGCAACCCAGCCTGAGCGACAGAGCAAGACTCTGTCTCAAAAAAAAAAAAAAAAAAAAAAGGGCGAGGTGGGGGACGTTCTAGATTTAAGAGACTTAAGAGATATAAGGACTGGCCGGGCGTGGTGGCTCATGCCTATAATACCAGCACTGTGGGAGGCCAAGGTGGGTGGATCACTTGAGGTCAGGAGTTCAAGACCAGCCTGGCCAACACGGCGAAACCTCGTCTCCACTAAAAATATAAAAGTTAGCCGGGCGTGCTGGCATGCGCTTGTAATCCCAACTACTCGGGAGGCTGGGGCAGGAGAATCGCTTGAACCTAGAAGGCAGAGGTTGCAATCAGTCCAGATTGTGCCACTGCACTCCACTTTGGACAAGAGCAAAACTCCATCTCAAAAAAAAAAAAAAGATACAAGGATCAGTGTATGATCCATCTAGAAAAGACATTTTAGGGAAATTTGAATATGGAAAAGGCGTTAGAGTGAAGCAAATTATTGTTAGGTGGTATAGTGGTTATGTAGAAAACTGTCCTCCTTTTTGGAGAAGTTTACTAAGTATTGTGGGGGAGAAGTATCAGGATTTCTGTAACTCAATTTGAAATGGCTTAGAAAAAAGTCTACCAAGCAAATATGCAAAATGTTAACACATATTGAGTCCCGGTGGTATTGTTTTTCTTTTCCTTTTTTTTTTTTTTGAGATGGAGTTTCGCTCTTGTTGCCCAGGATGGAGTGCAGTGGCGCGATCTCGGCTCACAGCAACCTCTGCCTTCCGGGTTCAAGCTATTTCAAGCGATTCTCCTGCCTCAGCCTCTCCAGTAGCTGGGATTACAGGCATGCGCCACCATGCCCAGCTAATTTTTTTTTTTTTTTTTTTTTTGAGAGGAAGTCTCGCTCTGTCGCCCAGGCTAGAGAGCAGTGGCGCGATCTCCGCTCACTGCAAGCTCCGCCTCCCGGGTTCACGCCATTCTCCTACCTCAGCCTCCCGAGCATCTGGAACTACAGGCGCCCGCCATCTCGCCCGGCTAGTTTTTTTTGTATTTTTTAGTAGAGACGGGGTTTCACCGTGTTCGCCAGGATGGTCTCGATCTTCTGACCTCGTGATCCACCCGTCTCGGCCTCCCAAAGTGCTGGGATTACAGGCTTGAGCCACCGCGCCCGGCTAATTTTTTGTATTTTTAGTAGAGAAGGGGTTTCACCATCGTGTCGATCTCCTGACCTCGTGATCCGCCCGCCTCCGCCTCCCAAAGTGGTGGGATTACAGGCGTGAGCCACCGCGCCCGGCCTAATTTTGTATTTTTAGTAGAGATGGGATTTCTCCATGTTGGTCAGGCTGGTAGCGAACTCCCGACCTCAAGTGATCCGCCTGCCTAGGCCTCCCAAAGTGCTGGGATTACAGGCGTGAGTCACTGCCCCGGTCATTCTTTTTTTCTTTTTCTTTTTTTGTGAGATGGAATTTCACCCTGTCCCGCAGGCTGGAGTGCAGTGGCATGATCTCGGCTCACTGCAACCTCTGCCTCCCCGGGTTCAAGCAATTCTCCTTCCACAGTCTCCAGAGTAGGTGGGATTACAGGTGCATGCCACCACACCTGGCTGTTTGCTTGTTTGTTTGGGATGGAGTTTTACTGTCGCCCAGGCTGGAGTGCAGTGGCATAATCTCAGCTCACTGCAACCTCCACCTCCTGGGTTAAAGTGATCCTCCTGCCTCAGCCTCCCCAGGAGTTCGAATTATAGGGGCAGACCACCACATCCAGCTAATTTCCGTATTTTTGGTAGAGACAAGATTTCACCATGTCAGCCAGGCTGGTCTTGAACTCCCAATCTCGGGTTATCCGCCTGCCTTGGCCTACCAAAGTGCAAGGATTACAGGCGTGAGCCACTGAGCTTGGCCAATTTTTGTATTTTTATTAGAGATGGGGTTTCATCATGTTGGCCAGGCTAGTCTCGAATTCCTGGCCTTAGGTGATCCCACCCGAAGTGTTGGGATTACAGGAGTGAGCCACCAGGCCCAGCCTTTTCTGTATGTGTTTAAGATATCGCCGGGCATGGTGGAAGGCCTAGGTGGGTGGATCACTTGAGATCAGCAGTTCGAGAGCAGCCTGGGTAACATGGTGAAACTCTGCTTCTGCTAAAAATACAAAAATTAGCCAGGTGTGGTGGTACACACCTGTAATCCCAGCTACTCGGGAGGCTGAGGCAGGAGAATCGCTTGAACCCGGGAGGAGGAGGTTGCAGTGAGCGGAGATCGCGCCACTGCACTCCAGCCTGGGTGACAGACTGAGACTCCATCTCAACAAAAACAGTATATCTGTTAAAAAAAAAACAAAACAAAACTGAACAGGCTGGGTGCGGTGGCTCACGCCTGTAATCCCAGCACTTTGGGAGGACAAGGCAGGCAGATCACAAGGTCAAGAGATCAAGACCATCCTGGCCAACATGATGAAACCCCGTCTCTACTAAAAATACAAAAATTAGCTGGGCGTGGTGGTGTGCACCTGTAGTACTAGTTGCTTGGGAGGCTGAAGCAAGGGAATCACTTGAACCTGGGAGGTGGAGGTTGCAGTGAGCCAAGATCGCCCTACTGCACTCCAGCCTGAGCCGAAGCGAAAGCGAAACTCCATCTCAAAAAAAAGGCCGGTGGCTCAAGCCTGTAATCCCAGCACTTTGGGGCGAATGAATCACAGATCGAAGTCAAGACCATCCTGGCACTAACTATGAAACCCGTCTCTACAAGGCAGCGGTGGTGGCGTGGCTGTGGTCCCAGCTACTCGGAGGCTGAGGCGGAGAGATAGGCGTGAACCGGGTGGAGCTTGCAGTGAGCGAGATGTGCCACCGCGCCAGCCTGGGCGACCCAGTCCGTCTCAAAAACAAACAAACAAACAAACAAACAAAAACCAAAAATAAACAAAAAAAAAGACTGAACAATTGAACAATTAGCTGGACGTGGTGGCACGCACCTGTAATCCTAGCTACTTCAGAGGCTGAGGCAGGAGAATCACTTGAACCCGGGAGGCAGAGACTGCAGTGAGTTGAGGTCACACCATTGCACTCCAGCCTGGGCAGTAGAAACTCTGTTTCAAAAAAGGAAAAAACAAAAAACTGAACAGATTTCCTACCCTTGCCCCAGCTCCATTTTTCATCTGGTACCCCTTCTCCCCAGAACCCCCCTGGACCCAGCCTCTGGTACCACCCCCAACTTCAGCCCATGGTTGGGCCTAACCAGTGGGCACCCTCCACCTGTGATTGGAGGGATCTGGGCTGGAACCCCAAGGTTATTCAGTTGTCCTCAGCTTCCTTGAGCCTGCAGCCCCTCCCTTCTACCTCAACTAATGATCTCATTTCTCACCTTTCCAAGAAAACAGGCACTGGCTGGGACCTCCTTCAGTTTCCTTCCCTTCCCACATAAAACATAGCTGAGGCCCCAATTTACCTTTCCTTCCAGTGTCAGAGGTTGAGGCATTCCTCATCTGGTCCATGGCCCATGCCTTCACCAGTGATTCCATCCACACACCCTGCACCTTGTTTGCCTCAGTGGTCTCTTGGTCTTGTACCTTCAACCTTCCCCTCTCAATTGGCCTCTTCCCAACAGCACTGTACTCATTCAATAATTTGTTCATTCAATTCACAAA